>NC_043716.1:17451398-17477973 GCF_006229205.1 Suricata suricatta | reverse complement strand
TGACTTCCTGTAACTGCATTTCTTCTTCCTGCTTCCTTGACTGAGCCTGGTACCCCCAACTTTTCCGAGTCCATCCACAGTGGTTACACAATGAGGGGTGTCAGCGCCCCAGGATCTCCATCAAGCTGCTCTAAGATGGACTTATAGATACATGTAGTCCATAAGAAACAGTATAATTGTTGCCCAAATGCTGCTTCAGATCGTCCCTTAGCTGCTCCCTTTCCAACCAGACTGCTGCTCTAAGCCCCTCCTATCCAGGGACTATTGAGAATGCACAGTCACCACCTGTAGCAACCACCACGTGGCTGGGTGATCCAGGTCAGCCTGGCAAAACCTGACTGAGTGTTGGAATCACACAGACCTAGTGTCCACCTTGGCTCTACCACTAACATCTGTGAGAACCTGGACCCGTCCTTCACTTCTCTGAGCCCCCATGTCCTCATCAGCAAAGGGGAACACCTCCTCCTCCCTGGGTTGCTGCCAGAATTTGAGATAATGTAGACCAAACACCTAGTTCCACACCAAGTGCCCACTAAATAAATGAGAAAGAGTGATGATTGAATAAGTTCTAGAAATGTTCTAGAGTTGGCAAGAAATGTTCTAGAGATGCTAGTATTCTTAGTGAGTGATCAGTGTTTCCCATGGATAGAAGTCAAGAAAGGCTTCACTAAAGGAGCCCTGGAGTAGCCTTGAAAGAGAGGTGACGTGTTTGACAGATGGACTGAGGGGAGGGCACAATAGATGGGGAAATATTGTGAACAAAGGCTGGGATTGGAGCCCAAAACACGGGGCCCATTTGGGTGGGATGCATGATGCAGCTGGACCAGCATAAGAGGAGCAGGGGAGCCCTGGGGTAGGAGACCAGGGCCAAGAAGGATCTGAATCAGCAGGGCCTTGTAGGATTGCATTGTTAAGTTGTAGAGAGTGTAGTTTGGTCCACAACAGAGCCAGAGTCTTGTCAGTAACAGCTTTGTCAGGATAAGTTAATTACAACAGTGATTGGAAAAATGTAAACTTGAATATCACGTATTCAGACCCCACAACATAAGGGTCTCTGAGCAAATGGAGATCTTCATCCCATCTGAGAAGAGGTTCCTTACAGAGAGGACGGCAGAACAGTGAGAATATGGAGACTAACGATGAGGCTGGTTCAGGGGAACACAGTCCCCCAGATGACTCTTTTCATACTGGTGCACAGATGGTGATATGAATTCCAGTACCATCTGGTCCAGAGGCTTGTCTGGCAAGTCAGGTCTCAAAGTCAAGTCAAAAGTCATAGAAAAACAACCTTGGGGATCCAGTCTTTACTGTGTTGTTGCCACACACAAGGCATTGCTTTTGGCCTTGGGGGCACAAAGATGAACAGGACACTGTCAGTCTCTGTTCCCAGGAATGCAGTCTCAGGGCCCAGTCCAGACTGGTACCCACAGGAAGTGCGGAAAGAGGGGGAGAGGTTGGCTGAGGGCAGGCTGGGCTCTGGAAAACCTGAAGGTAGGTAACCACACTTTTTTTTTTAACATTTATTAATTTTTGAGAGAGAGAGAGAGAGAGACAGAGCTTGAGCAGGAGAGGTAGAGAGAGGTAGAGAGAGAGGTAGAGAGAGAGAGAGAGTGGGGGAGACACAGAATCTGAAGCAGGCTCCAGGCTCCGAGCTGTTAACACAGACCTCGACACAGGGCTTGAGCCACGAACTGTGAGATCATGACCTGAGCCGAAGTTGGATGATTACCTGACTGAGTCACCCAGGCACCCTACCACCCTCTTGGAGGAGAGGAGTGTGGGACCCCAGACACTCCTTTTCTCCACTATCTCAATGCCTGAAGGGTTTTCCTGTTATGATATTAGACCCATGATTCACCCCGTCTGTTCTGGGGTGGCTATCTTTTAAATAAACAAACATGGGGTTTTTCCCCATGAAGGAAAATTTGACAAAGTCAGAAAAATAGAAGGAAGACAAAAAACTACCCACGACTTCACTACCACTGTTGACATTTTGGTGGCTCTCCAGGTTCCTTTCTCTACACAGGCAAGTTTGTTTGATGGTTTCCTTGTTCAATGAGGACACTGTCCATGCAATTTTGTGTACTACCTTCTCCTGGAAGCATCATAGCTTAGGCATTTTTCTTTTCATTAGAAGTTACTGGGGCACCTGCATGGCTCAACCAGTTGAGCATCCGACTCTAGATGTTGGCTTAGGTCATGATCCCAGGGTCATGGGATCAAGGACCACATCATGCTCTGCACTGAGCATGGAGCCTGCTTCAGATTCTCTCTCGCCCTCTCTGTCCGTCTCCCCAGTTCACATACATGCTCTCTCTTCCTAAAATTAAAAGAAAAATTATTTTGGGAGCCTGGTTGGCTCAGTCAGTAAAGCATGTGACTCTTGATCTCAGGGTTGTGATTCAAGCCCCATGTTGGGTATAGAGCTTACCTAAAAAAAATCTTTTTAATTGTCATCCCTTTAGGAGCCTCATGACATCGATCACATGGCTACATCAAAGACATTTGGACATGTTCCTGGTTTCTCTCCTCAGATTTCTCTTCTCAGTTTTGACGGAAATTTTTAGGGAAATGTTAAAAGGAGTTTGTTCTCCCTGATCAATGAAATAATGTACAGAGAGAGGTCAGTCTGCAAGCCCAAACTGATCCCAGACAACCAGCAGTGCAGGGAGATGATACACAATTAACAAGCACAGCAGCCACATTTATTGAGCATTAGCTGTGGACCAGGTTCTAGCTAAACATGTTACATGCAGCATCTCATTAGATCCTCACTGCTATGCTGGGAGACAGCTGTTATTTTTATCTCTATTACTCAAATGACAAAATTGAGGCTTAGCAAGGTTAAGTAACTTCCTCAGTTCAGTGCTTTCAGCCACAGAAAACACCAAGAAGACTCCAGTGCTTTCCAATCCTTTTCATTCCCTGGCACACTTAAAAAGTGACAATATAGGGACGTGTGGGTGGCTCAGTTGATTAAGCGTCTGACTTCAGTTCAGGTTGTGATCTAGCAGTTCTTGAGTTCAACCCCACATCAGGCTTTGTGCTGACAGCTTGGACCCTGAAGCCTGGTTTACTTTCTGTGTCTCCCTCTCTCTGTCCTTCCCCAACTCATGCCCTGCCTCTCTTTCAAAAATAAACACAAAAAAATTTTAACTATTTTTTTCCCCTTCCCTTCCCCCATGGTCTTCTGTTAAGTTTCTTGAGAGGGGAGGCAAACCATATACAGAGAAAAAACTGAGGGTTGATGGGAGGCAGGGGAGAGGGCAAGTAGGTGACGGGCATTGAGGAGGGCACTTGTTGGGATGAGCACTGGGTGTTGTATGTAAGCAATGAACCATGAGAATCTATCCCCAAAACCAACAGCACACTCTACACACAGTATGTTGGCCACTTTGACAATAAATTATATTTTTAAGAAATATTCTTAAGTGACACCATAAGTAGGGCACACTGGGATGATGGGTTGAGGTTACTTTAGCCAGAGGTGACAAGCCGAGGGCATGCCAGTTAAAAACTCCGTTAAACTACTTGTAGACTAAAGTCACTTCATTTCCCCAAGTCCTTTTGTGCCCCTGAGACTTCTAAGAGGGGATGGAAATACAATTTTTTAAAAGTATGACTTAACAGAGATAGATTATCATCTCTCTGTGCCTTTGGAGGAAGTCTTTAATCTCTAGAAAGGACCTAATTTGGGACTTGTATGTTCTTGAGATGTGACCTTGGACAAATGTCTTTGCCTCTCTTGGCTTAGTTCTCTGAAGAAAGCTGAGAATCACCCCCACAGGATCATAAGCTGAGGGCAGGGGTTGAAGAAGGCATCAGAAGAGGCCCAGTAGAGAAATTTAACTTGAGATACCACTGAAGGGAAAAGGTGGTTTGGATCCTTTCAATAGAAATGAATCAAGAGGTGAGAATTTTCTAGGAATTAGTGGTAGTTTAACTGGTAACTTCTAGATACATTGAGATTGATTTGGTTTTTTCCTGGCATTTGATTTCTTATTGACAGTTTTATTGAGATAGAATTCACACACCATACAACTCCTGCATACAATTCTTCTCTCTCCCATTCAAGAGTTTTAAAGATTTATGGGAATAGGAGGGTGACAATGTCAGAAAAAAAAAGTGTTAAAAATGATTCACCATTTTTCAGCCACACTTGTTACCTACCAATGTTTTGTATGTGTGTGTACTGGAAAATTTTAGGGGGAAAAAAACTTTAAATTTGAGGTATGAAAGAAGCTTCTAGATTCCTATGGGTCATCATGGGTGCCTCAAACTAAATCTCTCCACACATTTCCAGAAACCACACAGATCAGTAGAGGGAGCAAATCAAACCGTTCATAATCTGGGGCACCTGGGTGGCTCAGTTGGTTAAGTGTCTGACTCTTGATTTCAGCTCAGGTCTTGATCTCCCAATTTATGAGTTCAAGCCCCATATCGAGCTCTGCACTGACAGTGTGGAGCCCGCTTGAGGCTCTCTCTCTGCCCCTGCCCTGCTTGCATTCTCTCTCTCTCATAATAAATAATCTTTAAAAAATGAATAAACCACCCATAATCAACTCAGATGGAGATATAGATGGAATTTTTGATACACACACACTCTTGAATTAATGAATAAATGAATGAATGAGTGGCAACAACTTCAGAGGAAATGAAGCCATGAAAGATGATTAATATGATAGAGGAAGGAGCCACATTCCAGTAGTTTTGACATGCTGGCCCGAGGGGCCAAAATCAATAGGAATGTGTAATCAGGATCCAGATCAAAGCCCTATATTTGGGGTTGGACGACAGACAGGGAGAGACCTGACTAAACCATGCTTACAAACCTTTTTACACTCAGGCTCCTTTACATCCTCAGGAATTACTGAGGACCCCACAGCTTTTGTGCATCGGTGTTTAACACTGTAGAAAAATGATAAACCTATTATATATTAATGTTATTTTATGAAAAATAACTTTAAAAAATTAGAGACAACTGGCATTGCTTTACATTTCTGAAAATGTCTTGCAGGCAGCTGTTTCTACACTTGGCCTGCTGAAATGCTGTCTTTGTTGAAGAAAATCCAGCCTCCCACAACTGTATCTGGAGACAGAGGCATTTTTAATTTTGTTCAGATATTCTTCTTGAAACGACACCAAAATTTGACAGGTGGTCGCTTCTTAATAGTTGCACTGTGGACATCAAAACCATATCCACGGACATCTTGTAGACGGTTACATTCACACCCACCGGCCTCTGACAGAAAGCTTGATTTTGGCCACTGGCAACCAACCAATCCTGTCGGCTGGTGTCCTTGAAATGACAGGCTCGCCTCATTGATTTTCGAGAACATGTCTTCCAAAAAACGAAGTCTGAAAACTCAGTTTGTCAGTCACAGTTTCAACAACAGCTACAACAACAACAAATGGGTGTTCCACAAACAAAGCACTTCTTTTCACTCACAGCTGGAATACCTGTGCACTTTTCCTCCAGATGACCGTCATCCTTACGTGCGCAGTACGTGTGCCTCGTGTGCCCCTTTCATCTTACACACAGAAGGTTTTCGAAAGTGTCCTCAAGGGTTGAGACTTAACAAAATTGATCATTTTTGCTGTTTCATCAGGGACATTCATGAGGAAGCTGGAGGCGATAGTCCTGATCTTGACTGATGCTTACCCAGCAGTTTAACCCATCACCATCCATGCAAATGTTCACAGAGCGAGACAGGCAAAGCCTTAGTATTATTATGAAAGTAGTTTTGATTTTCAGAGTTCCGAAAAAGGGTTTGGGGGATTCCCAGGAGTCCATGGACCATACTTGAACATCACTGCTCTAGATGTAACCTGAATGCCCCAGAACAGGAGGAGGACTTTCACCTCCCTTCTCCATCCCATGTCTTTCTTAATTTGGCCTGAGGTTGCATTCGCATTTCAAGAAGCCACTGTCACCTGGCTTGCATTCAGCAGTTAACATGAAATAAATCTTGGAAGATGTGATGCTAGAGGGAGCAGGGAATATCTTCATAGAAATAATGCCTGAGTTCAGTCTTGATTGAGAAAAGATGTTTTTCAGGTGAATAAGGTGAGGCAAGAAGGGAGCTGCGGGCAGGAGGAGAACATGGGCAAATGAACAGTCTGGAATGCTGGGAGAGCAAGGGGTTGATCTCCAAAGTGCGAGGGTGTCTGAGAACGTCATGGACAGGGTGGCGGAAGGTCAGCACTGGGGGTAGGAAACCCACATCAGTTTGGGAATGGCAGTATGTGAGACTGGTGATTAGAGGCACCTGCTTTGGGGGCGCCTGGGGGGCTCAGTTGGTTAATTGTCTGGCTCTTGGCTTTGGCTCACATCATGATCTCACAGTTCTTGAGTTCGAGCCCCACATTGGGCTCTGCACTGACAGCACAGAGCCAGCTTGGGATTCTCTCCCCCGCTCCCCACCCCTCCCCTACTTGTGTGCTCTGCTTTTTTCTCTCTCAAAATAAGTAAACTTAAAAATTAAAAAAAAAAAAAAAAAAGAAAGAGGTGGCTGCTTTGGGTTAGTAGCTGAAATTGACAGGCATGGGGTGCAGTCATGGCTCAAAGCCCAGCGAGAATGAGGTACCTCCCCAGACTGGTGGGAAGAGAGTCGTGATCTCCAGAGATGCTGCATCTCCATGGTATTGGCAGGATAGCAGTTAGGAAGTGGAGGAGGAGGTAGCTCTTAACCTCTGAAGGCCTGATTCTTGAACTCCTGGCCGTTCCCTTCAACTCCAGTCACTCATTCCACTGTTAACAAGGTCATTGCCTCAACGCAACCCACCACGTCCCTCCCAGTCGTTCAACAACGGGGGTTTGCTTAGTTTGCCCTGCGTGCTCAGGTTAATCCCCACCCCCTGGGGAAGCAAGATGGACAGAGGGACAGGTTCACGTCAGGAAGACGGGGGGGCGTTTGGGCCTCAATTCTTGACGATCTTTGTTTCACGAGAAATCTTTGCTCTGCCTGAAGACTAACTTCCTGGAGGATGTCCGTGGGAGGCACGTGGGAGGCACCCACGCCTGCCCATGTCACGCAGTGACGGCTAGTGTTCCCACCTCCCCTCGGGTCCTGAGCACCAGGGACAGGCGTCCCCACCCCACCCACACATACAGCCAGTACTTGGCCAAGAAGTAATCACCACCTCCAGCCTCCCCCGTTATTAGGAAGCAATAAAATTCTAAGCGTAAGAGACAACCATCTGCCCGGTATTATTATTTCATTCAACAAATGTGTGTAACTTACCACCTGGGCGGCAGGCATAGAGCTGGCCCGGTACGTGGTCCCTGCCCTCAAAGGGTTGACTCTCTGGTAGGGAGGCAGCTCCATAAAGAGGTGATGACAGAACTCTGTCTTTGGTCCATGATGTCCCAACCACACGACAAAGCCTGGGAACTCCTGAGCAGGGGGCGGGGTTTCATGCCTTTGCTTCAACTGGCTCCGCCTGGAATGCCCCTCCCCCACCCCACCCCCATGCAAGCAAGGACCACCCCCCTCCATCCCTCTTCTCTGTCAGTGGGGTTCCCATCCATAGCAGACCCCAACTGGAAGAGGAGAGAAGTGGCAACCTTAATTCACGTTCTGAAATTTTCTTTTTACCTTCAACTGGACCTTTCAACTAATGAAATGACAGTTTTAGGATATAGAAGTAACCACAACTTTGGTATAACCTAAGACTGGCCCCCCAAATTTGAGGCCTGGGCCAGTTTTCATTAAGGGACAGGGGATGCATGGAAACCTCCAGAAAAAAAAATTTACAAGGAAATAATGAGAGAGGAAAAAAGTATTATGAGAACATTCTAGAAGCTACATTTAACCTCAATCTCTCAGTGAGACCTATCTGTCCAGACCTTGGACTCTGTCTTCCTGCCTAGCACAGGGCCGGGCAGAAAGCAGGTGCCATTAACAAGGGGGTGGGCACAGGGGAGGAAAACGAAACCAGAAAGGGCTGGGCAGGGTAAGTACGAGGGAGGAACTGCTGGTGGCCAAGCTGCCCCAGGCGTCAGCTTCCAGATGTGGCCGTGTCTCTCTGGTGGCCACAGTAGCGGCCTTTCATTGCTCACATAAAGACCTCAGAACTTCAAAATACAAATGCACTCCAGTCAGGCCTCGTAAGTGCCAAAGCGCATCAGCCCAGGGGCACACAGCAGGTACCAGGCGCCCACCCACTGGTGCTGTGGGCACAGGGAGCCCTGCAGACCTATCTGCGAGAAGGGTGGTGACCAAACGAACCAAAGTGGGAGAAGGAGGCCACGTGACCCCCCGACCACCTGCATGCAAGGAATGTGAGGACAACAGCGAGGGGACTTGCCCAGTCACAGCACTATGGAGCGACCCAGCTCGGACCGAACTCTGATCTGTCTGCCTCTGGAGCTCACACTATCTGGGCCTCCGGGACAAGAAGCCTTCATCTCCTTCCTTCTGCTTGGGGGCCACCCCGTACACCTTCGGTATATGCACTTGAGAGCTAGCGCCCTGGGTAATTTAAGGCCTACCCAAACACGGGGGGGGGGGGGTCCCGGGGTGGAAGTCTGAGGGCAGAAGACGGGCAGGCTGGTGAGGACCAGAGGCTCCCCCAGGCTGCGCATGGCGCCCCCACTCCTGACTCTGCACTGCCTCCCTGCCCTGCCACATTTATCCCATCCCGAGTCTTGTTTCCTCTACCTGTACTTCCGGGGGTGGAGGGGAGGAGTGCCCTCTGCTGACCTGCTCAGAAGGTGGAAAGCAGCCAACTGCTTGTTAGCCAACCCACCCCCTCACAGGCCGGCCCCTGGCCAGAGCTGGGCACCCCCTGTCTGCCACCTGGGGGAGTCGGCACAACTGGATCAAGCACCAACTAGTGAACTGAGGGCCACAGGACCACCCCCACCAAGCCAATCAAGGGCAAGGGACACTCCGCCTCTCCCACCCCCTGGCCAGGCTTTGCTCACACAGCTCCTGCTGGTGAAAGGCCTGGGATACAACCAGCCTCACTCCTGTGATCAAGACACACCCCTGCTGACCAAGGATGGGCCCCCTGATTTCAAAAGGGCTGAGCCACAGGGGGAGGGGGACTGGGAAACTCCTCCACCTTCCCCACCCTGGGATGGGTGCTGTCATCGGGCCGGGGGTGAGGGGAACAGCTTCAGGTCATCCCCTCTGAAGAACAATCCCTCCTGGGTAGCTTTCTATAGGTCTGTCTCTGCGTCCTCGATACTTAGCATGACAGCACACAGTCGCAGACAGCATGCATTCAGGGAACGGATGGACACAGCATTCAAGACACCAGGCTTTCAAAAATTGATATATTTACTTCACCATTCGCGGCTCAGCCAAGCACATACTGATGGGTCTGAGTCACTTTAACATGTATAACGCGGTGCAGGTCACAAGCGTGCTAGCTCGTCCCTCTGCACACTCAGGTCCCAGCGTGGCTCCTCTGCTCTGGCCTGTCCTCTCCGTCCTTCCTGGCTGCCTGCCCTCCCTCTGCTGCCCCGCTTTCCCTCCCAAATCTGCGGTGTGTCATACATTCAGACACACTTGGCTTCGTCGCTTGGGGAGCCTGAAAGGGGGCTCAACCCGTGCTCCCATCTCCCCACCCGTGAAGCAAGGCCCCCTAACTGCAGTAACGAGCCACGGCCAAGTGCCCAGCCCCCCAGACCAGCTTCTGCGTGAAGCACTTGGCACGCGTCACAGCTCAGCACTCGGCACTGCGGCCCTGGCAGGCAGGTGTGGGCGTTCCTCCCGTGGAGATGGGGAAACCGAGGCTGCACTGGGCCAGCTATGTTACCCAAGAGCAACTTCTATGAAACAGGGATGCGACCCAGCCTGTCTCTCCACAGATTCCAGGCTCGCCATAACCCACAGGAATGCTTCCTCCCCACCTCCTTCCCATCCTCCATGCCTCCATGCTTCCTTCCAAGATGGTGGCAAAGCAAGGCAGGGCCATCGGGACAGGTTGGGGGACCACAGAAGCCTGCACGCTTCAGCGTCTGCAGTAGCTGCTGTGCTGTTCTTCCGGGTTCCGTGCGGCCTGCGTTTCACCACTGCAGGGACACTAGAAACTCTGCGAGGGCAAGGACCAAGACTGCAAGGAAGGACAGGGCCAGGAGGAGCGGCGGCTTGGTGGACTGCTAGGCACGGCGGGGCCATGAGGGTTCAGGGACAGCAAGCAGGCCAGGACAAGCCCACAGACAACCAAGGCCCGCCGAGGACACGTGAGCCAGAGGGACCCGTGAGCACTGCAGGAGCAGAGGCAAGGGCAGCGGTCCTGCATTCAATGCTTCAGCCTCATGGTATTTCATCCTGACAGAGGAGAAGTCTGAGGTCAAAGACAGCACCCTTTACCAGCCGCAGAACTGAGATTCAAACCCAGACCTGAGCGGCTGTAAAATCCATGCCCTGTCCTCTGCATGTCTGCCATTGTGGGGGGTCGCCCCCTCTGAGTCTCCAAGGACAACATCCAGAACAAATGAATCACCCTCAGAGCAAAGGGAGAAAGCCTATTCTCCCCAAATCTCACACCGTAACTGGCCGGAAAAGCAAGCATAAAGGAGGCCGGGGACACAGGTGTGGCAGGAAGAGCCACCCGAGCAAACGAGCAAGCGTCAGCTTCTCCCACCCCTCATCTCCTGCGCTCAGCCACTGAGGCCAAAGGGTAGTTCAAAGCCGCCGCCGCGATTCGTCCCAGGAGAAGGCCTCTCAACTTCAATGCCGTCAGGACAGCTTCGCTCTTCAGGCCCCAGAGTCTCAGTTTTGTTTTTTATACTGTGAGGCAGAGAGATCATTAGAATGGGTGAGGGAGGTCCTGGGAAATCTCGAGAACCATCTGGGCCTTAGCTCCCTCCTGCAGGGGGCTTCTCAGAGGAGGTGGCAATACAGACACCAGACGGTGAAATCTCTAGTCTGCACCTGGACCCCCTTTCTTCTTTAATAAAAAAAAAAAGAAGCCGGCAGGATAGGAGAGGGGCACATAAGAAAGACACTGGAACATTAGAAGTGAACGTGTGGCATGTCCATCCTATTCTTGAAGCTGAGTCTTGTTCAAAGGGAAAAAATTTCTCAGTCGATTTAGCATCTGACTCTGGCTCAGGTCATGATCTCAAGGTTGGGAAGTTTGAGCCCTGCTCACTCACTGCTGTCAAGGCGGAACCTGCTTCAGATCCTCTGTTCCCCCTCTCTTTCTGCCCCTCCCCGGCTCATGCTCTCTCTCAAAAGTAAATAAACATTAAGGAAAAAAAATCTGAGGGGGCACCTGGGTGGCTCAGTCAGTTAAGCATCCAACTTCGGCTCAGGTTATGATCTCATGGTTTCAGGGGTCCAAGCCCCACGTCAGGCTCTCTGCCGACAGCTCGGAGCCTAGAGCCTGCTTCGGACTGTGTCTCCCGCTCTCTCTGCCCCTCCCCTGCTCACAATCTGTCTCCATCTCTGTCTCTCAAAAATAAATAAACATTTAAAAAGAAGTTGTTTTTTTTAAATCTCAGAGAGGGGAGGAGCCTCAGAAGCCATCTAATCCATACCACTGCCTTTCCTGGCAGAAAACAGGCAACCAGAGAGCCATCTCCTGTCGTTCCCTCTGGGCTTCTGGAGGGCAGCAGCTGGCTGGGAGGGGCTCAACTGTGTGGCAAGGGCGACCCCTGGTGGCCAAGGAGATCACAGCTGGCAACACTTACTTTGTTCATGACCCAGTCCGCATCTTCAATGGCTCTTTTAATAATCTGCTGGATTCTCTCAGGATTGTCTTCATCTGAATGCACCCGGAAACTCTGGAAGTTGAAGCGCAAGAAAAGATGAGGAGGCAAAATGCACTGGGCCAGCAGCTTCGGAGCACAGGCCAGACACACTGGGGCCCCTTTCTACCCAGCATCGCTGCTACCCCTCTGCAGACTCGTATGATGAGGCAACAGAGGATCAGATGCACCAACCCACCCCTAGGTGAGGGTGCCAGCTACACAGCCTGGCCTCCGGCCAGCAAAGCAGCTACAGAATGAAGCCTGGCCCCCGAATGACCCCGAATTAAGCTGGCCCCAAAGGTGATCAGGCAGCAGGGGCCCAAAGGAAACTTCCATCCCCTGGTTTCATGTGCTCCTCCCAGAAGGCTGCTTTCCCAAGCTCTACAATAGCCAGGCTTCCGCTGGCCCATGCCGCAAGGCCAAGGGCAGCGGAGAGGGTGACCGGAAGATCCAGCCGGTGCAAGGCACAGCAAGGCAGGGCTGCTGGTCACTTCTGGCCACGTGTTCACCCTTGATAAGGAATGGGAGATTTGGGTTCCCGGGTGTGGCGCTCAGGGCCCTTCACAAAGAACCAGCACCTCTTCTGCCCTGCCACTCTCGCCCCGCACATCCTCCTATTTGTCTTTAGGAACATCTCAAATGCTCACCCCTGGGAGCCTCACCTCTGTGATGCCTCCAGACGGCCAGCTGCACCCTCCTCCACGTTTCCACAGCCTGTCTGTTGCTACCTCTATTTTTATCACGCTTTCCACATTCTATTTGTATTCAGTTTAGTTTTGAACTTTTTAGGTAGAAGTTGCTTTTAACCCACAGAAAAACTGCAAACATACAAATGAAATCCCTACCAGGATCACCGACTGTGAACATCTCCCCCCATTCCCTTTATCATGCTCTCTGTATACGGTTTGTGCTCCACTCGGGGGAGCATTTAAGAGTTGCAGACAGGGGCACCTGGGTGGCTCAGTCGGTTAAGATTCTGACTTCAGTTCTGGTCATGATCTCACCCGCGTCGGGCTCTGTGCTTTGGATTCTGTGTCTCCCTCTCTCTCTGCCCTCCCCCACTCGTGCTCTCTCTCTCTCTTTTTCTCTTTCTCTCTCAAAAATAAATAAACATTTAAAACTTTTTTAAATAATAAAAATAAAGGGGTGCCTGGGTGGCTCAGTCGGTTAAGCCTCCGACTTCGGCTCAGGTCAGATCTCACGTTCGTGGGTTCGAGCCCCACGTCAGGCTCTGTGCTGCCAGCTGGCTCAGAGCCTGGAGCCTGCTTCCGGTTCTGTGTCTCCTTCTCTCTCTGCCCCTCCCCCTCTCATGCTCTGTCTCTCTGTATCAAAAATAAAAACATCTGAAAAAAAATAATAATAAAAATAAATATATAAATAAAAGTTGCAGACATCATGCCCAGAGCCCCTAAATGCTTCGGTGTGTTTTAACAGGGAGATTCTCTCTTACATAACTGCGGGAGTCAAATCCGAAAAATGCAACACTGATCTAATACTACTATCTCATCTGCAGTCCATATTCCAGTCTCATGAATTTCTCCAATGACATCCTTTTGAATCACTGTGTGGTTTGTTTTTTCTGGTCCAGAATGCAAGTCGCTCACTCATCACATTTAGTGGTCACGTCTCTTTCGTCCCCTAGAAAGCACAGCACTTCGGGGTTTCTTTGCGTTTTGTGACCTTGACACGTTGGTTGGATGCACAGAGGCCAGTTGTGTGCAAGATGGTCCCTCCCCTTGGATTTACCAATGTTTTCTCACCGGTAAACTCAGACCGTGCATTATTGCAGGAATGCCCATCAACACGACCGTTATGTCCCACACCCTATGCATTTGAGCTGCCTTATTCGAGCCCTGGTACGGAGCCAGGATGATGTATCTTCTGTCTTCTGAGCGGGAATCAGACACAGGGGCTGGGCTGAGGGTTTCGGCGGCTCTCTTACCAGACTGCTGCCCCTCCCCCTCACTAACTCCCGAAAGACCATCCCTGCCTGCTGCTCCCTGCCCCTGGCCCCCAACCCTGAGCTGGGCCTCCTATTATGGGACCCACTCCCCCACCCCCATCCCAAGCCCAGTACACATGCTCCCACCTGCCTGACCGCGTGTCTGTAATGCTCCTGGATGCCCTTGGTGGGGAGCTCCCGGCAACAGCGCAGCAGGTACCGATAGAGCTGCAGCGGCCTCTGGACCAGCTCTGCCCCCGGCAGCGGTGCCATCGCAAGCCCCTCTGTCCCTGGAAAACACAGAGAGCACTGCTTCTAAGGCATCAAGCCAATTCTTGGCCCCAACCGCCATGTTCCACGGCTCTGCGAAGCAGTTTGGATATGACGTGGAGGCGTGTCCCCTTCGTGCCAACAGCCCACAGAGCCCGGACCCCGAGCTCGGGCTGGGCATTCCGTCCTGCGGGAAGTCTCGGCCCAGAGCAGGCCCGCCCAGCCTCATCCTAGTGACTTCTTTCTGGACGCCAGCTTCAGCTGGTGGGGGAGGAGATATCACCGACAGGCAGAGTAGGGGAGACAAGCAAAGCAGTAAGACCCTGCACTGGGAGATGGAGAAATGAGCTGACTACATGCAACAGAGGGGTCTGAACCTCGCCACTCAAAGCATGGACTTGGACCAGTAGCATCAACATCACCGGAGAGCTTGTTAGAAATAGACCCTCGGGGGCGCCTGGGTGCCTCAGTCAGTTGGGTGTCCAACTTCAGCTTAGAGCATGATCTCGAAGTTGGTGATTTCCAGCCCCGCATCAGGCTCTGAGCTGTCAGTCTGCTGTGGATTCTGTGTCTCCCTTTCTCTCTGCTCCTCCCCCACCCATGCTCTGTCTCTGTCTCTCAAAAATGAGTAAACGTTAAAAACATTTAAAAAAAAGAAAAGAAAAGACCCTCGGCCCAGAGCTTCTAGAGAACCTGCATGCCCCATAGACTCCTGCCTGGACCTCTACCACAGCATCTTGCCTGGTGTCCCTGCCTTCAGCCTGTCCCTCTCCAGTCTCCTCTGCACTGATGCCAGAATGCGCTCTGGATCCTGGGTCCTGGGCTCATCTTGTGGTCAGCCGCATGGAACGTCTCCCAGTCCCCCACCCCGGCAAGTACATTCTCTCTTGGTGCCTTGGCACATGCAGCTCCCTTGGCGTCGAGCTCCCCGCCTCGGCCCCACGCGAGGAGCTCATGTCCATCCTCCAGGTCCGGCTCACTGGCCCTTCCTCTGGGAAGCCCTCCCTGACTGTCCCGGTCTGAGGGGCTGCAGTGCCCTCTTCTGGAGCTGTCACAGTGCTTCCCACACTGCTGAAGATTCATCTGCTGCCAAGCCTGTGCAGCCCGGCCCCGGGCCTCGGGGCTTTGAGCCCTGCTTGCCTGGACTGAACGGAAACTATTATCTCCTCTGTACAGATCTCCCCCCTCTGAGAGGGAAGCTCTTACGTTCCAAACGAAGGAGCTAATAGACCAAGATTAAGTGACTGCCTTTAGTTTTAAAGTAACCTGAAAAGAAAAGCTTCCTCCCCTTAAAAAACACAAAAACAAAAACAGAACACTAAATCTATCAGAGGCTCTTAAACTAATAAAGGGAATTCATTAAGTAGCTAGTTTCAGAGGCTCCTTCATTCCATTTCCAGGATATTATCTTCCTGGCAACAATAACTGCCTGCCTCCACGGTTAAGTCTGCCAGTCTCTGGGCTCCCGCCATGACACCGGGGTGGGCAGGTGCTTGTCGGCGCCCGCCTCTTCCTCCCTTTGGCTAAGACCCGGATGTGTGACTGGCCATCCATACGCAGTCTGGTCTGGGTGAGGCTCCACTCCAAGACCGACCAATCAGATCCCTGCATCCATGGGGTCACAGGGATTGGGTCACATACAGGCACGTGATGGAAGCTGGTCCAATCAGAGTGAATCTCACCACCTCTGCAGGGGTGAGTGCAAAGGCCTGGGTTCTTTTCCTCTAGGCTTGGAGCGAGGAGACTTTGCTCCTCTGTCCGGGCCGCCATCTTGCCTCCTCTTGGAGCCTGAGACTTCAAGCCATGCAGCAGCAGGTGGAGCGTTAATAGCAAGTCTGAAGAATTCATCTGAACCCTAAAACCATCCACCTGAAGGCAGTCCCGCCTCTAGACTCTTCAAGGATCTGGGCGGGGGCCCCTGAGTGGCTCAGTAAGTTAAGCATCTGACTTCCGCTCAGGCCATGATCTCATGGTTTGGGAGCTGGAGCCCCACATCCGGCTTGGCACGGACAGTGTGGAGCCTGCGTGGGGTTCTCGGTCTTATTCTCTCTCAAAATAAATAAATAAACTTAAAAAAAAAAAGTTTAAAGCCAATTGATCCCCTTTGCCAAAGCAGCTTGAGTTTTTTGCTTTGTTGCTTAGAACCCAGAGTCCTGATGGACAGATACTGCCCTCCCAAATTCTCCTTCCGTGATGAGCTCCGAAGTTTCCGGTCTAAGGAAGAGGGCAAACAGTGCAAGGCCCCTAAGATCCTCCTGCTGTGAGTATCAACCCGCCAGTCTCACTAGCTGCACTTACACACACCCCAAAACAGAGGGGAACCCCCTACAAGGGGGGCAAAGACCTTCGAGGGCCACCGCAGAGGACACAGCGCCGAAGTCCCCACCTGCTGGGAAGACTCCACTGGCTGGCTTCCCCAAACTATATAAAGTGCTAATCAAATATTGTAAAATGCTAGTCGTGGAACAGATGGTTACCATCTGCAGCCTTCAAAATTAACATTTGGAAAGAGCACAACTTTGTTTCAGTAGTTGAAAACTCAAGCAATACTTAGAAACCAACCCAGCAAGTATGGGCGGGAGATTATTTTCAGCTCAATTATAATACTTAGTCATTCTCAGTAATAAGTAGCGGGGAATGCATGTGTGGGTCCACTCAGAAGAGTTAAACTAAAAATGTTTTAATTTAAAGTGTGGGTTTGCTATTAAGGGGCAATGAGCTTCAGGGCATCACTGCTAAAACTCTAGTCAAACCCTGGGGCCCTAAACAATCGCTTGGCATATCCTGCTCTTTGCTCTTGACCTCAGCCTCTCCCAGGCTCGCTGCCTCTGTGAAGGCACCCGGGTCTTCCGAGGCAACCAAACCAAAACCAGCACGGAGCCAACCTAGCCTCCTCTCCCTGCCTTGAGCCCATGTCGCGGTCCCTAAGCCCTATCCAGTTCCACTCTGAGTGCCCCCTCCGATCTGCTCCTCCTCTCTGTTCCCACCGCACAATCCACGCTTCAGACTCTTATCAGAGCTCCCATGGACAGCTGCCAGAATTCCCAGCAGGCCTCGCTGTCTTCCAGTCTATTCACCACTTCATAGCCAGTGAATCTTTCCAAAACATGAATCTCAGCATGGCATGTTCCTGCCTAAAACCCCTGCTCTGATATCGACCCCTACCCCTGCCGCTCATGACGACTTTCCCAAACTGTATGACAAATGTGAAGTTATTTGAAGCAGTGACCAAAACCTTGATAGTCGTTCAGGTCATGATCTCGCCACTCAGGAGATGGGGCTCCACACTGGGCTCCGTGCTGTGAGCAAGAAGCCTGTTTGGGATTCTCTCTCCCTCTCTCCCTGCCCCTCTCCTTCTCTCAAAATAAATAAACTTTTAAAAGAAATCATGAAAGTGGTACTGAAGTTTAGAAAGCACTGGCCTATGGAACAAAATCCATACTCCTTCCCAGGGCCTCTAAGGCCTCTTTTGATCCGGCCCCTGCCCACCACCCATCACATCTCCTATCACTCACTGCAGTCAAGGCAAATTGAGCTCTGGGTGGCACATTCCACAACAGTCTATGTCATGTTCATGTGTTACGGTCTTTGCACCATGACAGAATGCCTGGTACTTAGTACGTGTGTTAGGGCTATCCAGAGACACAGAACCAATAGAATATTAGAGAGGATATATCCATATATATATATTATTTATAAGGCATTAGCTCACATGATTATTGATTGTCCCAAGCTGATGGCCATTAGCCGGGAGAATCCCTTCACCCTCAGGGGAGGGTCAGTCTATTGTTCTATTCAGGACTTCAAGTGCTTGGAAGAGGCCCGCCCACATTACGGAGGGCAATCTGCTTTACTCAGTCTGGTGATGTAAATACTGATCTCATCCAAAGACACCCTCACAGACACACCCAGAAAAATGTTCGGCCAATATCTGGGGACCCTATGGCCCAGTCAAGTTGACGCATAAACATAACCATGACAGTAGATGTTCCCGTATTCATGTGTTGAGTGAATTCTCCTACTCCTGCGTACAATCTGCTCGCAGCAGATCTCCAGATCCTTTGACACTCAGCTCTAAGGTTTGGCGCCTCCCCCCGGAAGCCTTCACGGACCCAGCATCCTGGCCACCATGTTCAGTGGAAGACCTGTGGGCACCTCTAACAGCCCTCATGACCCCACATCAGTCTAGCTCAGTCTTCATCATCTGTTACCTGGACTACTGGAAGGGAATTTACCTGCCCTCAGCCCCTTCCAGCCACCCTCCACATGGCGGCCACAGGGCCTTGTCTAACGCCCAACTTAAAATCTTCCCACAGCTGGACATGCCATCATGATTATTACCGGTGATTCATTTTCTTAAAGGTATGACGGCAACGTGTCGCGTGGAGAATCAGGAGATGCAAGTGGAAGGAAGTACTCAGACATGTGTCGTCACGTCTGCAACTTCCTTTCAAACAGTCCCAAGAAAGACAACACAAAACGAGGAAAGACTGGATGAGAAAGAAAAAGGGAATGCGACGAAATGTTAGGATCGCGTTTAGGTGGCAGGAATAAGGGCGGATGTTGTGCTGTTATTTCAGCTTCTGTATAATTTGAAAGTGTTTGTATCCATAAGTTAGTTTAGAAAAACTCTTCCACAGCTTTCCCATGACCTAGGGGTAGAGTCTTGAACTCCTTAGGCTGACACCGATTCCTGAAGCCTTCTTACCTGCCCACGTCCTTCCCCACCACCCCCCGCCTGTGGGGCACACTCACACACCCCCTGCGGGGCCTTCAGTGATGAGAACAAATACTGAGAACAAGCACGTACACGTGCGACGACAGCGGCCCTCCTGAATATTCATCCTGTGCTAGACACCGTTCTGAACCATGCGCGTGAATGAACTGCCTTTCATTTTCACGGTAATTCCCCAAGACCATCATGCTCTCCTTTTACAGATACAGAAACAGAGGCAAAAAGAAGGCAAGACATTTGTCCACGGTCACACAGCTATGAACACAGAAGCCAGGACTTCCACCTGGGTCCACATGGGTGTTCCTCTTCCTAACGCGCCCCTACTCCCAACTGCCCCACCAATTTCCTCTGAAGGGATGCCTTCTTCCCACTGAGTCTGGTCTGCTGAGACTGTTGGCCGTGACTCCATCTCTCCAGGCCACAAGGAGAGCCAGAGACCCAGGAGAAGCCAACTGAGTCCTCCCCGCCTGAGACGGGCTCTGGAACCGGGTTCAAGAGCCTGAAAAGGAGTTCCTACCTCCCAGCAGCGGTGTGTCCTTACCAGCCGCCTCCTGTTCTGCCTCCAAGCTTCTGCCTCCTTGCCTTCCAGGAATGTCTAGATGCCTGCCCGGTTCTCTAGGTTCCTCCCTTGATTCTGTGAGTCCCTAACTCTCTTCCAGGAAATTTCTTTTCAGTTAGGTCTCCCAATCCCCTCTTCCCCCCACACAGACTCTCTGCTCCCTTAATCTGTTTGCCGACAGCCTGCTGTGGCTGCTTAGGTCAGCAGGTATCACCCAGGGCTCCAAGCGTTGGTCTCTCCATCCTCCCCAGACAGATGGAGCTCCCATGAGGACAAGTGCCACGGCAGATGCCTCCGTCTCTGCTCTCTCCTGCCGGCACGGTATCAAGCACACTCCTCTGTCAGTGCTTGCTGGCTGAGGAACCTCAGAATCTCTGTGCCCCAGGCATACTTGCCCATGACCTCCAGCAGCAACGCCCTCCCTTTCCCACTCACCTATGCCAAGCCTTTCCGGGCCCCTCAGCTTCCCTCCAACTCACCTGCAGGAACTCTCTGCAGGCAACTTCTACCTTCCTGCCTCATTCAGTCTGGAGAGGCCATCAGGTAAGAATATCGTCAAATCCTTCCCCCTCCCAAGAAATTCATCCCTGCCTGAAAGCTGACCAATGTGCAAAGCGTGGTGCTATACATCTTTACAACAGCCCTCTGAGGAAAAAACACCAGCATCCCATTTTGCAGATGTGGAAAACTGAGGCCGATTGTGAATACACACCTAGGAAATGGCGGGGTTCAGAGGTAGACTCTGGCTCTGACTCCAGGGCTCCTACCTCCCTGAGTTCCTTTCTTTTTTTCTTTTTTTTTTAATGTTTATTTTCTGAGAGGGAAATTCAGAGTGTGAGTGGGGGAGGTGCAGAAAGGAGTGGGGGGCACCGAATCGGAAACCGGCTCCAGGCTCTGAGCTGTCAGCACAGAGCCTGATGTGGGGCTCGAACCCACAACTGTGAGGTCATAACCTGAGCCTAAGTCAGACACCCAATCGACTGAGCCACTCAGGCACCCCTAACCTCCCTCAGTTCTTAAAGGAAAGGGGCCCCTCCTTTCCCTCAGCTCTGTTAGGCTCTCGGAACCTCTCTCCTGGATTAACCCAACACCCTTCTGACATGTCTCTTCTTCAATCCCTCCCTATACTCAGCCAGATCGTGCAACTAAAAACAAAACTCTCATCTCTGAGTCCCTTGTTTATCCTCTAATGGTGCCCGCAGAACAAACGCCGAGCTTACTAGTATGCACGTGTACGGTGGTGGGGCCGGGGGGTGCTCAACTGCCAATCTCCATCCTATCTGCAACCCAAGTCCCCATGCCCTCTACCCTCTTCCTGCTCGGCCCCCCACCCCTGCGCCTTTGTTACTCACATAGCGCCTGGCACGCAGTGCTCACTCAACAGAAGGGTGTCAGATCGAACCCTCCCTCCCCTCAACCACCTTTGGCCAACTTTCCCACACCCTGAAGGCTGAGGAGGAACAGGGAAAACACATGGGCCCCAGATCATGGCAGGACTGATGCGAGGATTAAGTAAGACAGCAATGCATGCTGTCACTGAACAGGGAACCCTCCGCCCTGGCCCTTCTCTGCCCCTGGGAAAGCAGCAGAAGGGAAAATAATATGTTGTGGTGTCATTCAGGGCTTCTACCTGAGATCAAAAGGGCCTGCTGGGGGCGCCTGGGTGGCTCAGTCAGTTAAGCATCTGGCTTCAGCTCAGGTCATGATTTCACAGTTTGTGGGTTCAAGCCCCGTGTCAGGCTCTGTGCTGACAGCTCAGAGCCTAGAGCCTCCTTCTGATTCTGTGTCTCCCTCTCTCTCTGACCCTCTCCTGCTTGTGCTGTCTCTGTCTCTCAAAAAAAAAGGGGGGGGGCTTTCTGAAGGAAGCTGGTCGTGCAAACTGAGACTGGCAGAAGCTTATGGATTTCATTGATTTTAGTCACCTCTGCAGACATCAGAGAGAGAAAAATACATTTTTTTCCTTTGAAATCAAACTGAAGGGCAGGTGAAATGTATTGAGCTTTCCCCCAAATCAGAACCGACTTCTGGTTATTCATCTTTGTAGCCTTCAGTGCATTACAGAGTTATAAAAATACCTCAGGTGGCATGGCTTGACTCGTAGGAGGTACTTGGTAAAAGGTGTTAACTGAATGAGCGGAAAAATCATCCAAGGTAGGAAGTCTTTTAAAACCAGAGCGCTGAAGGCAACCTTGTCCCATCCAGGTTAAAAGAAATTGCATCTCCACATCCCTTACGCTCCCTCGTGGCAGGGAGCTCATGACTTCCCAGGTCTGAACTCCCCATTTCCCGTCTGCCAGAGACATCATAAAGTCCCTTTGGGTCTGAGCTAAAAATCTGCCAGTCGTTGGTCTGAGCTCTGCCCTTTGGGGCTCAAGTCAAGTAACTGACCCCCAAGTCCAGTCTGTCACTGCTCAGTCAAGGACCTCGGCCTGGCAGCCAGGCTCTTCCAAGTTACCCACCCTGAAGGTGCTAGCCTCTCCCAGTGCGTCCCCATCCCACTCACCCTCCTCCGGACACAGACACCCCCTCACTACTGATCTCACTCTTAGATCTACTGTCCAGTGGAAAAGCTGCGGTTTCCCTGAGTTCTGACCAGCTGCACGGGTCCTGGGGCTCAGGTGGCAATGTCACCTCCTTTACCTGGAGTTCAAGGCATGCCGCTCAGACTGCATTCTCTGCTCAGACCTCGATGTGACCCTGGCATTCAGTTCAGAGGAACCTTTTTCCTGTGAACTATTCTTAAATCAGTTTCCCACCTTGTAGTCTACTATTCAGTCCACAGTCGTCATCTGCCACAATCTCTGGGGGCACGTGAGCCTGTCTGTTACCCAACTCAATTCGGCACAATAAAGGCTTAGAAACAATCACACACCGGATACAGATGGGTACAAAGAGGGAGAGACATTAGTGCCAGCGAGCTGTGTCAGTCACCCATACAGTGTCATTCAGAGTATCCGGCATGTGTGTGGCTCTGGACTCGCCCCGACCAGAGACAAGAGCCTGGCATGTTACCTAGCTGTCCTACCTCGAGCTGATGGCATATCTTATTACCTACCATTCAGAGAGCAATCGCTATGTGCCAGGTAGGTGCTGAGAGCTTTACGGTGCCATCTTATGGCATGTGTATCATTAGCCCCATTTTATAGATGATGAAACTGGAGCTCGGAGAGGTTAAGTAACTTCCCAGAGACCACACAAATATTAGGTGGTAAGGTCAGGAACCAAACCTATGACTGTTTGATTCCAAAGCCCATGCCCTACCTGCTTCTAACACCACCTCTATGTCTATATCTGCGCCATCCACAAAACACTGGCCAGATCAGGGCTAAGGACCCCACAGAGAACTCCCCTGGGGTTTATTCAGGACCAGGTCTGCATTCATGAAAGCACTTGACTGTCCTATTATCCAGTACTTATTTTTTCAACCTTCTTCATAAAACTTTGCTCCACGCTTTTCTGAAACCCAAGGACACCATCTATAGCTTCCTGGGGCATAAAGACGGAAAAAAAAAAGTCACAAGGCTGATGTCAATTACACAAAGAATAGGGGCAACTAAGGAAATGCTAAAGAAAAAAAAAGGCTCTGAGGAAACCCAAAGGAGAATATAACAGAATAAAGGAAAAGAGTGAAAATAAAGCCACGCAGGGAATTTCCTGGGAGCCAAATAGTACCACTGGCACAGACGCTGAGAAACAGGCCTCTGGCCTCGTCTCACCTCAGTCTGTTTCGCTACCCTGTGGCCCGACAAAGGGCAACTAAAAATAAGTGGGGGAAAGTCATGTATTTAAAAAAAGAAAGAAAGAAAAGCATGGAACTACAGAAAATGACCAGAAATTATGCCCTATTGGGCACTGATACAAGGCTAAATTAAGCCTGCACAGGCCATTGTTTAAATATGCAATTATTTCTGTGGGATGGGAGAACCGAAATACAGAAGCAGAATGGGTTGGATCTGCTCCCCCAGTTCCGGGGCTCCGGCTTGCACATGCGCGGTCTCCCGAGCTAGAAGCGGGGTGGCAATCCTTGCTCCTACGCGGTCAAGGGTCTTAAGACCCACCCTCCTGGTCCGCAGTGATCCCCACTCCCTCAAGGTCCTGCCCCTGGGCAGTACCTTGGCTCTCAGCTTTGGAACAATGCCTTGTTCAGACTATCTGAGTACCTCTCTTTCCAGTCCAACCCAAGGATACGTCCTAAACACACACACACACACACACACACACACACACACACACACCCCCATGTCATTCCCTTGCTCCAAAACCTCTGTGGAGTGTCCTTTACACAGGACCTTCTGACATCTGGTTCCAACTTCTCTCACCAAGCTCATCTCCTGCTGTCCATCCCACACCCCCTGCGTTCTAGCCACACGCGGAACTTTGGGGCTAAGTTCCTGGACTCTGGGATCAGGCAGTCTGCATCCAAATCCTGGCTCCATCACGTGCCAGCCGGGGGACCCAGGTAAGTTTCTTAGCTTCCACCCCAGGGGCAGTGGCACCTCTGTCAATGGGGCAACTGACAGTATTTCCTATGCGTATGCAACAACTCTCCTAAACCACCTGGCACCGTGCCCGGAACATACTATGCACTGAGGAATTATTGGTAATAGCATCTCTGAAACGTGCCGTGCTCTGCAACACCTCTCTTCTCCCTGCGCTGGATTCTTCGCCTGCCCTTGATCTTTACAGATTTGGCTCCCATATCCCCTCCTCAAGCCTCACACCCCATGCTGCTCACACTCCTCTAAATAAGGTCTCACACTTACCCCAGCGAGATGGAAGAGCATAGAGAGGGTTTTGAGGACAAACCACCCTGGTGTGTTTGTCAAACAAACGTGATCCCAGGCAACATGTTTGACTTCTCTACATTGTGCAGCCTCCCCCAGAAACAGAAGAGCACGATGTGTCCCTCGTGGGGAGGAAGGGCTCACAAAGATCCAGCAGGCTAACATGAGTGCCTAGCACAGGGGATGCTATCAGGTGCTTAAACGTCATACCCTTTCCTACCCTACCTGCCTATTTGTTCCTCGCTGACCATAAGCTCCTGCAGGGCAGAGACTGTAATACAGTCATCCCTCCATGGTTATCGGTGCCCAGAACATAGGAGAAGATCAGCGAATTCGCGTTGGTTGATCTCTGTTTAGCAGAGAGGAGACTAATGCCAAGAGGACAGGAGCCGTCCTGAAATCACAGAGCCGCAGGCAAGAGAGCCATGTCTCAGACTCAGGCCCCAGATGCCTGCCTCTGGACCCCACACCTGCCGTCTCAGAGGCCAACGAGCCACCCTGAACATCCTGTTTTCTGAGCTCGACCACGCTGAGCCTTTACCAGTTTAAAGTGAACCCTGTGAGCCACTCCGGCCAAAGCAAACTGGAAAAAATCAGACAAAAGGCAAACATGCTGGTGTCGGAGCAGAGCAACTAGCAACCTGAAGGGAGCTGTTGCGATGTTAGGCTGCTTTGCGCCCCTGGCCTCCCCCACACAGGCCGCGACACACCACTCTGGCTTGAGGGCGAGAGAAGGGGGCCGTTATACACCTGCCAGGTCGCAGCTACTCGGCGGGGCACTTCACAGGGGCTACTGAATCGACAACTCTGTTGCTCCCATTTTACAGAGGAGGAAAACTGAGGCTTGGGCTCACCCAGAACTAGGTGAGAGCATAGCTGGGCTTTGTACTCAGCTCTCCACCCCCCTAACAAGCTCCTACACGCAGACAGAGCTCATCACAGAGGATGGTTGAGCCAAAGGCTGGATTTATCTTTCTCCTCTCCCTCTCTCCAGCCCTCCCTTACCCAACCACTCAGTGCATTCACGTTGCTTCCCCACAAATGAATCCAGGTCTCACTAAGAGGACTTCCCTGACCACTCTGCAGGCCTGTCCATCTTTCTTCATGGCACTCTTCACCGCCTGACATATATTTCATTGTATTCCCCCACTGGGATGTCAACTCCAGAAAGCAGGGAGCTCGTTTATTTTGTTCCTGACCTGTCCCTAGTACAGCAGAGTGCCTGATACACAGTAAGCATGCGTGTGCATCTACAGAAATAGTCACGGAGCACCAGCAAGGTGCCAGGAGCTGGTGGAGTTCCAAAAACAAACAAAGACCCTGAGCCCACAGAACTGACACATTAACGTCAAACTAAAACCAATTATTCAATTATAACTAATTACTACAAAGTGGAATTCGGGTCCCTGAAAGATTGGCTTGTAGTGTCTCTCACCCAGTCAAGGGTCAGAGGTTTCTTGAGAAAAGGCCATTAAATCTGAGGTATGGAGGAGGAGGAGGATTTGGCGAAGGGGTGATGACGGCAGACAGCAGCTTAAATGAAGGCCTAAGGGCGAGAGGCACTGCCAGGCCCACAGGAGCCCAGGGACGGAGGCAAGAGAGAGAGCAAGGGCGAATAGGATGCTGTCAGTTCCAGAAGGGCTTGGTAGGAGGGGAGGAGTTAAGATGAATCCTTAAGTCCATCCACTGATGAATGGATAAATCAAACATTCATCCGACGGAATATTATTTTGCAATAAAAAAGAAATGAACGCAGATAAGCTACAATAGGCAAACCTCGAAAACGGCACTCTACGTGAAAGAGGCCAATCGCCAAAGAGCAAATATTATGCGAGCCCCCTTACACAAGAAGCGTGCGGAGTGTGTAAATCCATAGAGGCAGCAAGTAGATGCAGGGTTGCCTAGGGCCGGGGTGAATGGGAGATTGAAAGTGAATGGGAGATTGAAAGCTAAAGGCGAGGTTCCGTTTGGGGACCACGAATATGTTCTGAAATCACTTCTGGTACGGATGCACAACTCTTGAATATACTAGAAGACATTCCACTGCGCACTTTCAAGGAGTCGTATGCTATGTAAAAACAAAACAGAAACAAAAATAGTCCTGAGGTTTGGGCCCCAGAGTGACTTGATGTGTTGTGTTA
Organism: Suricata suricatta; assembly: GCF_006229205.1. Classification (NCBI taxonomy): domain Eukaryota; kingdom Metazoa; phylum Chordata; class Mammalia; order Carnivora; family Herpestidae; genus Suricata; species Suricata suricatta. The sequence continues at coordinate 17,451,832 of NC_043716.1, read as the reverse complement.
TCCAGAAGCATCAATCAAAACGTGAAGGTGACTGGAGGCAAGCACTGCTCCGGGGGAGCTTGATGGGGACCGATGGACTGTGAAGCCCTCCCCCTCCTTCGCTTCAAGAAATGGGCGTCTGGCTGGCTTGGTCAATGGAGCATGCCACGCCTGATCTCGGGACTGTGGGTTCGAGCTCCACGTTGGGTGTAGAGATTACTTAGACATAAAAACCTTTACACAAAATAGACCGGCTGAGGCTGATGGCGCAGGAGTGTGCCAGGGAGTGAGCGTTTCGTACAGGCGCCTGGAGTCCCCCTGGGCTCCCTCTGACCCCATGAGTCCTGGGCCTGCTCCCCTCCTCCGAGCCGCCCGCCAGGCCTGCGACGGGCCGCGCGCCTCCGCGAGCCGCGCCCCAGGGCACCAGGGCCTTCGGGGCCACGGCAGACGACGCG
>NC_043716.1:17401842-17451298 GCF_006229205.1 Suricata suricatta | reverse complement strand
CGTGGGTCCTCCACAGGCCGCACAAAGCCGAGGACGCCCGAAGCCTCCCGCCCCCAGCCCGGCTGCCCGCCAGCGTCCTGTCTCCGGCCCTCCCCCCGCGCCGCGCCGCTCACCCGCCTCCACTGGAGAACGTCAAACCCGGACGCGGCGGACACGGCAGCCACGAGTGCGCCTGCGCGCAGAAACTGGAGCGGCACCGCCCCCATCCGTCTGCTGTTCGGCGAGCGCCCTCTGCCGGCCGCATGAGGGACTGGGGTCTGTTTGTAAGGAAACCAGACAGGCAAGACCCGCTGGGTGCCCCCTTCGCCGAGCCAACCCCACCCAGTTGAAAAAGAAAACCGTCTCACGAACAGCCTTAAACACCCACGCTTCCTGCTGGCTGTTGCTACCTCGAATATAAGCCCTGAAGGCAGGCTCTCCCCCATCATCCTAAATATGGATCCCTGCTGAAACATTAGGGGTGTTCAAGATCTGTGAAAAGATCTTGCTGGAGGACTTACCCTCAAACCACTCGTGTTGATGACAGGAATTGTATTTGTACGGGAATCTGCGATTCGAGTCATTTCATCAAATTATAGTCCCATAACACCTGTCAAAAGAATAAATATGACAGTAATAGGCATGCTTCCTTTCAGACCCATCTATAATTATAATTGAGGGAAAGAATACAGAATTTAAACTCAGCTACTGCCAGTATCATTCTTTGAAAATGAAATAATGCCGTTTTATTAAATCGGCTCTCCCCGCTCTCTAATGTTTAAAGCTAAAGTGCTTCTCTGAATCGATTTAAATACAAGTTTTATATCCTGAAAGAAATAAAGATGAGTCTTTATCTTAAGACAAACCCCCTGTTCAATGATGCTGTTGATATCTTCTCAGCTGTCTGAAAGAGAGTTGGGTTGTTAGGGATAATATTGCTTCTGTTCACGTTCGCCTTCTCTAGGGCTTTTTAAGCCCATTTGTAATGAAAAGGCTGATTTAACAGACTGACTCCATGTGTAGCTGATTTAACAGGACAACTTTTTTCTCTTCCCTTTTTTTTTTTCCCTTTCTTTTTCTTTTTCGAGAGGAAAATATTGCTCCCCGGAGGTACCTGAGCATCTGTTTTTTTTTTTCTCCTTTTAGAATAAGGGAAGCAGGGGGTATTTCTTAACAGAAGTAGTGGGTTTTTTTGGTTTGGTTTGGTTTTTGTTGTTAGATTTTGTCTCTTGTGTTTTGCAAACTCCCTTTAGAGTTTTTCCTCTCTTCCTTTTGTTTTTTTCTTTTCACCCAATCCACTGGCCTTCACCTCACACACAAATCATGTGCGTGTTCCGCCCCTGAAATATTCAGAGAATTGCCTCCACCCTTCCATTTATTTTCAACATAGAGACTTGGGCCCAATATAGCTGAAAGATGATTGTACACCCTCATAAATCCACCCTCGGAGTTACACAGAGTCAGGGCCACATCATTATTGAAAAGCCAATCAATAAATCATAAGGCTTTTAAAACCCTTATTAGGAACAATCTGCAGTATCACCATCTATTCCTGTTTTCAGCCTTAGTATCACTGAATATTTTGAAGAAATTTCACAGTCCGTTCTTTGGCCCTGTCTTTCCTTTGTTCCTAGATCGCTGTGTTCCTGCATCAAAAACATTGTTCTAATACCTAGATCTCATAAAATATTTAAGATGCAAGCTGTTCACTTTACCTCGGAGGGACACCACCTTCAGAATCGCTTGTGCAAAGACCCACGATTTTACAGTTCACAAAAATGCCTTATAAGCTCCCGAACGACAAGAAAAAAAAAAAATCCAAAGTAGGATAGTGAGGCTTGGACCACAGTTTCCGATTTTTTCCCAATTTTTGTCCAAGTCGTAATGGAAAACCTAGTTTAAAAAAAAAAAAAGATTGGATTGTAGTACTTTGAACTTGACAGCAACCTTAGATTCTTCACAGCTTCAGTAATAAAATAAAGCCCTAAAGTCCAAACTCACTAAAATGACCCCAGGCCCATGATCGAAAGAAATCCAACCATTCCTACTATGCGCTTTTCCTTTACATTGAAATGTTAGCAGATGAGCACCCTCACGTCAGACAGCACAGGATATTTTGCAGATACGCAGGATTGAACAACTTCCTTGAGAAATTTGTCACCCAAGAGTTGCCCATCCAGGGAACATGTTCTCAGAGGGGCGTTTATCGACTTTCCCAAGGAATACATCACCACACTCTCTTGATTTCTGACATGATGTCACTTAACCTGACAACTACAGGTTTGTAACCAATATTTGTAGGAAGTCCTGATACTTTTTCTGGTTTAAACCTGTTTTTAGATTTCAAAGAGAAATTTGCATCATCTGGTTAAATCAGGTTTTTGTCTCAAAGGTTGACCATGTAAATAATTCAAATTAATTCATCACTGTACAATAGATTTAATAAGCATAATAAACACTTTGAAGAAAACACGGAGGACCCTCAGTCTGCCCTTGCTCTCACTCCCATTATCTCAGATTTCCCTGTGAGAGGAATGAGTGGTACCATGTTGTTCCCTTCTATTCAAAATATGCAAAGTTGCTATTTACCAGTTTGCAATTTGCATGTCTCAAATCCTGCCAGAGCACAGGGTGAGGGGCATGGGGTGACTGGTGAATGTGCCAAAAGGGGACCTCAGGGCGAAAACCCAATGAATACATCTTCTCCACCCCAGCCTCACCGACTACTGAAGGTTTGTTTTTAAGACAACAAAAATATTGGGTATAAAAGGTTATGTGAAGTCTTAGACACCTACTGTCTTTCTTCTTTAATTGCTGGGTTGAAGAAGAGGATGAGCGAGGATTTCAAGATTTCTTATAAAAAGAAGCACAAGAGAGAAAAGAGAACAATTGTGACTATTTGCAACATACACTAGGAGAGTAATTTATAACCTAGGTTTTCGCCTTCCTAGACCTCCATCCATCTTGAATTACTTTGTGCCATTCCCTAAATCTAAACTTGCTGACTAGTACATATCATTCAATATCTCTTGATGTATTCAGTAGTAATATATTTACAGTGGCCACACGTGAGACCACACTGACGATCAGATGTTTGTCATCTCTGAATATGAGTCTGCATATGAATAAGACAGCCACAGATAAGAGTTGAGGGCCACATTTAATAGAAATGGAGACTAGGGGGCACCTGGGTGGTTCGGTCATTTAAGCATCTGATTTTGGCTCAGGACATAATCTCACAGTTTGTGGGTTTGAGCCCCGTGGCAGGCTCTGTATTCACAGCTCAGAGCTTGGAGTCTGCTTCGGATTCTGTGTCTCCCTCTCTCTCTGCTCCCCCCCCCCCCCCACCCCCCGCCCTGCTCGCACTCTGTCTCTCCCTCAAAAATAAATAAACATGAAAAAAAAGAAGAAGAAGAAATGGAGACTGGAAGACAGAATCAACTTTATTAAATAGGATTATTTGGGAAGAGGAGAGACAGAGAGGTACCGAGGAAAAGGTAGGAGAGAAAAAAAGAGAAAAACAGGACAGTGGAGAATGAGAAAAGGTAGAAGGGAGTCATTGGATCAATGCTGATCTGAAGAGAAAGCCCTGATAAAGTGAAGCAGGGCGCCTTCAATTAAGGAAAAGCAGGACTCATTTTGGCCAAGAGATAGGGCGTTCTGGTCAATCAAATATGTAGTTAATAGTTACCTTCCACTTCAGCATACATTTGAGACTCCACCACGTGCAAATCTCTGTGCCAAGTCCTGGGTCCCTGTAGAGAGTCCTCTAGACCCCCACTCTCCCCCTGCCCCTCCTCTTCCCTTCTCTGTTTCTTATTGGGGGCAGATTTGATCTTGTCACTGGCTGCCTCAGCCCCTTCAATGGCCTCTCCATATTCTCTGCATAGGTGTGCCAACCTTTTTTCCATATTCTACAAGCCCCTGCAGGGTGTGGCCTCTTAGGCTTCAATTCATTGCCCTGGTCCCCTGCTGCCGACATGGTGGCCTTTTTTTTTTTGAAGTTTATTTATTTATTTTGAGAGAGGGCAAGAGGGGGAGGAGCAGAGAGAGATACAGAGACAGAGAGAGAGAGAATCCCAATCAGGCTCCTTGCAAACCCTGAGATCATGACCTGAGCCAAAACCAAAAGTCGGACCAAATGTCCTCTCTGCTTCCCTGATGCCCACTCTCCCATTTGACACGGTGGCAGACAACACTTCCCCCCAAGAGAGTAACCTGTGCCCTGGTCCATGGCGTGTATTACAGCTTCGAATGGCACTCATCTTACTTTGGATTCCGCCAGAAGACTTGGAAGCAAGGGTGGGGGAACAAGTGATTTACTTGGAACGTGATCCTAGAAAGCATCCAGGAAGGGACGTGAGACAGGGAAGGGAAGGCAGCCCACAGACAGAGAAAAGCTTGCCCAGCAAGTTATCGCCATGGGCAACTGAACTTCACCTTGCTGAGGGGCCACCGTGGAATGTCCCATTATTTCCCCGAAGGGCATGGGACCCAGGGCATGTCTACTCCAGTTCCCGTTAGTTACCGGTTGAATGGCGCTCTTACAGCATGAACCCCCGGGTGCTATTTCTGGCCTGCACGGTTCCAGGGAAAGAGATGCAGATGCTGGCGATTGGAAGTCAGCCAGGTATATGTACGGGAGTGTGGGTGAGGCACTGCTCGTCCTGCTGATCACATATACGTCCCTATTTACATGTTGTACATACATATATGGATATTGTCTTCCTCCCTAGAGCCCCACGAGAGCGGGGCCTGAGCAGCCGTGTCCCGCCTGTGCCTCACTTCCCATAATCCACCGTTAAAGCACTCCCTGTGACCAATACCCTCAGCTGCCTGGCTCCTCTCTCCCTGTGTCCCACTCACTCTGGATGAACCTACCACCCCTTTCCCCACACTGCACCCACGCAGACTGGTGTTGAGAAAATGACACAGAGCTGATGGCTTTTACTTTAAATTTATGATCTCAGCGCAAAGGCATACTAGATGCCACCTGTCTCTCAGAACTCCCACAGCCCACCCCCACCCCCACGCTCAGCCGATGACCTCACTGGAAAGTCAGACACCGTCAGGCGAGAGCTTTTTCCTCTTCTCACCTCTTCTCCCTCTTTCCTAGGGAGTTTCCTTCTGCCTTTGAAAAACCAGTCCCGGGGCACCTGGGTGGCTCAGTCAGTTAAGCATCCAACTTTGATTCAGCTCATGATCTCATATTTGGGAGTTCAAGCGCTACATCAGGCTCTCGGCTATCAGTGAAGAGCCCACTTCAGATCCTCTGTTTCCCTCTCTTTCTGCCTCTCCCCCACTCACATTCTCTCTCTCAAAAATAAAATAAACATTAAAAAATATTAAATTTTTTAATGTTTATTATTGAGACAGAAACAGAGCATGAGATGGGGGAGAGACAGAGAGAGATGGAGACACAGAATCTGAAGCAGGCTCCAGGCTCTGAGCTGTCAGCACAGAGCCCAACACGGGGCTTGAACCCACAAACTGTGAGATCATGACCTGAGCTGAGGTCAGATGCTTAACTGACTGAGCCACCCAGGCACCCCTAAAAAAAATTTTTTTAAAAGAAAGAAAAGCCAGTCCCTCTGCTGGTTCTCTGGACTCTGTTCTCCTAAAATCTTTGCTTCTACAGTTTCCCTTCTCTCCCGCTCCATTAATGTCCTTCCCTTCACCTGTTCATTCTAAGCTACATCCAATGTGGTCTAAGGGCTTTGCTACTCCAAATGTGATTCATGGACCAGGAGCACTGGCCTTACTTGGGAGCTTGTTTAGGAAATGCAGAATCTGGGGCGCCTGGGTGGCTCAGTCAGTTGATCATCTGACGTCGATTCAGGTCATGATCTCACAGTTCGTGGGTTCGAGCCACGCGTCAGGCTCTGTGCTGACAGCTCAGAGCCTGGAGGCTGCTTCCAATTCTGTGTCCCTATCCCTCTCTGCCCCTCCCCTGCTCATGATCTGTCTCTCTCTGTCTCTCAAAAATAAATGTTAAAAAAAAAAAAGGAAATGCAGAGTCTTCCACCCCAGACCTGCAGAATCAGAATCTGCATTTTAACGAGATCCCCCCAATACTTGGTTCCAAGGCATATTGCACTATGAGAAGCACTGGGCTGTTTCTCCACGCTCCATTATAGACCAGCTTTTATCCATCCATTCAACAAATGTGTATAGACCATCGTCACGGTGTCAAGCAGATTTTTAGGCTCTGGAAATAAAAAAGCAAAACAAAACAAACAACAAACAAAAAACCAAAACCAGACAAACAACAAAACCCCAAGCCCCACATTACAATCATATATGTGTGGTGTTTTAGGGACAGAGAACAACAAAGAAAGAAGAGAAGATCGGATCGTAAGTCAGTGCTTTGTGGAGTAATAAAATATGGGCACATGACACTCACCGGATGGCTACTTAACTGACTCCAAAGAGGTGGCACTTAAACCGAGATCGAAATGATGAGAAGCCGGCATCAGAGTCATCTACACAGGCTGTCTCACCTCCTCAGAACTCACCCATTCATCCTTCGGGACGCTCCGTGGGTTCCCACCTTCATGCCACTGACACTGCTCTTCATAAGGCTTTTAATGGCTTCCATATTGTCATAAGCAACGGCTCTCTCTGTCCCTAACTCTGTCCTCTACTTCTCAGCAGCTTTTGGGTCAGCTGGACCACACCTTCTAGAAGTGTTGTAAAATTGTTAGCCACCCATGTAACCTTTTCTTTACCATATATTGTTCAATGTAGCTATTGTTCGGAGGGGATGGGGGGTGGGGGGGACGAAAGACTTATGCATGAGAGAAGAGAGGGCTGAGAATAGAAGGAGGAGATAAACATATCAGGGGAAAAATACATTTTATTTTCTGTTTTTAAGACCCCTTTGTTATATCAGGTGTATCTGGGAATGAGACAGATAAGTGCTTTGGTCCAGCTCAGGAAGGAAAAGGGTGGTTCAACATTCCTTCCAGAGCTGCTTTCCTGAGCCCTGCTTTAGCTCTGAGGGAATCTGGGGCAAAGAGGAGAGCTGGCGGGGGCTCTGGGGTTTTCCTGAAGGACCACCAGTATAAACTCCAGGCTAGTCCGGGAGGGCAAGTCCGTAGAGCGTGGTGCACTGGGGGCAGGGGAAGGTTGGGGAGGAGGAAAACCACTTGCCAGAAATTATATAACTTCACATGAGAGATGGATAGAAGTTATTATTAGCCTGCTGATGTACAGAAAGACCTAATGTAGCACACGGACAGTAGTTCAGGGATGTTGGTGCACAGCTTACGGAAGTGTGGGTTCGTAAAAGGAGAGGTCGGTCTGTGTGCCACGTTTCCCCCACATGTATTGTCAAAACTGTTGACCTAAGTATTGGGTTTTTATTACCAAATGCTGTCAACTGCATCGGGAGCACACAGCCCTCTTGGTGCCCTAGTGTCGCATGCTGAAGCTTGGCTCTGGCCCGCAGCACAGAGCATGGCACGTTGCTGATGGACGCATGCGCTGTCAGTCACCTGCCGCCCTGACTTCAGAGCTGTCTACTCCAGTGTTTCCGGGCTCGTTAGCACTTAGCTCTCTGCTTACGGAGTAAAGAAAAACTCAGAGGTTAGAAGATCGTTATAGCTTCATATCCCCGCCCCTCCCAATAGCAGGCAACAGGAGAGAAAATCAGATGAAACTTTTGTGACGTGTGAAAATTCCAAGAAACTCCTATTGGAGTGTCTAGCATTTTATCAGAAGCGCCCATTCATTTTCATGTTGTCTGTGGCTGCTTTTTTCTTAAACTTTATTTATTTATTTGAGAGAGAGACAATACGAGTAAGGGAGGGAGAGGGAGATAGAAAGGCAGAGAGAGAGAATCCCAAGCAGGCACTGTGCTGCCAGCGCTGAGCCGGATGCGGGGCTCAAACTCACAACACCATGAGATCATGAGCTGAACCCAAACCAAGAGTGGGTCGCTCAACTGACTGAACCACCCAGGCACCCCCGTCTGTGGCTCAACAATGGCAGAATTGAGTTGGCTGGGGCAGAGCCCACACATCCCCCAAAGCCTAAAATATTTACTCTCTGGCCCTCTACAAAAAACGTTTGCCGGTCTCTGGTCTGCAGAGAATGGTGAAGATTCTAGGTTCTGCGTGGCGTAGCCCTGTCCTACCTCCACAGCCTCATCTGCGGGGCTTTCCTTCATACATTCTCCCCGCAATGGCTGTCCTAAACGTGTTGGTCCTCACGTATTCCATGCTATCCTACCTCTGTGTTTTCTTCCCGCCCTTCCCTTGTCTGGAAACCACACCCTGTCCTCTCAATTTGCTTTTATGCCAAGTCTCCCCAACCTTCAAGCAGGCCTTGCTGAAACAACGATAATTTATTTCTCCACCCTCTTTTGGCCATAATTTTTTCTGTACCGTCTCCTGGCATACCAGTTTCCTACTTTGCATTATAATTATTTATGCACATGTTTTATTCCCCCTCTAGACTATAAACTCCTTGAAGAATGCATTGGCTCATTACGAAATTAGCATTCTGAGAACCCTTATTTGCATCACACACAAGATCTCTTGTCTTCAGCAAAAAGAAGTATACTTATGACACATATAATTGGCACTTATCACACAAATCAATGGTAATGGGGAACAAGGGCAAGATGGTTAATTAAAACCCACGGCAAATGCCTCCAAAATTCATCTTTGCCCTACCATTTTACCAACGTAATAGGCACTGGTTTGGACGAAACGCCCCTTCCTCATACTTTATAGATGTGTAACTGCATTGGGCACCGTGCAGTTAGTGGGAGCAAAAAGATCAGAGGTGAATAATAATCCACCGACTCAGATCATCAGGCCTCCAGTAATGAAAAGCGTCTGGGGCATCTTTCCAGTGAAGGTTACGAGAACCTCTGACCTTTCCACCCCCAGGGCTCCATAAGGGTTTGCATTCGCGTGTGTGCCATTTGGAACTCAGATGTAGAACAATCATCTTTTAGTATGGTGTTGATGCTCAAAGAATAGATGAATTTAAAGTAAAAAAAAATAAGTAAAATAAACAAATAAAACAATCAAATTCCCCACACATATGCTTGATTAGGCAGGCCAAATATTCTATTGCAAACATTAATTCAACAAGAAATGATAAGGCAATAAAATAAATATGAAGAGTAACTAGCCCTCCTTGCCAAAGCAACATATGCGTTTGGGCTGAGCCTCTGCACCCATAACTAGTACACACAAATATTGTGTTAAACCTCTCCTCCTAATAGCCTCATTTCTCACATGTTCTTCAGAGGGAAAAATGTGATGCTAATTTAAGATGACTTATCCTGCTAAGCACATAAATAAAAAATAGTTCAGAATCCAGAACATGACAGAACTCCCCTTTCACGTCTAATTAAGTACTTTTAATTGGCAATTCAATTGGCAGACTGTATATTTTGCGCTGGAAAGTGGAAGGTGGAATAGACCCCCAGTAAGATACAAAAGAGGAGATGGGGTCGTGTCCAACTGCTTTACCGGAGGTGCTGCCGGAGAGTGAGGTGAGGCCGGAAGAAAGGCAGCTATCGGTACATCTGGGAAGGAATTAGCAGCAAACGGGGCAAACGCTAGAGGATCTGATGGTGATTATAAAATGTCATTTAGGAAGATATTTACATTGTTAATTAAGCAATGAAGCTGATAACCGCTACTCTGTAAATTGTGCTAATTACCCCAGTGCCTTGGAAGGTTTTCTAATCAGCCAGATCAATAGGTTCCTGGTTTATGCTAATAATGCAATGTCATTCTCCTTCTGAAGTGCTTTGCTTACAACATTCTGAGCCCAGTACAGCTCCCGCCCACTTTCCTGTGCCAGAGGCAGCCAGCATTCATCAGTCTGCCCACATCGCTGCGATGAAGTGATGCCCGCTCACCCCCCAAGGCCCACCACGAGGGAACAAGACTCCTACCATACCCTGTGTCTCCATCAGTTTTTCAGGGGAGAGGCCTGAGCCTTTGTGTTCTGTGAGATTTTTATGTGGTCACAGACCCAGTTTCTCCCCACAGTTACAACGATCACATAATCCCAAGGGATAAGGGCTACGAAGGAAGACCTAGATTCAAGTGTCCACTCTGCCATTGACTTGATGCCATGACCTTGAAGCACAACACGCTGGTTGTTTTGATGAGCATGTGCGTGGACCAAGAAGGTCAACACGGTTCAACTACAGGGTGGACTTTTGGCGGGGTGGGGGGAGGGGGGTGGTGTCTGTTTTGTTTTTCACTGAATTCAGTGACTGTTCATTTGGTGGGCCCAGAAGAACCAAACTAGGTCTTCCAACGTATCATGAGCCTCTCTGGGACACCAGCATGACACTAAGGGATCCAAACCATGTGATACAGACAAAGACAGGCTCAGGTGGAGGGCTGTCATGTGCTCACATGGCTCTGGGTCACCCAAAGGAATGGAGAGAGTGTGCATGAAGGACACTCAGGAAGAATTTACTCACTTTATTGTGATCTCTGGCTTCTAGCACTTTCCTCCATCAAACCTCAATGGAAAAACCACCAGCTGGTAGCTGAATGTCTTGTTTGAAGAGTAACGTATTTGCTTTCTCTCTCTCTCCTTGGTTGGTGTCCAAATCAACAGTCAAAATCCCACCTGGAGGGTAACAGGGTGAAAAAAGAGAATTAGCCAAGGGCCGGGGTAACTCCTAGATTGATAGTTGGCCCCCAGATAACTGAAAGCCAACTACCCAGGAGGGATAAGTGGAAGCCAAGAGAGGACTTGGAGGTGGAAAGCCAAGGGGGAGAGGGCACAGCAGCACAAGAAAAGTTGGAAACATCTGGGATCCATTTCTTTGCTGGAGAGAGAACTGCTTCCGTGGGCCTCTGCATGGGGCTCCCATGCTTTCATCAGCCAGCTCCCCAGCTCCTTTTCCCCCCGCGGGCAGAGCCTCGGAGTTCAAGGCCAGCTTCGATGCTGGGCTTTGGGATGGAGCCAATTTGTTGAGTTGTTTCAGTGCTTTGATGTGTAAACTAATCATCCGTCATTGTGCTCTAATTAAACCTAAGTGGTGCAATGGATTGGCTGCAGTAGAGGCCAAGGCCCTTCCTGGATTGGGGGAGGGAGGGGAGCATCCTCTGAAAGCAGCCCTGCCCCAGGAGAACCAGAACAAGGAAATGCCAGCTATGAATATGAAAGGAGCTGGAAACCCTGTCTTGGTCCATGAGGCTGGAGAAAATGTGACAAACCAGAAATCAGGGCGGGCCTCTGAGTTCCCACTTTTCCTAGACTACGTTGCCCCCTGCGTGAGTGTCTAGCCAGAACAGGCTCAGATCAGTGGGTAATGACAAGGTGACCTTACTGTTTGCCATGGTAGCAGACCTCGCGGGGGTCCAGCTGGCCTTGGCATCATTGAAACGTAACCCGGTTTCATAAAACGAATGAGCAATTGCCACCTCTCCACCTTAACCAGATGACCAAAATGTCCATGGAGTACTGTTTCAGCACTCCTTAGAAAATGTTGATGCTGGTGACGATTTTCTTTTTCCCTTCAAATATTTGCATTCTAACTCAAAAGAAATGTTTCCAAAATTATAAAGGGAAGAGGGGGGTCCTCCTTACGAATGAGAGTCAGAGGAAAAGGGGAGAAGATGGTGGTAGAGCAGTTGACATTGTGACATGTGTCCTGAAAGTAAAGCCACTTAGTTTCAGATCTGACCCTTTCCTGGTTCAAGGGCATCACCAGAGAGGGAAGGCAAGAGGAGGCCTGTGACATACTATGTCCCTCCTTGCTCCAACATTTTGTGAGTCCTCAGTGTGGACAGTGCTCATTTATTTGTGCCCTTGGCTCAATGTAATTGATAAATTCCACTCCATTGAGAGTGGGTAATGTCATAATGAAGGTCTTCTCTTCTGTACCCATATATAATACATTCAGCACTGTTGATTGAGCATCTAGGTGTAAGGCCTGCTTTAAGATCAAGGCTGAGGCACCTGGGTGGCACATTCGGTTACGCTTTCAACTCTTGATCTCAGCTCAAGTTGTGATCTCACAGTTGGTCAGCTGGAGCCCCATGTCCGGCTCTGCGCTAATGGTGAGGAGCTAGCTTGGGATTGTTGCTCCTTTTCTCTGCCTCTCCCCGACTTGTGTGTGTCTCGAGAGTGCACGCTCTCTCTCTCTCTCAATGAACAAATAAACTATAAATGATTTTTTAAAAAGATCAGGCTGTGCAAGATACAGATGAAAGAACCCATGAATGAACAATTGCAATAATTCAGTAGTAAATGTACCTTGGAAAGAAAAAAACAGGTCAAGAATATTATATGGAACTGTCTGGACACCCGCAATAGGGCATCCTTGGAAAAGAGAGTGTGGCAGCCATTGCTACTTATCCTTGCCTTCCCCATGCCCTGTTTCTGCTCTCTCCTTCTGTGGGCAGAAATTTAATCTTAAATGGCTGCTCAGATAAAAACCACCTTTCCCAGACAATCTTGTGGCTAGATCTGGCCATGCGACTAGGTCCTAAAAATGGGATGTGTATGGATATGATGTTGGTACTTTCGTGTTTAATGTTTAAAAAGATAACTGTGTGTCTTCCCTTTCCTCTTCACCCCTTCCTGCTGGTGGGAATGCAGATGTGGTTGGTGGTGAGCCAACTTCGGCCATGCTCATAGAAGCCACCCACATACTCGGGATGACAGAGTCACTTACTAGCAGGACCCTGGACCCCCAGCACCATGAAGGCACCACATCAGGTTGGATTGTTCCTGCTCTCATTCCTCCATGGGAGCAATGTACCGCGTTACTGAAATCCAGGGCATATTGACCTTTGCTCTTTCGGGTGTATCCCAACCGATACAGAATGGTACAAACCAAATCACAAAGAGGTGCGGAGGAGAAGAAAATCATCATGAAAAATATTCAGTTAGTCCAAAAATATTCTTTAGCAAGTACTCATTATGTGCCAAGGCACTCTGGATCTCTGGGGGATCCACAAGTGAATGAAGCCAGGTCCCCGGGCTCCAAAAGGAAACACACAAAACACGCCTTTAATGTGGCAATAGCAGTGACAGACATAATCACAGGGTGTCCTGAGTGAGTGGGGGATGGCCACCTATGTCATCTGTAGGAGTCAACGTTGATTTAAACTGGGCCTAGAAAAAAGGGGGTGGGTTTCAGCGGTGGACAGGGCTCATAGGAAAACCTATAAGCAGAGGCTGCCTCCTGGCCTCGCTGGCGTTGCTCCTGGGATCCCACCTGGGATTGCTGCCTGGGAGTTTCTCCCCTCTCTCCAGGTCCTAACCATCCTTGCCTGCATGGCTTAAAGTCCTACCTTCTCTGGAAGACTCTGCCGAGCCCCCCTCACCCTGACTCTGAAGAAATTTCTCCAATGACACTGCACCAAATGCTCAATGCAAAGCCACATATCAAGAATGCTTGCGTGATTGACTTCTCTCCCTGTTCAGCGGAGGTGCCTCCAAGGTCGGAAGGATGTTTTCTGAAGTTCTGTGCATCCCATTCAAGCCCGTGGCAGAAAGCCTGGAATCGGGAGCCCAGAGCACTGTGGAAAGGAGCTTGGACTTCGGACTGGGGCTGACGCAGGGGCAAGTCCCAACTGGCCAGTTAGGACCCTGAGCAAAGTGCTTATCCCTCTGAGCCTCACTTTCCTCGTCCCTGGAGAGAAGAAACACAGAACCTATCTGGAAGAATTGTTGAGTAAGATAATGTTTGTAAAAGTAGCAGAGTCCCTGACACAAAGAGAAGTTCTTTTCCTTTTTATTTAAAAAAAATTTTTAATGTTTATTTATTTTTGAGAGAGACAGAGACAGAAAGAGCACAAGTAGGAGAGGGGCAGAGAGAGAGGGAGGCACAGAATCCAAAGCAGGCTCCAGGCTCTGAGCTGTCAGCACGGAGCCTGACGCAGGGCTCCAACCCATGAACTGCGAGATCATGCCCTGAACCGAATTAGGCTGCTTAACCGCCTGACCCACCCAGGTGCTTCTCTTTTCCTTTTTAAAATAAATATTTGTCAGGGTGCCTGGCTGGCTCAGTCAATAGAGCTCAGGGGCGTGAGTTCAAGACCCATGCTGGGCATACAGATTACTTAAAAGTAAACAAATATTTGTAAAAAAAAAAAAACAACCCTTAACTCTGTATGCTACATTATTTATTAGAACTTGCAATACACAAGACTCTGCTTGTTCACATTGGATACGTGCTGAGGAGTTTGGAAGATTCCAGTAGATAGAGCTTAACTCCAACTGGATTCAGTGTTAATGATCATTGCAAGTGCTGATCAGGGGAGGTGTGTGTTGAGTGTGTGAGAGGCAGAGGGGGAGGGTTGCCGGTCCCTCCTGGACCTCATTTACAAAGTTGGTTATTTATTAAGCTTTTAACAGTTGCCAGATTGGACCTACAAAGCAAAGATTGTAGTCAGCGACCCGAGATGGGAAAACAGACCCTCCATGTCCTGCATCCCTCCTAGAGGCATTTCTTTTGCACAGAAAGGAGATAAGGCATAATATTTGCAGTTGCCTGGCCTTGAGTTTTTGATCCCTACCCCCTCACAGTCTCTAAGCTCCCCCCCATCCCTCCCCCGACACACGAAAGCTTATTCCTGCCCTGGACTTCCCTAAGTCAATAAATTTAGGCACCACCATCACCCAAATACCAAAGCCAGGAATCCCACAGCGTCCTTGATTCTCCTTTCCCTCATTCCGTATGTGTCCTTCAGGAAGGCCTGTCAATTCTGTCCCCAGCCTTTGTTTTTAAAGTTTATTTTTATTTTTGAGAGAGAAACAGAGAGCATGTGAGCAGAGGAGGGGCAGAGAGAGAGAGAGAGAGAGAGAAACAGAGGATCAGAAGCGAGCTCCGTGCTGACAGCAGAAAGCCTGATGTAGGGCTCGAACTTACGACCTGCAAGATCATGTCCTGAGCCGCATGTTTAACCGACTGAGCCATCCAGGCGCCCCCAAAATAAAGGATTGGACATTTCTGTCCTACGAATGAATGAAGTCCCGGTGACCCAAGGCGATGGCAGGCATCATTTGAACTCACCTCTCATTTCTGTTTGCTCGAGTCATACTGGTGGCCTCTGGGAAGCCCCGTGAATTGGGAAGCAATTCATTCAGCACGGAGCGGCACGTGAGCGCATTCCTGTGTTGAGGGGGGGGCCACCACACTGGGGCAAAACAAACTGTTTCATCAGGCTTTGTTCTTAATGCCACTCCTAAGTCCTGGCAACAGGCCTGCTGTGTCGAGCCTCCAGGGAAACAGTGGGGAGCTGACTGACAGCCATTAAGAAAATGGAATTGAACATCTCAGATCAGACATCAGCGCACAATCTTTATCAAGCAAGCATCGGACCTTGTCAGCGATCTGGCTAAGAGGAAGGCTTGCCTTTCCGAACCTCACTGCTTGTGATCATATGACAGTCTCTTATTTTATTTGATGTTCTAGAATTAGAGTTGTAAAAAGACATTATTGTGTAACTGCCTGGCATTCATTAGACATGAAGACAAGTTAGTTAGCCTATATGTCCCTTGGTTTTCTCACATATAAAGTAGTGATAATAATTGTACCTACCTAGTAGAGTCTCACAGAGTTGTGAAGATGGGGCGAACACTGTGCAATACACTTAGAACAGCGCCCAGTGCACATTAGATGTTCGATGAAGATTAGCCACTGCCATTATTATTGCCATTGGTTTAAGATGAAAACTTTTATACGAAGGACCTTTTCCTAAACCCCAACATCTTTTTTTAAAGTTTCTTTATTTTTTGAGAGAGAGCAGGGGAGGAGCAGAGAGAGAGGGAGACAGAGGATCTGAAGCAGGCTCTCTGCTGTCAATACCTACCGATGCAGGGTTCGAACCCATGAACTGTGAGACAATGACCTGAGCCAAAACCAAGAGTTGGACTCTTAACTGAGGGCACCCCACAAATACTCTTAATTTAATCTCCAGACAACCCTAGCGGTTGAGTGATATTTGTTTATAACTTTATTTATTTATTTTGAGAGAGACGGAGAGCACAGGGAAGGGAGGTGCAAAGAAAAAGGGAGAATCCCAAGCAGGCTCCACGCAGCCAGCACAGAGCCCAACGTGGGGCTCGAACTCACAAAAGTGTAAGATCATGACCTGAGCCAAAACTAAGAGTCAGATGCTTGACCAACTGAGGCGCCCCCTTAAGTGATATTTAAATGAGGAGCTGAAGGTCCAGAGAGGCTAGGTAAGTTGCCCAAGGCCACACAGGGGGTATGTGGGAACCCAGAAGGCAAGTAACTCTCCCTGTGAGTCGCGCCGACCTGAGCAGTCTCCCCAGTGTGTATAACCCAACTGCAGTCAAAATCCCGAGATAAAGTATGCTTTGCCTTGTCAGTTTAAGTAAACCTCTACCCAATCCCACAAACATGGCCAGATTTAGCTGCCAATATGTTTTAGAAAACTATTTTAGGGTAGAATATCATACCCCGCCACACTCCCCACCCCCTTCGCCATCACCCCCTACCCACGAGGATAAAAAGCCAACACCTTTCCGTCTACGCAAACCTGGCAGCGGTCCCAACACACCCAGCGATTGGCCCCTTCTTCCCACTCCCATCAGGAGTGTCACACAAGAAATGAACTTTCCAAACAAAGAAATGTCAAGTCAGAAATAAAATCACTGGTTAATTGTGGTCTTTCTGGAGTGGATGGCTATATAATATCCTAATCGAAAAGCTGGAATCCAATTTGCATTTAGATAAAGCCTTCTCAGAAAAGGAGGCTCTGACACTCCGGGTATTTCTCCCGAGGCCAGTCACGACTGACGTAGACAGGCGGCCAGCAAGTGGTAAGTTGCCAAATTTTGGTCAAATCCAGGACTCCAGAAATGTCCCATTGTGTCCCCAAGTTCTCTCAGGGCCCTCCCAAATTCTACATCCACTGTGCCCGTTAAGGGCCTTCAAGCAGCGCCTTACCAATTTGCTAGAATCCTCTCTCATAGTGTTTCTTTGCATTTCAGGAATGTTCTGGGGCCCACCTGATGGGCTGAGCTGGTTGAGCATGTGACTCTTGATATCAGGATTGTAAGTTTGAGCCTCACATTGAGCATTGAGATTACTTTTTTTAAAAAGGAGGGGGAAAGAATGAACGTTTCTAGATTAATTTATATTAATATTAATTTGTATTAAAATTTAGTAAAACTGAGTGCCATGATAAAGATGTTTGAAGTCAAGGGCCAAGAAACTCTTTTTTTTTTTTTTTAGTTTATTTATTTTTGAAAGAGAATGAGCAGAGAAGCAGAGAGAGAGGGGGACACAGGATCCAAAGCAGGTTCCTCACTGACAGCAGAGAGCCCAAAGTGGGGCTTGAACCATAAGGCCATGACCTGAGCAAAGTCAGACGCTTAACTGACTGAGCCACCTGGGTACCCCAAGGATGAAAGAATTCTTAATTTTTTTAAATCTTTATTTATTTTTGAAAAGAGAGACAGAGCATGAGCAGGGGAGGGACAGAGAGAGAGGGAGACACAGAATCCGAAGCAGGCTCCAGGCTCTGAGCTGTCAGCACAGGGCCTGACACGGGGCTGGAACCCACAAACTGTGAGATCATGACCTGGGCCGAAGTCAGACACTTCACCAACTGAGCCACCCAGGTGCCCCAAAGGTCAAGGAATTTTTAACCATGACAATTCCATCTGGCAGGTGTGGGATAGTAAATACATAGGAAGCCATTCCTAGGTGTCACTTTCCTCTCGGAAAAAGAAAGATCTCACACAGGCCCTGGGCGTGCTTGGGCACAACTAGGAAACACAGACAATAGCATCTTTGCACAGCTTTGCATTTTCTATCTTTTCGTATTTCTCCCTGATGTCAAGCTTTTTCCATTCTCCCCAGAACATGGACTTGGGAGCCCCAGATCTCAATATTGGGATTTTTCTGGTTGGGCAAAGGGCTCCTCCATGTGATAATTCCAGAACTTCCTCCCCACTTCCATACCCAGCAGTGAAGATTCACATTCCAGGCTGCCATGAACCTGGATCCTGAGAATTAATTTGGTGGAGCTTAAATGATACCAGTTACGCCCTGGGGTTTGGCTTCTCTCTTGTCTTTATCTGTCAATGTCAGTGTCAAATGAGGGAGAGAACTGAAATAGGACAAGCCAAGGGCAGCCTTTCTGGGAGTTATGCCAGGCTGGCAAAGATAAGGCAATGTGCTGGAAGGAGGTCACGACCGGGTCAGGCGACAGAGAAAGAGGTGCGAGCAGAAAGAGAGGACCGAGCTCAGGGCAGAAGTTGGGGAGATAAACTGGAGCCAGGATTCAGAAGTCCAAACTGGGCAGGAAATGTGTGGTCTAAGCAGGAGATTCCAGGCCGGTCACAGAGAGCAACAATCACAGTGCACCCGCGTTTTTCTGAGCCGGGGGAGAGAGAGGTAAGGGAACGCATGTCTCTCGTTCTCATCCCTGCCAACCCCTTCAGAGACACAAGGCCTCTGCAGAGACACTCCTATCCCACCCTCTCAATCACTACCAGGAGTCTTGAGAGGTTCTTAAGTGGCAGCCTCTCAAAAAGTGGAATGGCAACCATGGGGCTCTAGTTTTCCCACCCAGCTTCCTTTTTTCTTTTTTTCTTTTTTTTTAATGTTTAGTTATTTTTGAGAAGGTGAGAGGGACAGAGAAGGGGACAGAGGATCCAAAGCGGGCTCTGTGCTGACAGCAGAGAGCCTGACGTGGGGCTCAAACTCACAAACCATGAGATTGTGACCTGAGCCGAAGTCAGACACTCAATCCACTGAGCCACCCAGGCACCCCTCCAGCCTCCTTTCTGCAAGATTCCCCTATGGACCCTCCACTGTCCTCACAGCAGGAAGGACATGTTTCCACCCCACTAGCCTCCCATAGGCCAGGCAAGCTGTCCCCTGGCATGTGCCATGTGCCCAGCTCTCTGCAGCACCCTCTGTAAACGTGCCTGCTCTCTTGGGCCTGACCATTGCAGACCAACCTTCAAGTCTGCACTCCCCTGGTGGTGGGACCCCGTTCTCCACACAGCAGGCCGGGCTGGAGAATGAACACCTCTGCCTGTCACTTCAGCACCTGCCCTCATCCAATGACTGAAGACAGTTGGTGTAAACACCCCAACTTCCTCAGGCCTAGAGTGAGATACTGTGAAGGTGCATGTTCTACATGGAACTTACCAGAGTTCCTCAGAACAATTCAGTTCCATTTGTCCACAGTGGAAACTCAATGAAAGCAAGTTTTACTGACTACTTTCCCTTCCCTGTCCCACTTCTCTACATCTCACTTGGCCTTTCTTTCTTTTTTTTTTAATTAAAAAAAAATGTTATTTATTTTTGAGAGAGAGCGAGAGCGGGAAAGGGGCAGAGAGAGCAAGGGAGAGAAAGAATCCCAAGCAGGCCTCAGGCTGTTGGCACAGAGCCCGATGTAGGACTCAGACCCATGAACTATGAGATCGTGATCTGAGCTGAAGTCAGACGTTTAACTAGCTGAGCCACTGAGGCATCCCTCTCCTGGTCTTTCTGGGTTCCCCTTCCAAATAAACTTCTGGCACTTGAATACTTGATTCCGCCTTTGCTTCTGGGTAAGCCCCCTTGTAAGTCACCTCCCAGCCTATCTCCCTGTCCTGTCACTGTTGACTCTTCACACAATGAGTGGCCTCTGATAACATCAATCAGAGCAGGTCATTGCCTTGCCCAAAACTCTCCAATGGCTTCTCTTATATCTAGAATAAAAAGGCAAGAGCAGCTAGGGAGCTAAAAATATTTTATGCCTTGACCTAGAAGGTGGTTATATGGGCATATATGTATGTGAAAATGCTTCAGGTTGTACATTTAAGATATGTATATATACATTCAAGATGTGCATAAATTATGCCTCAATAAAAAAGTGAGAAAAAAATAAAAAGAAGAGAAAGAAGACAATAGACTGAGGAGGAGACTAAAATTTCTTCCAGAAGCAGCTCAGCTCTCACTTTAGGCTTAATACCAGAGCTGTTGTGGATGTCCTGGCAAAGAAGAAAAAGCAGAGGGGCACCTGGGTGGCTCAATTGGTTAAACATCCAACTCTTGATTTCAGCTCAGGTCATGATCTCACCATTCATGAGTTAGAGCCTTGCATAGGGCTCTGCACTGACGATGTGAAGCCTGCTTGGGGTTCTTTCTGTCTCCCTCTTTCTCTGCTCTTCCTCCACTCATGCTCTCTCTCTCTCGCTCTTAAAATAAATAAATGATAAATAATGATAACTTTACAGTAAAAACCAACAAAAACAAAGCTAATCTCACCAACACAGAATGAACGTGATGTGCCCACTGATACATTGCACTAAGAAGGATACGATATCACTTCAGCGATGTTTCTGCCCAAAAAATCCATAAGCTGAATCTAATCATCAGAAAACACCAGAGAAGCACAAATTTAGATGCACTATATGACATAAGTGGCCTTTAATCTTCAAAAATGTCCAAGTAAAAAATAAAAAGAAAGCCAAAGAGCTGTTCCAGATTAAAGGGATTTGATCATTTAATGCATCAAGTGACCCTGAAATGCATTATATACTTGGACGCATATCTATAAAGGACATCATGGTAACAATGGGAAAACTTGAATATGAATTGTCAAGTAGATGACATTCTTTTATTTAATATTTATTTATTTTGAGGAAAGTGCAAGAAGGGGAGGGGCAGAAAGAGGAGGACAGAGGATCCAAAGCAGGCTCTATGTTGACAAGCTCGAACCCATGAACCTGAGGTTATGACCTGAGCCGAAGTCTGATGCTCAACCAACTGAGCCACCCAGGTGCCCCAATGACATTCTTGTATCAATGTAAAATTTCTTGATTTTGGTAACGATTGTGGTTATGTGGTTGTTTTTAGGAAACATGCACTGAGTACACAGGAATAAAAGGGACATGATGTCTCCACCTTGCTTTTTTATAGTTTAGGAAAAATTGCAGAGAATGAGAAAACCAATGGGGCAAAATGTGAACAACTGGTGAATCTGAGCTGTGTGGGAATTCCTTGTACTCTTTTTGCAACGTTTCTGTGATCTTGAATAACAACAAATGAAAAGTATTCGAAAAATCTAAAGCAAAGCATGATGATTTAAATTTTAAAAATCTGTCTATATAAATTTAAAGATTAAAAAAGTTTTTTTAATTTATTTTGAGAGAGAGAGAGTGGGGGAAGGGCAGAGAGAGGGAGAGAGAGAATCCCAAGCGGGTCCTGCACTGTCAGTACAGAGGTCGATGCAGGGCTCAATCCTATGAATTGTAAGATCATGACTTGAGTAGAAATCAAGAGTCAGATGCTTAACTGACTGAGCCACCCAGGTGCCCCTAAAGACATTTTTTTAAAAGAAGGGGAATGCAGGGGTGCCTGGGTGGCTCAGCCAGTTAAGCAACAGACTTCAGCTCAGGTCATGGTCTCATGATTTGTGAGTTCAAGCCCCACGTCAGGCTCTGTGCTGACAGCTTGGAGCCTGGACCTGCTTTGGAGTCTGTGTCTCCCTCTCTCTGCATTCTATCTCTCTCTCTATCTCAAAAATAAACTTAAAAAAAATAATAAGGGGATTGTTGGGGCACCTGGGTGGTTCAGTCAGTTAAGCATCAGACTTCGACTCAGGTCATGATCTCTCAGTTCCTGAGTTTGAGCTCTGCAATGGGCTCTGTGCTGACAGTTCAGAGCCTGGAGCCTGCTTCTGATTCTGTGTCTCCTCCTCTCTCGGCCCCTCCTCCACTTGTGCTCTATCTCTCTGTCTCTCTCTCTATTGAAAGTAAACATTAAAAAATTTTAGAAGAAGGGGATTGTGAATTCTCTCTCCCTTTCTTTATACCTTTGCCATAGAAGTGAAGGACCAAGGCCATTTTTGGGAAAGACCAAGGAAAGAGAACACTATTTGTGCCCAGGGTGACATGACTTTTCTGGCTTGAATCAGGGAATGAGAGAGGCACTTATCTGGACAAGCGAACAGAATAGCTGAAGGATGGGGCCCCCTGCTTTAGGGATTTCCTGGTTGACCTACTATGACCTTACAAAACTTTCTTCATTAATAAGAGTAAAAAAAAAAGTCCCTGCAACAAGGTACTAGCTTGAGACTAAACTCTGTTCATCTTGCAGTGATGGCATCTCAGAGCAGTTAGTTACAAGCCTTGGAGTTTGTCTGTTCTGGGTTCAAACGCTGACTCCATCACCTACCAGAGGGATGACCTTGGGAGAGTCCACTGATCTCTGTGGACCTCAATGTACTCAACCTTGAACCACCATTTCAGTAGCACCTACCTTGTAGGCTGTTGCGACAAATAAATGAGAGAATGAATGACAGGCACTCGGTACTGCGGCTGGCACCTAGAAAATGTTCAACATGTGGAAACAAAAATGTAAAAAAAATCCTAGGAGTTAGATGAGTTCAGAAAACTAGTTCGGGACTAAAGCGTTTCCTAAGAATAACTTGTAATATCTATTAGCAAGAGGAAGACTTGGTCTCATTTCATTCTCAACGACCACCCAATGAGATAAGCATTATTCCCATTTTACAGATGAGAAAATAAGACCTAGCATGGTTACACTGCTTGCCGAAAGTCATGCAGCTAACAGAGCTAGAGCCACTCTAGAAAGTTAAGGCCACCTCGTGTTGGTCAAAGACGAAAGGCAGGGGGATGACAAGAGCACAGTCAAGGTTGTCCTTCAGCTGGTTAGCTGGAAAGTCCTGACCCTTTGGGTGAGATCAAGTGGGCTCCAGGGTCAAAAGGAGGCTTCAATGATGTTTGAAGAAAGCCAGCAAAAGGTATCGCCTAAGATACCCCAGCCTGGGTTCTAGAAGCTCAGACCACAACCGGCGGTGACTCAGAAATGGGTCTGGCGGCAGCAGGAAGCAGTCTTCTTGGCACCGATAGAACAGCTCTCAATACCGGGCACTGGCGGCCTCAGCAGAGACGCTGGCGGGCATTAGCGGCCATGCATCTTCAGTTGGTATCAGCAGGAAACACCTGGTGACAAGCTGGAGTCCTAGAGTAGGACCATGGAGCTGGGGTGGGAGGGTTGGACCAGAGGACCAGACCTGGGGACGCATATGAGCACCACAGCCAGGGACTCTCACCACAGGGGCGGAGGAAGCAACCACCGTCCAGGCCCCTCCAGGGCAAATGCAAGAGCAAGAACTATTAGTGCTTGGGAAGAGGACTCTTTTTCACCCCTCAAGGAGAGAGGCTGGAAGACTGATTATAGCTTATGTCTCAGAGAAGAATTCTGGGGCTCCCATTCTGTGAGCCAGATGGAAGACAACAGAATTTATTTTCTTGTTTCTTACATTAGTGAAAGGTGTAGGGTTTGTCTAATACCAGTCTTCATTTAGATCTTTGCAAACAGCCTTGAACAGGCAATGTCCTTATGGGTCTGGGAACATACCAGATCTGGAAGGAACTTCATTTTTTTTAATCGAATGAGAGAGAGAGAGAGAGCGAGCAAGCGAGCAGGGGAGGAACAAAGAGAGGAGACACAGAATCCAAAGCAGGGTCTAAGCTCCAATCTGTCAGCACAGAGCCCAACCTAGGGCTTGAACTCACAAACCATGAGATCACGACCTGAGCTAAAGTTGGACGGACACTCAAACAACTGAGCCACCCAGGCACCTCCTGGAAGGGACTTTCTTAGGGTAAGACGCACCCCACTGAGGAGCACCTGGGCGGCTCAGTCGGTTAAGCATTTGACTTCAGCTTAAGTCATGATCTCAGAGTTTGTAGGTTCAAGCCCCCACATTAGGTTCTGTGCTGACGGCTTAGAACCTGGAGCCTGCTTCAGATTCTGTGTCTTCCTCTCTCTCTCTCTGCCCCTCCCCTAGTTGTCCTCTCTCTCAAAAGCAAACAAATAAACATAAAAAAAAAAGACTCACCCATTGAACCTCAAATACACTGGCTCCTGCCTCTGCTAAGTGGGGGAAAAAACATCCCACAGACTCTAAATTTAAATATCTTTAATGTTTATTTTTCTTTTTTTTTATGTTCTTTATTTATTTTTGAGAGACAGAGAGAGACAGTGAGAATAGGGGAGGGTCAGAGAGAGAGAGGGAGATACAGAATGTGAAGCAGGCTCCAGGCTCTGAGCTAGCTGTCAGCACAGAGCCCGACGTGGGGCTCGAACTCACGAACCGTGAGATCATGACCTGAGCTGAAGCTGGACGCTTAACCAACTGAGCCACCCAGGCGCCCCTAATGTTTATTTTTGAGAGAGAGAGAGAGAGACAGAGAGAGACAGAGAGAGACAGAGAGAGACAGAGTGCAAGCCAAGGAGGGACAGAGAGAGAGGGAGACACAGAATTCAAAACAGGCTCTAGGCTCCAGGCTGTCAGAACAGAGCCCGACTTGGGGCTCAAACTCGTGAAACTCAAGATCAGGACCTGAGGTGAATCGAATGTTTAACTGACTGAGCCAGCCAAGCGCCCCCAGACTATAAATTTTAAATGAGGACTTTGCTGTTTTTAAGCCTGTGTTACACGGAAGAATAAAGAAAATGCTTACCAAGCTTCTTAACACACTAATTTACATGCAGGCTTTCTTATGTACCCCTGGGTATACCTAAGACCTCCCTTTACACACACAAAGTTCCAGAATTGCTCTGTGGTCCCTTAGGGAGAGAGGCCTCCCACTGGCAAAACAAAACAAAACAAACTCCAAACAAGACAACTAGTAACTTGCATTTACAAACAGATCAAACTACATTTGAAAACAGGGAGAATCAGGGTATTCTGATGAAAAAAGGTGAGTAAGATGTTGAAGATCTGTAACGTGGTATGATGATGCGTCAGAGGAATAAAATATTCAGAATTATTTCTGTTGGTTTAGTTTTAACTGAATATGGGGCGTGACTAATTTTTGGATCAGTTGGTTACTGCACCACCTTCCGTGATTCTGCACGACCGAGGGTCTGTTTGCAGGCTGGATCCCAGCAGAGAGTAACGCCAGGAGGTGACATGGGCGTAAGATGTGCCCCCCATGCCACCTGATCCCCACGGCCACAACGTGAGGATGAGGGCAAACATAGGGTTTTCTTGTTGGAAGCAGAGCACCGTGGACCCCACAGAATCTGCTGGAGAGGTGAGAGGGAAATAGCCTTCCACAGACAGGGACTGAGTGCAGCTCCAATTCTTAAAGTCTGAGCATTAAGTAACGAACCAAATGTATGGTGCCTGGCTTCAATCACAGATGTCCAGGAGGGAGAAGTGGGCTGGGACCCAGCTCAGAGAGCTCAAGGCAAACCAGTGGGAACCCAGAATCCTCTGCTCCCACAGCCATGCCACACCAGGAGGGTTACCATTCCTTAGTTGGGGGCAGCAGAGGTGGAGTGGGAGGCTGCTGCAGGAGTGGAGATAAGGCTCAATCATGTACAGTCTACAAATAATGTATCGCACTTTACATCTAGAACTCATTTCAGAGTGTGAGCTCACTTACCCTGAACAAATCCTTCTGTCACTTTCAAAAAGTCCCAGCTCAGGAGTGCCTGGGTGGCTCAGTCTATAGAGCGTCTGACTTGGGCTCCAGTCATGATCTCACAGTTCAGGGGTTGGAGCCCCACATAGGGCTCTGCGCTGACAGCGGGGAACCTGCTTGGGTTTCTCTCTGTCCCTCACTCTCTGCCCCACCCCCATTTCAAAAAATAAAAATAAGTAAACATTTTTAAGAGTCCCAGCGTAGAGAAACGTTCTACTATTACAACGGGCATCCAGAGCCACAGAACTGTGCGCGGTAGAGTCGAGATGCTGGCCATTAAAGAGGACAACCCCAGGATCTCTTATCTTACAGGATATTATTTTGACAAAACTCAAGTTCAACAGTTTCACCAAGGCTTTGGTTTGTCTCTTTGACTTGGCGCTGCTTTCTAGCTCTTCTCTCTTAAACCCCACAGGACAGTTGTTCCGCTCTTACTTCTCACCCAGCAACTCATCTGCCTCCCAAGACTGCCCTGAAAACGAGAGAAGTCTCCCCAATACCTCCTTCAGAATCCAGAAGACTCGCTTTCTGTGCCCATGTGCCTGTCCCTGGCCAAGCAGGGTGGCGGGGGATAAGCTAGACTGATCGCTGATTGGTCTAAACTGATGAAGATCCACCCCCAGGAGCTGGGCATGGGGGCCACGCCCACCCCAGCCTCGTAGGCCAGGCGAATTCCCCAAAAGAGAATAGGGACGCTGTTGTCTAAGGGAGGGTCAATGAATGCTGGAGAAGGAAGAAACAGTCATCTCTGCATTCGATCCTGTCCCAGCTACAAGGCTGAGGGCACAAACTGGAGCCAGGTACCTGAGTTAGAATCCTGGCACCAGGTTAATGCCCTCAGAGACTTTGGATAAGTTGCTAAACTGCTCTGCGCCTCAGTCCCCTCACCTGTGAAGTGAGGATAATGATGTACGCGTCTCACAGGAGCATGGTGAGGATTATAGGAGTCAGTATTTATCCACAAGAACAGTGGCTGACGCCTGGCAAGCACTTATAACCATTGTCGAATGCATGTGATCAGAACTTGCACAGGACTGGGCACAAAGCAGGTGGCTCAATAAATGTTTGCAAAGCGAGTGACAAAGCTGGGAGTAAGTCCCACCACTTTCTAGACTTTCTCTCCCAGGCTCTTTATCTTTCAGGGCTGGCCCTCATGCCTGGAGGGACTTTGTCTGAAAGCTGTTTTCTCAGGAAAGTGGCAGCTGGACAGGCATGGGTGCCCCCCGCCCCGGTTGGAATGGCATCACCCTAAAAGACACCATCAAGGCAGCAGCTTTTCCTATAAACTGACAAGAAATCTGTAGGGTGGATCTTGGGGGCCCATCAGGGTGCTTCTGGAATAAATGATCTACATGTGTCATGATCATCTGTATGACGATTTAGAGCCGGTTTATCCCCAGCCTGTGACTTTTCACGCTTCTCAAGCTGTATAAAAATGAACTGTAATCAGGCTGATCTATAGATAGACAGTTTCTGTTTCTGAGCATGCCGAATGAGGGTGGGTGTGTTTATACATTTGCATAAAGCTGATGTAGAGGCTATGGTGTTTTGTGTTGCTTTTTTAAAGAGGGGAAGGGGTATTCTCCCACAAGCAGAGCCAGAGAAGGAGAGGTGGAAATATGGGAGGCGAAAATGGGGAGGCATCACAGCTTTTCCACATGGAAAGGAAACACAGAGTAGACCTAAGATAAAGTTTATCAGTGCTTTGTCTGCAAGGAAAGCAGGAGCTGATTTAACAAACAAAAAAAATTCCCTGACCAACAGGTACAGAAGAAGGAAGGTCTGATCTGGTTTTCCTGTCTGCCTCTTCCCTGCCCTTTTCTGCTACATACATTAGGAGAAGCTGGAATTGGCTCTGTTTTCGATGTACAGGGATATTTAGATATGCAAATGAGCACAGCTTGTTAATGAGCCCAGGGTGATTACGCTGCGGGGAGCTGCCAGCCCCGCTGAACAATAGGTGAAGGGACCCCAGGTGTAGGCGAGGGGGGAAATGGATCATTCTGAACACCCTCCCTGCCCCCACCTCAATGTCACAGACCTGACTGCAAAATCAAAGTATTGAGCCAGCTTCTCCCTTCCATTCCTTCTAGCTCCCAGATTCTAAAATCCAATGAGTTAAGATGATAAGAAATGGGAGGCCAGATAAGACCTGGGGTCCCATCAGGGAACCGCCGCAGAGGCTACTGAACTTGACTTGCAGCAAAAGAGTGGATGGACAGCCAGGGAAACAGGAAGCTTCCTCAGCAGGGGTTAGGGAGGCGGGGACCCTCTGGAAGGTGCCTTGGCATTAGGGTGGGAGAGGAGGGTCCCCATGGAGTGAGCAGATCACTTTGCACCTCTTTGGTCAGTATTTGGCTAAAAGATGGTGGTTGGAAATCCACATGGGAATCCACACGGGAATCAGAAGGCAGGGCAGTGTTGCATAGTGGGAAACAGGAAATAGAAGAGTCTGCCTTGGATTTCTAGGGCAGGATGTTCAGCATTATTGAAAAGGGCGTGGACTTTGTAGTTATACACACCTGGGTTTGTTGAGCCAGTGCCATCAGATCTGTTTTATCCACGGACCCTGGCTAAGTAGGTGCAAGCTAACCTTCCCCTATCGATAATACGTGGTCTGTCCCAGAGGACTCTCCTGAACCCGCTTGAGGATCACCTCGTATAGGAGATGAGCCTTGTGACAAGCTTCTATCGCTCAGGCAGATGCCCAGCCTGGACCTCCTGGTCGGGAGGAGTGGTACAAACCCAGGCAGCTCCCAGCATGATCTGCCCTATGCTTCCTGAACTGCTGTTCTGTGAGCAACAGAATAGGGCACCGTCACTTCCTGTCAGCCCCCCTAGCTCCATGACACCCAAATAAAGAAACATGGGCTTTTTTTCCAAAGGTGAGATGCCTCCGCTTGAACGTTTTTTTTATAAACTCCCATGAAAGGCTTGAAACAGTCTCCAAACAGCGAAAGTCTTTGTTAGGTTCCTTCAAATCCCATACATCTGCCACGTGCCTGGATTGCTGCAGGGTGAGGACACGTCCCTAACCTTCTATTAAGGGCGTCCGACTTTGCGTCCTGTCACTACAGCATCCCCAGCCCTGTCTATAAATATGGATGCGATGCTAACAAGCCTTATTGCTAATTTAATGGCAGTGGAGTACAGGCTTCAGTGCTGACACAGACACAGAGAACGGTATGGAAAAGGGGAGAGATAATTAGAGTTTAATAAATGGTAATTTGCTCCTTGCTGCTGCATGTGTCAGGGGTTGGGGAGGGATGAAATCGAGCAGGGCCTTCCAGAAAGTGAAATTTAGATAGTGGGTCTACCATGACAGCTTTATTCTGATTCTAATATTGCCCCATGTAATGTTGATTGAAGTTCATCCTCATTTACCTACAGATCCTCTTCCCTGAAAATACCCACCCTGTGGAACATGAGCAGAGGAAACAATTAGATCAGAAACATTTATCCTTGGGACCAAATTTTAACTAGAGTCATAGCATGAAGAGGTCAGAGCCCCAAAGACACAGTGAAGCTGGAAATGAAAACAATTGTCTGGATTGTTCAGGAGGGAAAAAAAATAATCATTTTTGCTTGAGTGTCTGAATCCTATGAATAATTGTTCCCACCCTCTTTTTGATCCAATGGCGAAGACCTGACCTATAGACCCAGTAGCAAAGAATGAAAGTTGTAGGTATGCAGAGAGAGAGGACAGGAAGGCTGGTTAAACCTGAATCCCCTTGGCCTCTTAGAGGGTGGTAGGCAGAGGCTGGTCCAGTCAGAAGCTGGGGGGTTCCTTGGAGCTTGTACCAAGAAAGTAAGCAAAGCAAGGGGCGCCTGGGTGGCTCAGTCTGTTAAGCGTCTGACTTCAGCTCAGGTCATGGTCTTGCAGTTTGTGAGTTTAAGCCCTGCGTCGGGCTCTGTGCTGATAGTTCAGAGCCTGGAGCCTCCTTCAGAGTCTCTGTCTCCCCCTCTCTCTGTCCCTCCCATGCTTATGCTCTGTCTCTCAATAATAAATAAAAATGTTAAAAAAAATTTTTAAATAAAAAGAAAGTAAGCAAAGCTAAAAACCACATGGAAAGCCAAGTCCCAACAAACCAAAAATGCAGCCTGAAGGGGGCTGGATTTGGTGTGGGAAGCCAGAAGATTGGAAGACCAAGCAAAATAGAATCAGAAGCTGGTGTGTGTGTGTGTGTGTGTGTGTGTGTGTGTGTGTGTGTGTGTTTGGAAAGGGTAAAATGATTGCCTATGCCAGGGGTTTACATCACATTCACCTACTGAGCTTCTAAATACAGATTCTTGGGTTTCTCTGACCCACTAAGAGAACTGGAATTTGGGAGGCAGGGATGGCTGCTGGCATGCAAACGGAAGGTATGATGTCATTCGATGGGCCCTGGAAATCTCTCCTTTTCAAAGACAGCTCCTTTACTTAAATGCCAAATGATCCATCATTTGAGATTCATTCATTGCCCACTTGTGTGTTCATTTGTCAAACACAAATTTCCCTTGGAAGCAACACAAGTCTCCGAGTCTGCTATGGTAATTAAGAATAGCTAATTGTGGTGGATTTAAAATTCCACAGATCATTTCCTCCTTTCAAGAGATGGAACTTAATTTCCCTCTCCTTGGGTATGGGTTGGATGTCGTGACTCACTTCCAACAGACAGAATATAGCAGAAATGGTGGTGTATACTTCCAAGACCAGGTCATAAAGAACATTGCAGCTTCCCTCTTGTTCTCCCTTTTGGGTTATTCACTCTGGAGGGAGCTGGCAGCGGCCATATAATGAGGACACTCAGCCAGCCTGTGAAGATGTCCACGTGGTGAGGAGCCATGGCTCCCTGCCCACAGCCAGTGAAGAAGCCGTCTTGGAAGTAAACCCTCCAGCTCCAGTCAAGCTTTCACATGACGCAGCCCCAGGTCGACATTTGATCACAACTTCATGAGATGCCCTGAACCAAAACAACCCAACGAAGCCACTTCTGATACCCAACCCCGAGGAACCGAGTTGTCTGACAAATATTCTTTGTTTTAAGTTGCTAAAATTTAGGCGGATTTGTTACCTAGCAATAAAGAATACACCGGTCACAGCTGAGATTTACTCAACATCTATATATGATCATAAATGTTAACCTATTTAAACCTTGTAGCAATCCTATGACTAGTTACTATGATTAGCTCCATTTTATAGACGAGAAAACTAAAATTTTCAAAGTTAAATGTAACGGATACTGTCCATCCCCTTTCCTGGGTAGGTGGTTCCATTCCCCAAGCATTAAAAAGGTTGGTTTCTAATTACAGACAACCTCCCCCATCTCCAGAAATGTCCTTGGCAGAATAGGTGTGATCTCGCCTAGCAAAGTTACATGCTCCTTTGCCCGCCCCCCCCCCCCCCCCCCCCCCCCCCCCCCCCCCCCCCCCCCCCCCCCCCCCCCCCCCCCCCCCCCCCGCCGTGGCAGCTGTCAGCCAACGACTAACTCTATGGCACAATTTATGGTCCAGGGCTACCTGTGGGGTCAGGTGAAAGACTCTAGCTGGGATTGCATCCTTGCTTAGATCCATCCACCATCCCTAACCTGCTTCTTTCACGCCTTTTCTCCCCAAAGCACTCCCTCAATAAATCAAATGTACCAGAATCCTGTCCCAGGCTCTGCTTTGAGGGAACCCAACCTAAGCTGGGCATTAAGTAATTTGCCCAAAGTTATGCCACCTGGATTTGCACGCATGCTGGCTGACTCGAGTCCATGCTCTTATCAATGCCTCTGTTAGAGAAGCTATTACCAGTAGGGGTTGAATTCTGGATCTCTAATCTACCACCTGACAAGTGGAGTCTGGTTCAGTTTGGATTTGCAAAGGGGCTAGTCTTGCCCATGCTCCTCACAGGTAACACCACATAAAATCCAGCCCCCACCCCCCCTCCAAGGTCTTAATCCCTTACCCTTGCCTTTACCAATCTGATCCTCACTCTTGCCATTAGTTTTAGCATCCTCCCTTGGTAAGGACTTATATTTTCCTTCTTATAATGAGTTGCATTATGTCCCCTTCTTATCCCCAAAAGGATATGTCTCAGTCCTAACTCCTGGCACCTGAGAATGTGACCTTAGATGGAAATAGAGTCTTTGCAGATGTGATTAAGGTAAGGACCTCAGATAAGATAATCCTGGATTTAGGGTAGGCCCTGAATCCAAAAACTTGTGTCCTTATAAGAGAAAGGACAGAACTGAAACAAAGAGACAGAGGGGGAGCCTATGAGGACAGGCAAAGATTGGAGTGGAACATCTAGAAGACAAGAAACGTGGGTTGCCAGACACACAGGGGCTCAGAAAGAAGCACAGAATAGATTCTCCCTCAGAGCATCCAGAAGGAATCAGCTCTGTAGATACACCTAGATTCCAGTCTTCTGGCCTCCAAAACTCTGAAAAATAAGTTTCTGTTATTTCAAACACCACCACCACTCCCCCACCTGCCCTGGCTTGTGTCCATTTGTGATGGCAGCCATAGGAAGGAAATATATCCTGACTTAGGGCTCCTGGTTCAACTCAGCTTCAACCTTAGCTACAGGGAGTGAGCACAGGGAACTAGGAAAGCCATTTGGTTAACCTTGTGATGTTTCTTAGGTAGACAGTGTTATTACTCCCTTTTTTCTTTTCTTTTTTAACAGCTGAGGAAAAGAGCCCAGGAAATTTACATGATTTGTCCAAAGCCCTCCAACTGGATAGCATAGAGCCTGGAATTTGGGTCTCTAGATTCCAACCTTGATCTCTTCAGTCCACAAGAAGAGATCGGCAGGAGTACTAGGCCACTGCTAAAGTTGGCCTGCTTGCCATCTACAACCTCTCACTTTAAAATGTAGATACTAGGGTGCCTAGGTAGCTCAGTCGGTTAAGCATCTGCCTCTTGATTTTGGCTCAGGTCATGATCACATGGTCAGTGGTGAAATTGAGCCCCCCTGTTGGGCTCCACAATGGGCATGGAGCGGACCTAGAATTTTCTATCTCCCTCTCCCTCTGCCCCTCTCACACGTGCATGCATGCACATGCTCTCTCTCTCTCTCTCTCTCTCTCTCTCTCTCTCTCTCTCTCAAAAACACATAAATAAATAAACAAATAAGTAAATATAAGTATTTTAAAAGACTACTTTAAAAAGATTAAACAATTAGGGCATCTGGGTAGCTCAGTTGGTTAAGAGTCTGACTTCAGGTCATGATCTCATGTGGGTTTAAGCTCCACATTGGACTCTGTACTGACAGTATGGACCCTGCTTGGGATTCTCTCTTTCCTTCTCTCTACTTTTCCTCCACTCCTGCTTTTTTTCCTCTCTCAAAAATAAATAAATAAATTTTAAAAAGGAATAAAAAATAAATTTAAAAAAATTTTTAATGTAGGGGTGCCTGGATGGCTCAGTTGGTTAAGTGTCTGACCCTTGATATCAGCTCAGGTCATGATCTCATGGTTTATGAGATCAAGCCCCGTGTTGGGCTCTATACTGTCATCACAGAGCCTGCTTGGGATTCTCTCTCTCCCTCTCTCTCTGCCCCTCCCCTGTTTGCATGCTCTTTCTCTCTTTCTCAAAATAAAAAATAAACTTAAAGAATTAAAAAAAATAAAATGTAGATACTGAGTGGAAGTGGGCAGGGAGGTGGGATCGAGTTTGCCACTTTTCTGCCTTGCTCAGAATTACAATAGACCTTTAAGAGCATCTTATATCTTCCATAAACTGCAGCAGCGAAGTATAACTTAAATATTTAAGTGACCCCTTCAGATCCTTAATGATGCTATAAATGCAATCCTAGTGTGATTTATACAACTATTAAAATAAATGCTTCCACTAAAATAAGCATTGCTACCCTCAGCAGATGTTGACTTGTATCACATAAGCACAAACTTACCTGAATATGCATGCAAAACCCGACTCAACAGTGATAAAGGCAGGGAACAGTGGCTGTGCACAAATGAACTGGGTGTGTGCAGGTCTTAAGGGCATCTCCTTCTAAGGAGAGGTGGTCTTTCAGCCTTGAAGCTTTCGCCTTGCTTCTCATTTTGGAGAAATGCCTCCATGACCTGCCGCCCCGCCACCACTCCATCCATGAATTTCAAATTCTGCACTGAAAAGCACTTTGGAAAATGCTCTCCCCGACCTTTCTGCATGGCTCAGCCACATGGAGAGCCCCACTCGGGCCTTTCCCATTTCTCATGTCACAGGGATGTCTGTGGGGCCCTGGACCACGGAGGTTTCAGAGCAAGGGAGGGGCATCATCAGATTTGCTAATCACATTTTGAGGCAGGAGCTTTGGGGACTCTATTGAAGGAGGCATGAACCCAGGGCCTGAATTTAATTCATCTTCAACATTACAGTTCTTTGATCTGCTACATTCGTTCATTATGTGAAACAGAACTTTTGAGACGAAATTAAATAGGTTTGAGATGATGGCCCAGGGGTCACAGGACTCAGTGAAAGAGCAATCAGGAAGAGTTTGCTCTTGTCCATCTTATTCACCATGATATCTTCAATATCTACCTGGGATGCCTGGCAAACAGAGTGTGCTAGAAATAAATACAGAAAGAAGAGAGACAGAGAGGGAAGAAAGAAAGAAAAAAGAGGAAGAGTAAGGAAATTCTAAATAATCTAGATCACATAGAAACCCAGCATCAAGCCCTGAGTCCACTATTTACTGGCTGTGCGACTTTCAAAAGATTTCTTAGTTTCTCTGAATCTCCATTTCTTCATTTTGAACTGAAGACAATAATACCTTCTTCTTATGAGTCTTACACAATACATCTCATATAACAATATCTAGAACAGGGGCACCTGGGTAGCTCAGTCGGTTGAGCATCTGACTTCAGCTCAGTTCATAATCTCATGATTCACAAGTTCAAGCACCACGTCAGGCTCTGTGCTGACAGCTTAGAGCCTGGAGCCTGCTTCAGATTTTATGTCTCTCTCTCTCTCTCTCCCTCTGCCTCTTCCCAGCTCATGCTCTCTCTCTCTCTCTAAAAAATAAACAAAAATTAAAAAAAGATCTAGAACAGTACCTGGCTCAGATTGGGTGCTTCATTCTATAAATGTTTGTTGAATGAAAGAAAGAAAAGAAGATGGAGGGAAGGAAGAAAAGAGAGAGAGAGAGAAAGGGAAGAAGAGAAGAAGAAAGGGAGGGAGGAAGAAGAGAAGGGAGGGAGGGAGGGATGAAAGAAAGTCCAGTTAAGCAGTTCTTTCCGTCCACGGGTCCTGTCCTGGTGCTTAAATAGAATCACCTTTTGGCACCAAAATAAGGAAGAAGGAGGAGGAGGAGGAAGTCCAGTTGTTTCTCTATGGATAAATGGTCCTGGAGCTTCAGGACATTGTCTATGGCACACAGAGCCAAGTTGCTCACTTCCCGGGCACGTCAGCGGAGCACTGCCTGCCTGCTTATTTATGCGCCAGACTTTCATCATTTAACATGTGCACATAGGGGATTCATTCCCAAGGAAGTACAGCCAGTAACATGCCAGCGAGGCAGACAACACAGATAACAGCAGCTGAGGCTGTAATTCCTATCCCATCAGCAGCTCTTTAACAAAAAGAGGAAGAACAGACAACTGAAAGCCTCTATTTAAAGTCAATAATAAGTGACAAGGGACGGCTTGGGTGCAGGGCCACCAAGAGGTGGGCAGGAGGAAGGTGGGGCGCCAGCCCCCACCCTTCGTGCCAGCCATGAAACAGAAGGTCCCGTCAAGCTCTGCACCATGAGCCTGCTTAGATTTTAGGCAAACAGTTCAAATGTTTCCAATTTTGAAAAAAGTTTGAGAACTTACTGTTTTCTTCTTTTGCACTCTGTAACTTTGGAAGCTTTATGGCTGTATCACTTGGAAAGTAAAATGCTTCAGTTGCTGTAGAAGACAGTGTGGCGGTTCCTCAAAAAGTTAAACGTAGAATTACTTTGTGACCTGGAAATTCCACTCCTAAGTTTATACTCAAAGGAATTGAAAAGAGAACCCTCAAACAAGTACACGTATACACACGCATTCATAGCAGCACAATTCACGACAACCAAAAGGTGAACGTAGCCCACGTGTCCGTCATTGGATGAGCGGATAAACAAATCGTGGTATGTCCATACAATGGAAAAGGATTCAGCTGTGAAAAGTAATGAAGGACTGATACATGGATGAACCTCTAAAGCATGATACTAACGGAAAGAAGTCAGGTACAAAAGATAACATATTGTATGGTTCCTTTTATGTGAAATCGTATAAAATGAAATAAAATCTCCAGAAGAAGCAACTCTATAGAGACAGAATGAAGACTGGTGGTTGCCAGGGGTTGAGGGAGGAGGTAACAGGGAGAAACTGCTTAATGGAAGAGCAGTTTTACTTTGACATAACGGAAACGTTTTCAAACGTGATAGAGCTGCTGGTTGTACAATACCATGTACTGAATATCATTGAATTATTCACTTTAAACTGGTTAATTTTATGTTATATGAATGTTACCTCAATAAATTGTTTTTTAAGTTTATTTATTTTTGAGAGAGAGAGAGCAAGTGGGGCAGGGGCAGAGAGAGGGGGAGAGAGAGAATCCCAAGCAGGCTCTGCACTGTAAGCACAGAGCCCAATGTGGAGCTCAAATTCCCAAACTGACCTGAGCCGAAACCAAGAGTTGGACGCTTAACCAACTGAGTGCCCCTTTAAATTATTTTTAATTGTATTACTGAATGTACTTATTTTGGTACATACACATGATAAAGAAAATTCCAATCCCATGGGTGGGATAAATGAAAGATGGATCCCCCTTTCACACCTGACCTTCAGATCTGACCGTTTCTAGAGGTTTTTATGTTCCTGTCAGAGATATTTTAAGCTTTTGCAGGTATATATAGAAAATAGTAGCATATGATACACACTACTCTGCGGTGGAGACTGTTGTTGTTGTTGTTGTTGTTGTTTGTGTTTTTTTTTAAAGTTTGTCTATTTATTAAGGAAGGAGGGACAGAGAAAGAGGGAGAGAGAATCCCAAGCAGGCTCCATCCTGTCAGCACAGAACCCGATATGGGGCTGTCTCACAAACCGTGAGATCATGACCCAAGCCGAAACCAAGAGTGGGATGCTTAACCAACTGAGCCACCCAAGCGCCCCCATGGGGAATGTTTTCAAAATATGATTTCATGGGCCTTAACCCAGATCCAATCAGAATTTTCAAGGATGGGCCCAGGATCTGTTTTCACAAAGTTCCCCAGGGGCTGTGAGTGTGCAAGTGATTGGTGAGGATGGGGCTGGCCCAACTTGTGGCTTCCCTACACTCTGGGATTCCCAGCCCTCCTACCTTTGGCTTGGTTGGCCTCCTGGGGTCTTCTT
The DNA here is from genome assembly GCF_006229205.1 of Suricata suricatta. Taxonomy (NCBI): domain Eukaryota; kingdom Metazoa; phylum Chordata; class Mammalia; order Carnivora; family Herpestidae; genus Suricata; species Suricata suricatta. The sequence continues at coordinate 17,414,564 of NC_043716.1, read as the reverse complement.
ATAACTGGCAATGCATACGATCCCTGATCCTCCGTTCTCCTCCTCAAATACTCCTCTGTGCTCACCATCTCCCTCAGACCACCTCTCACTCCTCCAGGGATTTGTCTCCAAGGGATACCAACCACAGTGGCCTGCTAAGTCCACAATTCTTCAAGGCCAAGTCTGGCCTGGCCTGTTGACTTCTCTCAGGTCATTGCCAAGGGTCAGCATCTTGGAGGCTAGATTTCTAGAACCTGATGGAATTCTTACCTTGATTCTGTTGCTACTCAATGGCTAAGAGACCAACTCACAAAAGGCTGACTGACAAATCAGAATGTTGATGTGTTTCAAAAATGTCTACCATTCATTGAGCCCCTACCATGTCCCAGGAACTGGGTCAGGCATTTCTTTAAAAAAATTTTTTTTAATGTTTTATTATTTAATTTTGAGAGAGAGTGACAGAGAAGGAATGGGGGAGGAGCAGAGAGAGAGACACAGAATCAGAAGCAGGCTCCAGGCTCTGAGCTGTCAGCACAGAGCCTGATGCAGGACTCGAACCCACGAACCAGGAGATCATGACCTGAGCCGAAGTGGACAACTTAACTGACTGAGCTACCCAGGCATGGGTCAGGCATTTCTTACAGTAACTCCCTCAGGGTAGATCTTATTAAATCCCATTTTACAGGCAAGGAAGGAAACTAAGGCTTAAAGAGCCTAAGGAGCTTACAGGCTAAGGAGTGGGGAAGCCAGTCTAACCCTAAAGTTGATATTCTTTCCTCTAGTCCACAGTGCCACACGGTCCAAAAACCCGGCAGTCACGATGGGAAGTGGGCCTTGTCATGAACAGGAACAAGTATGCCTTTTCCTTCTGGCAAGTCCCTGGAACTAAATTATAATCTGAAGATGAGCACAGAACGAGAGTCAAGGGCACAGAGCATCTAGAAGTATTGTCCACAAAGCTACAGCCACAGTAATCCTGACCCACAGCCTAGGGGAACTGAATGCTGGCATCTCCCTGTAAACCCCGGCAGATTTCTGTTTGTCTCTATTCCGTCGCGGCGCTACTGACTAGCCCCCCATCCACGGGGAAAACAGGCTTTGGAATCTACGAACCCAGGTTCAAATCCCAGATCCTCCATTAATCAGCTATGTGACTTCAGACTTCAGAGGCTTCCCTTCTGCTCCAACCTGCAGAATTTTTCCTGCATCGCAAACATGTGTAAAACTCAAACCCCAGGTGGTTTGGGCTGGTGCCGGCCCCTCCCGCAGACACAGCATTCCTCCGTGATCTCTTCTGCCACATTCCAGTCCCAAGGATGTCTCCGGTCATGTTTATGGGACTCGGGTAATTCTTAATCCTCTCTGTCCTGGCCCTCCCTCCCCTTTGCCCTCAATCCAAACAGGCATATGATCAGGTCCTGGCCCAGACACAGGGTAGATATAAAAAGGACATTGTATCTGAGACCGGGAGCTCGGAGCTCCTTGGGGGTGGATTTCCACCTCCCGCGGCTCACTAATAAGGCTCAGGGAGTCACATGGGGACACGTGACCTGCCCGGCCCAGATGGCCTCCCGTCTCACTGCAGACGGAGCAAGCTCCCTGAGACAAAACAGCTTCCCACTCCCTGCCTCCCACTTAGCCTCACGGCAGGCTTACCTGAAATGTCGGGTGGTGTCTGAGTTCATCAGTAGAACCCTCTCATAATTCCCAATGAGTATCATGATTTCAGGGATCCTCGGCCTTGGCTTGGGTTCACCAGACTGTGTCTCCTCAGGGCAGAACAAAGGTCCACTGAGTGTTCACAACATGCTAAGTGGGTTCTGCATAAGTTATTTCATTTCATCCTCAAAACAATCTTGGGAGGTAGGGTACTGTTTCTACCCCCAACCCAAAGACAATAACTAACATTTATATAGCACTGTGTAGTGTGGGTCGTTCTCAGTGCTATATGTTTATTAACTCGTCCTATCGTCCCTGCAGTCCTAAAGATAGTGTAGCCACCCCCAGATGACTCCTGTGACTGAGACTCAGAGAGGCTGAGCAAATGGTCCAGGTCACAGAGCCAGCAAATGACCCAGGCTGCCATTCAGGTGCAAGCAGTCTGGCCCCCTAACCACTCTGCAGCGCTGCCTCTTGTTTTTCTCAAAGCAGGGGCGACGTGTCATTTCAGCAACCCACAGACACCATGACAAATCAATAGGGTGCGAGCCAGACGAGGCTTGGCTCAGCCACACAGGTTCCCAAGGTGCTGAAGGACAGACCACATGGATTGATTTCTTGGGTAAGTCTTTAAATGTCAGCAGCGCGTGCGTGACCACCTCAGAGCTTGGGCACAGAAATAAAATGCAGAAGGAAAGGGCATTCTGATGTTGGGGGCGAGAGGGAGGCTGGGCCACAGAAGGGCAATGGCCTGGAGCACACCTGTGTGCAGGCTGGTGGGCATCCCCAGGCTGTGAGGAGGGGCCCCTTGCAGGCAGTGGGGGATGGAAACGGGGAAGGGGGAGGGGTACGAGTTGCATCCTTGACCTTGGGCTGCTGGGAAGCCATTTATGGCCTGACACCAACCCAGGAGAGCTGGGTCTTAACCTGATTTAGCTCCTCTATCCGTATTGATTAGTCACTATTAGGAACTGCTCATTTAGACCAGGCTGGCTGCTTGAGCACAGCTTGTCATCACAAACTCGGTGTTGGAAGAGCAAAGACAGCTCGCCCTCCCTCCCCCACCCCAGAATTCACCCAGACCCCTTCCTGTCACCAGGCCCCACTGCATGGCCCTCTGGGCCTGCCCAGTTCAATCATTCACTACGAGCTGAGGGGACAGACACACGCGTGAGCGAGATGGCCCCACCTACTCTCATGCAGCCTGGAAGGGGAGACTGGCAGGATAAGGAGGAAACCGATGCATACCTAAAATGAAATTCAGATGTATCCTGTGCAGTAAAGAATAAAATGAGGGGATGTGAGAGGGGCTGGGGGTGGGAGCGGGGGAAGAGGGAGAAGGTAGCCCGGGGGGACCTCTCCAAGGAAGTGACATTTGAGCTGAATCCTGAGGGATGGGGAAAATGGACCATTCTGAGATCTGAAGAAAGACTTCTCAAAGCAGGGGAAACTGTAGAGGGCCTGAAGCAGGAGCAGACTCAGCCTTTTGGACCATGAGAAGATTAGTGCTGTGAGCAGCGGAGAGGTAGGTGATGAAGGGGAAAAGGAGGGCGGGATCAGATGGACCCCCAACCCTGGTGTTTTGCTCCCGTGGAATAGTTGGCCTTCGTAAATAACCCAAGTTCGCCATCAGGACTTGGCATCATTGGACCTCTTTCTCCTCCTCCATCTATGTTCTCAAATATGACTCTGGGTTGATCCCTTGCCTTCACAGTCTGGGTAAAAGATTAAGAACATGCCCAGTCATGCCTTAGAAGGGGATCCAATGTGGGGGGCTGAGAAAGGACCCTGGGGACTGGGAGACCGGAGGAACTTCCCGCCTTATCCGATTGACCCTAGGCTCTGTCTCCGGTCCAGATCTGCCCTCTGCTCCTAATGGGCCAATATAGACAATGACCTTGCCCACATTATACTTAGAGAAATCCTTCATCTGGCATTTGTTTGAAGATCTGTTGGCTCTTTCATTTCCTTTTGTTTTATATGATAATTTTCTGAATACTTGTCTCTTCCATGATGCCCCAAGGTCTACGGAGAGCAGGACTGCAAATGGCCTGGCTGCGAAGGTCGAGGCGAGACACTTGGACTTTCCAGACTTCTGCTTCCTTTGAGGCCCGTGGAAGCTGACCCTGAAACCAGGAGTCCATATCAGAAGTTTATTGGGAGGTGCCAGGAGGCGAATGGGGAGGCGAGACAGAGAAAGGCACCCTCAAATAGGGTGCTTTACCAAGCAAGTTACCACGCCGAGCAACCGCAATCCAATTTTGCTGGGCAACCCCTGGAGGCAACGGAGAATACAGCTGTGCGGCTTGGCTGAATTTTGCGGTCAATTCCGCTAGCTGAGTTTCACCTGCAGAGAGTCAGAAATAATTGGTCTGGGGTGTGACCTGGGCATCAAAGGTTTTTTTTATATATTCCCCCAGTGATCACACATGCAGCAAAGTTCAAGATCACTGGTGTGGCATACATCTCTGAGCTGTCTGAGTTGGGGGGTGAAAAACTGGGGTGCTATCCACCAAATGTCTGGGTGCTGTTGGTTGAAGAGAGAGTCCCAGCTTATTCTGAGTGGTCTTAGCATGCTCCCTTGGCCAGAAAAAGTATAAAAATCAAGCCCCCAAACTCATAGATGCCCAGCAGTCTTGGGCCCATGAGGGTGAATACGGGAAGGGTGTTGATAGCATTGGTACATCATTCATCTCTAAAATGGAGATTTAAAAAAGTGGCTTTTGGTAGCAAATGTCTATTCAGTACATGCCACAGAACAGGCACACCACAACTGTTGTTATGATCTCGGCGGTGGGTTATGGCCGTGTTCCCTTCAGCGCGCAGCCGGGAGTTTGAACAAAGTGGATGCCCAGGGTCAGTAATTATCTCCCCTCTAAGAGAGCAGCGCCGGAAGGCTGAATCGATGGGGCTGTGGAGACGCATCGTTCAATCCTGCCGTTCCTGGGATTCTGAAATAGTGTCTTTCCCTAGATGATCTGATATTTTTAACCTTGGCGGCACACTGAAATCACCTGAGGACTTGACAAGAAAATACACACGCCTGGGTCCTGCCCCCAGAGATTTCTGATTTAATTGGTCTGGGGTGAGGCCAGGGCATTCCGGATTTGCAGCTGCTCTCCTGGAGACTTTAACGTTGCAGACTTGGTGATTATTAACCAAGGGTGGGGGGTGGCGGTCAGGCGGAGGGTTGGGGGGTTGAACAGGGATAGGACGGTGGCATAATTCTCCCCTCTGTTCCACCCAAAGCCTATCCTCCACTGTGTCCTGGGGCTTTCGGAGACTCCAGTATCTAGCAGAGAGGCAGGATCAGGACCCCGGTGGGCATGAGCCTGACTGCTCCCCTCTCAAGGGGTGGCTCCTCACCAACACAGGGACCTTGCTCATTCTGATGTAGGTCTTCCCCGCCATCCAGCTAACACAGCCTCCGGCCCACTCGGGCTCACCCCACAGGCCCTCCTTGGGGGTCCCACATGCCAGGCACTAGATGAGGTGCAGAGGCACAGGGATGCCACGGTCTTTGCTGACCCCACTCCCAAGAGGAGAAAAAACAACACTCACACATTCAAAGCCTTCGATGAAAGTCTGTCTCCTTGCAGTAGAGCCCGTGGGACAGAGGGAGAGTGTCTTCGGACAGGTTCTCTTGAAGAGCCTTACAGAAACCCTCTGAGACAGGTAGCGATTAATATGTTTTTTTAAATTTTTTAATGCTTATTTATTTTTGAGAGACAGAGCATGAGTGGGGAAAGGGCAGAGAGAGAGAGAGAGGGAGACACAGAATCTGAAACAGGCTCCATGATCTGAGCTGTCAGCACAGAGCCCGATGCGAGGTCTGAGCCCTCGAAACGTGAGAACATGACTCGAGCCGAAGTCAGACCACTTAACCGACTGAACCAGCCAGGCACCCTGCGATTAATATCTTTATTCAAAAATAAGAGGGGCATCTGGCTGACTCAGTCGGTAGAGCATGTGACTCTTGATCCTAAGGTTCAAGCCCCACATTGGGCAGGGAGCCTACTTCAAAACAAAACAAAACAAAGCAAAACAAAACAAAAACAAAACACAAAGGAATTTAAGCCACAGGGAGAGGAATGGGATAAATAGTTTCAGAGCCTTCATAATGCTCCTACCAGACAGGATACTGGGCACCGCACACACATTGTCAGTAAAAGCAGCCCACGTGTACTGTGTACCTACTGTGTGCCAGGACTTTCCTAAGTGCTCGTTTGATCCTCACTCACTCCCATGAAACAGATGCTGTTGCTATTCCCATTCCACACACGAGGACACTGAGGCTTGGCGAGGTGAAGTGACTTGCCCAAGGTCACTCTGGGGTGCAGCCAGGTCCGCAGCCCAGGCTGCCACGCCTCCTCCCCGAACCATCAGATTCCCGGCCTCCCATCACCAACCTGCCTTCTCACATCCTGGTGAATGAGGTATGATTATCTTGTTCTTAATCAGAGACAGAAATGAGCAAGGAGGCTGCCGTTACACCGTGGGTACGGGCCCGAGTCCAGTCCTGGCCTGCCCTTGTCTGACCCCCTTCCTGGTCCTTTGCCCCTGCCTGTTCCCACGGCCCAGCATTCTTTCCACGGCCCCACCCTGTTCAGGCAAGTCTGGGCTCTCTTAATCACTTCCTCCCCATTGAAGACCAGCCCCATATCCTCGCTGGGTCTCGGCCACAGCTATGGCCCCCTTCCTCACCAGCCCCTGCGTGAACTCCCACAGCCATCAGGTCAGGCTCACTCGGTAGAACAGACATCTCTAGCCCCCCATGGACGGTGCCTATTTGCAGGTGCCGAGGCTGGCCTGATGCTCCTGCTGGGGTGTCTTGCCATGTCCCATTTCCATCATATTTTTAACCGGGGCTGTGGGGGCACCGGGAAGGATGTGCTTCGCTGGAGTGAGCCCAGCCCAGCCTGTCTCAGGCACCCACCAGCTCCTCACACCCAACTGGGCAGACAGAGCAGCACCCGCCCTCTCTCTCCCCACCCCGGCTCAGATCTTTGTCCCTTTGAGAAAGTTCACGAAGGCTGCTCTGCATTCCGGGAAAACACTGTTACCAATCTAAGGGCTTGTAATGAACCAAATTATGCTGAATTAATTGGTTGTCATTAGAAGCGTCGGGGAGGGGGCCAGGGAGCAACAGCATCCACCAAGCCTGGGAAAGAGAGAGGCGGAGGCAGGGACAGCCCACAGTACAAACTGCTCTCGCTGCACAGCTTGTGCGAGAGAAGAATTCCTTACTGTCAGCTCTGGCCAAAATAGCCAAGCACCCACTCTCGCCTCTGACAGCACCTCTGTTCTAAAACCAGACTCCCAGCCTTCGGCTCTGAACATTGTGCCTCCAGGTGAATCTGTCCTTCTTCACAAGAGCCTTTATGATAAGAATGAAGCGGTACCAGCCCCCACGTCCCCAGTGGGCTCCAGGGTCAAATTACAAAGGAATCAGGAGGCCCCATCTCTCAGCTGCACATCTTCCTTCCTGTCTTGATGGAACAGACCAGTGAGGAGTCCCCAAGTTGGTAATCACGTCTAGTTAAGTGTTGGCAGGAAACGGAAGATGGAGGCTCAGGAGAGCGCTGGGGGTCTTGAGCTGGGGCGGAACAGCATTGGCGCTGAGACTACAGCACCTTGACCGAAAGACTCGAGTCTTATCCTGGCTCTGCTACAGACAGGCTCTGTGGCCCTGGACAAGTCACTTCCTTCTCTGAGCCTCAGTGTCTTCAACCAAAGAGCGCTGAAATGAATAGTTGATGTTAATCTGTGGTTCCCAGACACTGGGAGGAGGATCTTGTAACCATTACTAAGAATTAGGAATCTTTGCGTGTACCTTATACTGTCTGTGAGTGGGGCAAAGGATGCCGTGGGCGGGGTGAAAGATAGCCTCTCACTCACATGTACTATTGTTTTTCACGGCAACATCCAATCGATGGTTATTAATAAAATTCTATTTTAAGACACTCACTGAATTCATATGATATTTGGGCTGTATTTTCTTGTTTGATGACACTTTATCTTTTTTATCTTTTTCCTGTGGTAGAATATTTATGACATAAAATTTACCATCTTAAGCACTTATAAGTGTACAGTATAGTAGCGTTAATGAAATACATTCACACTGTTGGGCACTCTACCCATTGAACACGAACTTCCCATTATTCCCCCTACTTCCCAGCCCCTGGTAACCACTGGTTAATTAAAAGACACTGAAAAGACACACCATCCTTCTCATGTGGGATCTGTGGAATAAATTGACTTTAGAAGGAGTTCTACTTCCTGAAAAGGCAGGAGCTCTTGACCCAGATGTGCAAAACCCCTGCCCGCCTGACGTCTGGTAAGTCTGTGTTTTCTGATGTCACAGTCAAAAACCAACCTGGTGATTTCTTTTCCCCTACAATGAAGATAAATGAAGATTTACCTTTATGTTTTTTCTCTTCCTAGGGTGGGAATATGGAGGTAGAGTCTACAGAAAGAGTTAGCAGAGATGTTGGAATAGTGGTTCCCTCCACAGGGCTGGAAAGGGTGCAGAGGGGCCTCGTGGCAGGAGAAGTTATTCTCTATCTTGATCTTCTGGGAGTTGCATGGGTGCGGACGTATGTAAAATTCACTGAGCTGTTCAACTAAGAGTTGTGCACTTTGCCATAAGCTTATTATACCTGGAATAACATCGTTTCAAAAGGGAGTGAGCCATCAGTTCAAATGGGTCCAAATAATGACATCCCGGGCAGGGAAGGGCCACATCTTGCCCCTGCCAGGGTGTGAGGGGAGTGTATAACTTGCTTGTACAAGCAGGACAGGATCTGTTGTATCTTGAAATAATGCTAGGTAACGGACCATTTGTTATTCTTTTGTTAGAGACAAACTGTGCCTTCATTGAGCCCGTAGAGGTCCCTGGAGATCCAGAGAGGGTCCCTGACCTCATGGATCTATATCAACCATTGCTGTCTCTCCCACCCACCTACGAAACGTATGGCCGAATTCCATGCTTCCCATCTGAAAGTTCAATCTCGGCTCATTTCTCTACTACATCTCAGCAGAGGTCCTGTTAAAGGCTCTCTGAAGGCACACGCTGAAGCTCTGACCAGACGATCATCAGTAGGGAGTAATTCTCTTTGTCAGGCAAAACAACCTCTATTCCTTTAAAAACCTGTCCATCTTCAAACACTCTGATCAAAGCACGTTGGTTCTGGGGCACCTGGGTGGCTCATCTGGTTAAGTGTCCGACTCTTGGTTTCGGCTCAGGTCATGATCTACGGTTCATGAGTTTGAGCCCCACATAGGGCTCCATGCGGAGCCTGCTTGGGATTCTATCTCTTCCTCTCTCTCTCTGCCCCTTACTCCCTCAAAAGTAAATAAGTAAACTTAAAAAAAAAAAAGCACGTTGGCTTGGCTCTAACAAGGTGGTATTGCAACTCATCTGTTTTTTTTTGTTTCTCTGGCCAGGAACTTCTTGAAAACAGAAACTTGCTATATTCATCTTTGTGTTAATTTTATTTATTCAGTGCCAAATAGATGTGCAGCCCAGTGTCTGACATGTGGTAGGGACTCAGGAAGTTAATTGAATGGACAGGGGAGTTTACAAGTGGGTAGAGCAGGAGGTCCAGAGTGGCTAAATGGCAGCTAAATGTCACACAGCCATGGCTGGACTGCAAGGGATGCTTGTTCCCAGACTTAGGCCCACCCTTCTTTTCCTGGCAGGCGAGACAGCCACTCCATAAAATGTCCTGTCTATCCCTTTGAAGAGGTGTGTTTGATTTACATGAGCCATCAGCCAGCAAAAATATGGGCCTTCAAACTTCTATTTCCTCTTTATGATTCCTGGTGACGCACAGAAAGATCAACCAAAACATTAGCAATTACTTTGAAGGTGAGCGATCCAAAGGTTTGGGGATGGGGTGTTTTCTGATTTGATAAGTCAGGGTGTTTCTGCCAGGCAGGCCCAGAAGCACTGGCAACACTAGAGCTGATTCAAAAGCAGAAATGATCTTTCAAGCCTCATTTTCATTTCCATCAGCACCCTATCAGACACCTTATGCCTGAGCCAGTTCTCATCCATGTATAATTTATACATTTGATTTCAATAGATTTATCTCTGCCTCATTCACGGGGTGGAGCAGAGAGAGCTCCCTCTTTTATTTTTCATGGTGAGCGATCATGTATATTTCCATAGATTTCATTCTGTTTCCACCTGGAGGATTATTTTTGTAAGACTAATTCCAAACTCACTCTCACATTTATTGGGTTTTTAGGAATGGGTGGAATTCTGGCCTCTTATGGTGGTTTCTGTTTCTTCAGGAGGTGGGCTCCCAGGCATATGTATCAGAGAGACCAGCCTGGTGCCTCTTGATGCTTAGGAATGGCCGTCTACTTTGGGGGTGGAACAGGGATGCCAGGAGAAGACTGAAGCCACACTCACCTGACACCAGGGTGCCTACTGACCTCTGGCACGAGTGTAGCTCTCCATGCCCTGAGTTCCGAGGGCCCTTCTCAAGTAGCTTAAGTAGGTCTCCTGGAAGAAGACCAGAAGATAACCAGAGAAAGACTAAATGCTACTTCCTAAACCTAACAAGTTCCCATAATGCCACGCTCTGTTCTCCCCCTTTTCCCATTTTTCTGCCCCATTGCCCGCCTGTGAGAATCTAATCCAATTTTGGAATCCCAGTGTTTTAAAAACTACCTTAGCAGGGACAGAACCCTTCTCCCCCAGCTCACACCCAAAGCTTCTTCTCAAGGGCTGTGTGCTTCTCTGTGCACTAGCAACTTCACCCCTTGCACTCAAGCCACAGCTTTCCTTCTGGAAATTCTTCCTGGTTGGGCAGTGTGGCAGATTATATTTTCCAAGATGGCGGCAACAAGGTCTCTCATCACAGGTGTCCTTACACTGTGACACTAATGATTCTTCCATCGAGAGATGTGCCCTCAGTTTCCTCCACTCATATCTAAGCTGACTTGTGACTAGGGCAGAAGTCACATTTTTTCCTTCCATCGGGTTGTCTTGGGACTCCCACTCTTGGAACTCGGCTGTCGTGAGGAAGCCCAGAGCACATGGAGTCGCAGCGTGTGAGTGGCTGGGGAATGTCCTTGCTGAGATCCTAGCAGAGACCCAGCACCAATGCCGGTCATGTGAGCGAGGAAGCCTTTGCAACAACGCCAGCTCCACCTACTATCGGACTGAATGTGCCCAAGAGATCCTGAGCAGGAGCCACACAGCCAAGTCCGGTTCATCCGCAGCACCGGGAGAGAAAAGAGTAAAATGATTGTTCTTGTTTTAAGCCACGACTCATGCGGATGATTCATTTCAAAGCAATAGATAACAGAAATACGCATGGTGAGCAGAGCAAGTAAAGACCAAAGTGGGGCCCTCCCAGCTTTTCCACCTCTCCAGCTAAAAGACACCCCACATTTATACAAAATCACATGCACATTAGCAGAATTTGGAAAGGAGGACAGGGTGGGGAGGGAGGGGAAACAACATTCATTTAGTGCGTGCCGTATACAAGAGGGTCACTTCTTGCCCATTATTCAGATGAAGAAACTGATGTCCAGAGAAGTTAAGTGACTTGAATAAGGTCTCGCTGCTAACAAGTGTGCTGGTTGTGAAGTGAGGTGTGCATCAGTAGCCTAAGGTCAAAGACACATGCGGAGGAAAGAGATGCTCAATAAATATTAGTTGTATGAATGAATGAATGAATGAACGAATGAATGCACTCCACTTGCCTTCTCTCTCTGGTCTTTTCCTTTCCTATGGTTCAGAGGGCAAGTCAAATAGCAAACAGACAGCCTGCCTGGTTTGCTTTTCCCAGAAAAGGGAAGAGCAGGGAAGGAACATCTGTGAGCTGAACCCAGGACTCCAGGAGGAGATAGGCTAGCCTTCTGCCAGGCAGGAGTCACCATCCTGTCCTGCCTTTCTGGCCCGGGCCTCGGGGCCACCTCCTCGGGTGTCAGCTCTCTCTTGAAGGTCTAGCTTCCTGTCTGGGTCCCCAGTTGTCCCTCCAGGCCTGCCCTAGCCAGATCCTCCTGGATGTGCAGCCTCGGTGGTCAGTTCCTAGGGCAGAACCGAGACCATGGTGACTGCGACCACAGAGAAGCAGCCAGGCAGGATCAGCAGGCTTTTCCGTGCCTCCTTGTCCTCTCCAAGCATAACTGGAATCAGCAATAACTTTCTCCATTGCTGCAGGCTTCTGAGGACAGCTGCAGGCCCTTATGGCTACGCTGCCTCTCTTTTGATCATTTTTGATTCAGCCCAGATAATCGTATTTTCCAGGAAAGAGGAAGAAGGCAAGCATGCAGAGGAAGCTACTGACTGAGCACCTACCGTGGCCAAGCAAGTGTGATGTACACACATCACCTCATTTGATTCTCCTAATAATGCTATGAGGTATATATTATTACCCTTGCTTTTCAAATGAGGAAAGCGAGGCTCAGAGAGGTTAAATAACTTTCCAAAAGTCACACAGTGACTGTGGTTTGGAACTGGATCCCAAGCCCTGCCAAGCCTGTATCTGAAGTTCTTTTCCTCTTTCCCGGGACCCAGAATCCTCTTGCCCCTGAAGCATATGGGACCATGGCAGGACCAGGAGGTAACCTCATTTCCGTCACCCAGATATCACGCATGGAGCTGGGGCAACGGGCAGGGATCACCAGCACCACGCATCGTAAAACCAGTGGAGCCGCCTCTGAGGCGCTTTGCTTCTCTCTGTAAGATGGTTGAACTTTAGGTACTTGGTTCTCCCTGATCTCGGGCCTGAGCTGGCCACCTACCACAACTCTGCCTCCCAGAGCTCAGACCAAGCTATATCCCCCTTCCCCATGTACTTCACCTAACCCACCACTGACTTCCATGACAGCACAGTGCTGGGACAGCACCAGCACCTACAGCCTGGGTTCAAATCTGCATTTTTAATTTTTATTTATTATTTATTTATTTATTTATTTATTTTTAATGTTTACTCATTTTTTTAAGTTTATGGTCAAATTGGTTTCCATATAACACCCAGTGCTCTTCCCCATTTCCACCCCTTCCCCTTTCCGCTCCCCCTTCAGCCCTCGGTTCATTTTCAGTATTCAGTTGTCTCTCATGA
>NC_043716.1:17395959-17401742 GCF_006229205.1 Suricata suricatta | reverse complement strand
GGCTGCACCAGTTTACATTCCCACCAACAGTGCAGGAGGCTGCTCGTCTCTTCACACCCTCGCCAACATCTATAGTCTCTTGGTTTGTTCATTTTAGCCACTCTGACTGGCGTGAGGTGGTATCTCAATGTGGTTTTGATTTGTGTTTCCCTGATGATGAGTGATGTTAAGTATCGTTTCATGTGCCTGTAGGCCATCTGGATGTCCTCTTTGGAGAAGTGTCTGTTCATGTCTTCTGCCCATTTCTTTACTGGATTATTCATTTTTCAGGTGTGGAGTTTGGAGAGTTCTTTGTAGATTTTCAATACTAACCCTTTATTTGATATGTCATTTGCAACTATCTTTTCCCATTCTGTCGGTTGCCTATTTTCTTGATTGTTTCCTTTGCAGTGCAGAAGCTTTTTATCTTGATGAGGTCCCAATAGTTCATTTTTGCTTTTATTTCCCTTGCCTTTGGGGATGTGTCAAGTAGGAAATTGCTGCAGTTGAGGACAAGGAGGCTGTTTCCTACTTTCTCCTCGAGGGTTTTGATGGCGGGTTCTTTTTTTAATTCTTTTTTTTTTTTTTTTTTGAGAGAAAGCAAGAGCATGCACATGGAGGTGGGAGGAGAATTTTTTAAATGTTTGTATTAAAATTTTTTTTTAATGTTTATTATTTTTGAGAGAGAGACAGACAGACAGAAAGCAAGCAGCGAAGGCGCAGACAGAGAGGGAGACACAGAATCGAAAGCAGGCTCCAGGCTCTGAGCTGTCAGCACAGAGCCCGATGCTAGGCTTGAACTCACAGACCCCAAGATCATGACCTGAGATGAAGTCGGCCACTTAACCGACTGAGCCACCCAGGCACTCCTGTTTTTTTTTATTTTGAGAGAGAGAGCATAAGCAGGGGAGGGGCAGAGAAAGAGAACCTCAAGCAGGCTCCGTTGCATCAGCACAGAGCGAAACACCGGGCTCGAACTCACAAACCTTGAGAAATCTGAACTGGAGCCGAATCAAGAGTCTGATGCTCAACTGACTGAGCCACCCAGGCAGCCCTCAAATCCTGGTTCTTAATACAAATATGACCTCAAACATGTTATGAAACTTGCCCTTGGCTCAGTTTCCCCACCAAAGAATGAGGCTAAGGAGAACACTCACCATGTAGGGGTGTGAGGGCTGTGAGTTAGAATGTGGCAAAGCTGATAACATAGGAAGTTGGCTACCGATGCTATTTCTGGTTTGATTTAAACACTGCCTGAGCATACATCCGCCACATCCAGAAAGAGCCCTTTCCGAGGCCTGCAGCCTGCCTTTCCGAAGACCGTACAGAACAGCCCTGCTAGCACCCTCCCCTCACCTGTCACCCCTCAGAACCAGGCAGGGACTGGCCGGGAAGGCAGGGACTGGCCGGGAAGCCAGGGAAGGAGGATGCTCTTTGAAATAGGCCAGGTGCGACCTCACTAACTCCCAAGCCAGCTGCACCCCTGTTTCCCTTCACTTGACACAAACCGCTTCACCACACTCAGGCCTCACCTTGAACCTTCAGATCATTTCCTTCCAGTGCCAGTGGTGGAGGCAGTGCCCTACACAGAGAGCAGGAGAAACAGCTGCTCATTATTTTGAGCCCTCCTCCTCTCCATTAGGATATGAATCACCTCCTGAGATGAGACTCCATAGCCAGAGGGTAAATCGGTGACCTCACTGCTCAGTTCACCAGGTCCCAGGCACCCCCAAATGCCAGCGACCTTTGCTTTCCCTTTGATGAGTTGAGGCCAGGCTTCAGAGACAGAGATCCCAGCCCCCCGCCCCCAGCCCAGGTGCAAAGCCACTCCGGCACATCAAGGGATTCTAGATTCTAAATGGCACAGGTTGGAGTTTGCTGCACGTATTCGTGGGTTTTTTTTTCCTTAGGTACCCTGATTGGTAATGGCAAAACCAAGTTGAAGCCAGGTTGGCCCAAGGCGCAGAGGCAGAACACTAAGTCATATTATGCCTCTCATCCTCTTTCAACTGAGCCATCCTGAATGTGTCAGTGTAACTCCATCCATCTTCTTATCCGTCCTGCCCCTGTCCACCTGCCTAGGGTGTATAGATAGCAGTGCACACTCATTCCCTCATCCTTTGTCGGCCGACGTCTATTTGTTCCTGTATCAGGGCTTTTCAATATAGTCACTGAGCTCCCGATTTGTAGCAGATTGTATACTAAGCAATTGACAGATGCTGTCTCATTTATTCCTCACAAATACCCTGGGAGGTAGGGACTATTATTAACCCCATTTTATTGATGTGGAAACTGAGGCTCAGAATGGTTAAGAAACTTGTCTGGATTTCACATCTAATGAATGGCTGAGCCAGGATTTGGAGGAGGTCTCTCCAGCCCTAGAACCTGCTTCGTTACTACCACACGGTTTTGCTCCCTGAAATGTGGCTTTATCTTCCCTGCCGATTTGTTTTCACACCAGTTCTGTCTTGTCTGTTACTCATCAATTACTGCCAGCACTACTGCAGACAGGTACCTTTTAGCTACTTCTCTTTCTTTGCTACCTTAGGTTGCTTGTGTGACTCCGAGCAAAGCAGTTTAAGATTTTCAGTCCTTTTTTTTTTAAGTTTTAAAATTTATGTTGAGAGAGAGCAAGCACATAAGCAGAGGAGGGGAAGAGAGAGAAAAAGAATCCTAAGAAAGCTCTACACTGTGGAGCATGGAGCCCAATCCAGGGTTTGAACTCATGAATCATAAGATCATGACCTGCACTGAAATCAAGAATCAGACACTTAACTGACTGAGCCACCCAGGCACCCCGAGGTTCTCAGTCTTGTTTTAATATCAAGAGGTCCGAGGAGCACCTGGGTGGTTCAGTCAGTTAAGCCTTCAACTCTTGATTTCAGCTCAGGTCATGGTCTCACGGTTTGTGAGTTCGAGCCCCGTGTCAGGCTCCACATGGAAGGTGCAGAACCTGCTTGCATTCTCTCTCTCCCCTTCTCTCTGTCCCTCCCCTGCTCATTCTGTCTTTCTCAAAATAAATAAATAAACTTTAAAATTAAAAAAATGCACAAAGAACAAAGGAGAGAACCAGTTCTTTAAGAAAAAAAAAAGAGGTCTGAGTTCCTAGACCTCCTTGTGACATATTCATTGACTGGTACTGCAAGATATACCAAAGTTAAAAGTAATGGGATAAAGGACGCCTGGGTGGCTCAGTCGGTTAAGCGTCTGACTTCGGCTCAGGTCATAATCTCACTGTTTGTGGGTTCAAGCCCAAGTCAGGCTCTGTGCTGACAGAGCCTGGAGCCTGCTTTGGATTCTGTGACTCCCTCTCTCTCTGCCCCTCCCCCTCCCATACTCTGTCTCTCTTTATCTCTCAAATATAAATAAAAATGTTTAAAAAGTTTTTAATAAAAAATAAATGGGAAAAATAATTTAAGATGCTGAAAGCTTGTAATGGATACCTACATGCGGTTTATTATATAATCATCCCCATTATTGTTAAAATTTTTAATTTACATCGTGGTTTTTTTTTTAATGTCTTATTTATTTTTGAGAGCGAGAGAAACGGCATGAGCAAGGGAGGGTCAGAGAGCAAGGGAGACACAGAATCTGAAGACAGGCTCCAGCCTCTGAGCTAGCTGTCAGCACAGAACCTAACGCAGGGCCCGAACCCATGAACTTCAAGATCATGACCTGAGGCTGAAGCCGGACACTCAATAGACTGAGCCACACAAGTGCCCCTATATCGTGTTTTAAATAAAGAATTTAACAGTTGAAAACAAAAGGAAGGAAGGAGATATCAAAGTTCAATATCTAGAATAGCCCCATCAATAGGTGGATTCAAAATCCACCATCCTGGTACTGGGATCTGAGTACCCAGCCTGGTCCCATAGACTCAGTATGCAAGGAAAGCATAAGCAATGTTTCCCAAAGTCTGTTCTATGGAACCCTCAGCCCAAGAGATGCTACACCACAAAAGTATTCCACAGTCACACAGGTTTGAGAGACACTATATACCCTAATCCTTGCCTTTGGGTTCCCACACTTCTCGGCAAATTGTAAGCTTGAGAAGTTTTTCAAGAAAGAGATCTGTTTCCCTTTATTTAACTACGGAGTTACTTTTTCCGTTTATGTAATCCCAGAGCCCTTTCATCCTTTTTAGGTTCTCTGGAATCTGCCCGTGCTCAGTGCAACAGTCTTTGGGAAATGTTGTTCTGGTGTCTCCACCCTCGCCTGAATCAGACCAGGTTCATCTGCAGGTCGCTGGCCTGCCAGCCACAACCACCCTCCCCACCCACATGGCCACAGAGGCCAGCAGCAGGTGGCCCATGGGGCTGAGCTCGCAGCCCCCCTGCTAGCAGGGCCCTCGGGCTGCCTCTCTGACCCTTGGACTCCGGAGCCAGCTGCCAGCCCAGTCTGCTCCTAACCTCCCTCCACTTGATCCCTTGCCTTTGGGCACATCCTGCCTCCCAGTTCCCGGTGCCCGGCAGCCTGCACGCCTGCTTGCTCCCAGAGAGCACCTGCTGGAGAGAAAGCCCCGTGACCAGCCTGGCTGTGAGGGAGGTGCTCCCTGGGGCAGCACTGGAGCAGAGCCGTGAGCTGGGGAACCGGCCCCTGTTTGAGCAGAGGCATCCAACAGCTTGCAAGATGAGGACACAAACAGCTCCTGAGCTCCAAACGCCTTCACAAACTTCCAGCGTGTGAAAGAACCCACCTGTCTCTCCAGCACCCCACCCACCAGGTACCACCGCAGCAGCCGGCCGCCTCCGCCCCCAACAGCCAAAGTCGTGTGTATGCTACCAGCCTTTGCCTGTTAGCTTGCAAGGACAGGGCCAGTGTAACTGGTACTGCAGCTCAAAGCCCAGGACAAGAGATCAAGAAACAGCAACGACCCCAAGAGTCCCAGGACAGGGTGGGTTGGGGACACGGGATGTGTGAAATCAATATAGTTGTCTACTTCCTCATGAAATTTGCTTCTTCAAGCCATGCATCTTCTTCGTAAAGGACCTGGATTAATAATGTCCAGAGCTAAGAACGCTGTGTGCATACATGCATCTAAAACAATGCTGGTGGGTCCACATGTATATATATGAGTCGGGGCGGCGGGGGAAGTCAAGAACATAGGAAGAAGCCAAAGTAGAAGGGGTCTGTTAGAAGCACTGCCTTTAAAAGATCCATATTGGGGTGCCTGGGTGGCTCAGTCGGTTGAGTGTCCTACTTGGGTCAGGCCATGATCTCATGGTTTGTGAGTTCCGCGAGTTTGGACCCAGCCTCGGGCTCGCTGCTCTCAGGCAGAGCCCGCTTCGGATCCTTGGTCCCCCTCTCTCTCTGCCCCTTCCCCACTTGCGGGCTTTCTCTCTCAAAAATAAATAAGATATTCAAAAAAATTAAAAAGTTGAGGGCACCTGGGTGGCTCAGTCATTTAAGCATCTGACTTCGGCTCAGGTCATAATCCTACAGTCTCTGAGTTCAAGCCCCGTGTCAGGCTCTGTGCTGACAGCTCAGAGCCTGGAGCCTGCTTCAGTTTCAATATCTCTGTCTCCCTCTGCTCCTCCCCCACGCACACTCTGTCTCTCTCAATCTCTATCTCTCTCTCAAAAATAAACATTAAGAAGTTTTTTCGGTCATCATCAAGACAGTATGGTATTGGCACAAAAACAGACACATAGACCAATGGAATAGAATAGAGAATCCAGAGCTGGGCCCACAAATGTACGGTCAATTAATTTTTGACAAAGCAGGAAAGAGTATCCAATGGAGAAAAGACTGCCTCTTTAGCAGGTGGTGCTGGGAAAATTGGACAGCAACATGTAGAAGAATGA
>NC_043716.1:17353551-17395859 GCF_006229205.1 Suricata suricatta | reverse complement strand
AAAAAAAAAAAGAAGTTTTTTCGGGGGCGCCTGGGTGGCTCAGTCGGCTGAGCGTCCGACTTCGGCTCAGGTCATAATCTCACGGTTCATGGGCTCGAGCTCCACATCGGGCTCTGTGCTGACAGCTAGCTTGGAGCCTGGAGCCTGCTTTGGATTCTGTGTGTGTGTCTCTCTCTGCCCCTCCCCTGTTCACACTCTGTCTCTCAAAAATAAATAAATGTAAAAAATTTAAAAAATTTTTTAAAGAA
Organism: Suricata suricatta; assembly: GCF_006229205.1. Classification (NCBI taxonomy): domain Eukaryota; kingdom Metazoa; phylum Chordata; class Mammalia; order Carnivora; family Herpestidae; genus Suricata; species Suricata suricatta. The sequence continues at coordinate 17,395,611 of NC_043716.1, read as the reverse complement.
ATCAAAGGCCCATATTTCTCATGATTGATAATTAGCTTCAGCATCAATAGACTGCTTGCCTTTCCCACCTCCTCCCCCACCCCACATGGATTTCCCCCCACGATGAAATTTATAGCGCTTCTCTTGGAAGGCTAAGCTCCACTCTACAGCAGGCAGAGGACCAAAACAATAACTAGAGGGCAAAGCAATTAACCATTTCCCCAGGCTGAAGTTCTAGCCTCTTATTGCCTTGATAATTTACTCTGTAAAGTGGCAGGCACCTTGGCTCAGAGTCACTTTCCAAATCTATTTAAAAGCCCCTGGATTCTGCTGAGTCTGATTTCACTCGGTGAACAGGACAAAACACAATAAGGTCTTCAGCACTTATTGTTTGGTGCTAAATATCACCCATGATACTTATTTAAAAGCCTGTAATTATAATACAACTTGGTTTTCCTGCAAAGCTTCCATTTCCTGGTATACTAGGAGACAGAATTAGCGGTTTTATTGTTTTAGTGAGTCTTTGGAGCAGTGGACCAAAAATTGTATCGCTGGGTGTCATCCCTTCCCCACCACACCTACCTATTTCCAGAGACCCTGCAGCCCTCAGACCCAGCCTCGTGGTTCTCTTTGGAAAAGTTGGGGAGGTTCTGAACTTTCAGGGGAAATGCAAGAAATGGGAATGCTAAGACGGAAAGGAGCCAAAACTATATCACAATCTGTCCTATTCTGAACCTATGACCTTGTCTACTCGGACCTCTCCTCACCACCAACTGCATTTCCTCTTGCTTCCTATTCAGCGAATGGCTCCACCATCCACCATTGGCTCAAGTCACAAACATGGTGGGCATCTGGGACTTAGCCATTTCTGTCACCACTATCCCCAGGCCAGATCCATCCAGTCTCCTCAGGGCTATCCTTTCTTCTCCAGCCCATCACTATTGCCTTTGCTCAGAGCATCATCTCCTCCTCTGTTTAACAACAGGCTCCTACCTGGTCTCCCTGCCCCCAGGCTTGCTCCCTTCTCTCTATTCTCCACACAACAGCCAGAAGGATCCCTGAGAAAAACAAAAGAGATCACGTCACTTCTCTGCTTAAAACCCCTCAGAAGCTACGTATGTTCGCCAAGGACAAGATTCAAACCCTGATCTTGGCACCCAGTACCCTTCATGTTGGCATCCTGGCCACCTCTCCAGCTTCCTTTTTTGCACGTCATCTCTTTCCAAATATTGTTGTTCGCAGCACACATCGTGCCTTTTCATGCCTCTAGCCTTTTCACGTACCATTTCCACATTCTGGAGCAAGTGTCCATCTTCTCCCTAAGTCCATTCCATTCTCCAAGACTCAACTCATGTGTAACTTCCTCTGAAAAACGTTCTAGAGAGGTCAAAAGCCCATGCTTCCCAAGTGTTCACATAAAATCATGCTGTTTTGTGGGTGTTGGTGTTGTTTATCTTTGTCTTATCCCTCAGGTATGTGGCACAAAGCGATGCAGCTCCCTGAGCAACCCCTGACCCACCGCATTCGTCCCCCTTTCCTCTCCGGTAACAGAACCCCCTCTTTGTTCTGATGCTCACGCTCTCCCAAGAAGCGCCAAGCCTCAGGGAAAGCTGACCTCAGCTGACTGGTCCAAGAGGAACTGTGCTTCCTTTCACAAGAATTGGCCCAGGAATGTCATGTGACCCAGTTCTGGCTGATGAGATACTATGTTTCTTTTTTTTTTTAATGTTTTATTTATTTTTGATACAGAGAGAGACAGAGCATAGAGGGGGAGGAGCTGAGAGAGAAGGAGACACAGAACTGGAAGCAGGCTCCAGGCTCTGAGCTAGCTGTCAGCACAGAGCCCGATGCGGGGCTCGAACCCACGAACGTGAGACCTGACCTGAGCCGAAGTCGGAAGCTTAACCAACTGAGCCACCCAGGCGCCCCTGATGAGATACTATGTTTCTTGAAACACACACACACACACACACACACACACACACACACACACACACAAGAGAGAGGTGGGGGATGTCCTTGCTTCTTCAAATTTATATATGCATTGGTGTCAGGACCCCTTAGGCAGTCAGGTGAATTCTATGGACTCCTTTTTAGAATGATATTTTTATTTAATTTTTTTAAATGCTTATTTACTTTTGAGAGAGAGAGACAGAACACGAGTGAGGGAAGGACAGAGAGAGAGAGGGAGACACAGAATTCAAAGCAGCTCTGGTCTCTAAGCTGTCAGCATAGAGCCTGAATCGGGCCTCGAATCCCCAAACTATGGAGATCATGACCTGAGCTGAAGTCTGATGCCCAACCAACTGAGCCACCCAGGCGCCCCTAGAATGATATTTTTAAATACATCAAGTAAATTACATGCAATTATAATGTAACAAATATTAAAGCAAAGTATTTTTGATATAATAATATGCAATACTTTATTAACACATTAAATATCAAGATCTAGTGGGAGGTCTAATAACTACTATAGTTTCAAAGTGGAGTTAAGGATAAATTGTATTTCACAATATACTCACAATTAAATGTCATTTGAAAATACATGCAATTTCTATTGGTGGCAAGCCCACACTATCCTACTACTACTGTAGTTTGTTACCTACATTCATAATTGAAGGAAATACCAGTTTTTAGTTAGAAAGTGGTGATGCGATTCTTTTTCCTTCTCAAGTTCATGGGTCCTTGAGTTTGTCCAAGGAGCTCAGAATTTAACGCCTGTTCTGGACTTTGTATTCTCTGGTTGTGATGGCTGGAGCCACTGCAGCCATCTTGTAAACAACCTAAGGATGAACTAGTAGGGAGGTCTGCATAGGAAAGAGATGAAAAGAGGCTAAATCTCTGATGCTGAGGCTGACTATCTAAACCAACCGACCCCAAAGCCCATGGGCATCCATTATGAAAAATAATATAATTAATTATTGCTTAAGCCCATTTGAGCCAGGATTTCTGTCACTTCAACTAATTTACATGGAACAAAAAATGTTTAGCTTTATGTCAGAGTCAGTGTTACAGGACAGAACAAATGTGACATCTATATTGAGCTCCCAATCAAAGCAGGAAGCCCCTCTCCTGATGAAAAGCAATGTGTTTTGTTTTATTTTATTTTATTTTATCTTATCTTATCATCTTGTCTTGTCTTATTTTATTTTATTTTAATTCCAGGTTAGTCGACATATGCTAAAAGCAATTTAAACCACCCCTGCTGTGTTCACAGTGCAGGACACTATGGATCCTTCAGAGATGATGTCAGCACTGAGCCCTGGGCCCCTACAGACTACAGAAGCACCTGACCCACAGCACCATTTTGCAAAGCTTATTGGATGGAGGTGAAGCCTTGCATGGGGACCCACTGATGGGAACTCTTTTCCTAACCACTGCACCCTGAGCACACCTGAAAGCACTAACAAGGATACTGAATTTTTTTCCATTTTATTTATTTTAGAGAGGGACAGTGAGAAAATGGGGAAGAGGGGCAGAGAGAGAGAGAGAGCATGCTTGGCACAGAGCCTGATGTGGGGCTCAATCCCACAACCCTGGGATCATGACCTGAGCCGATATCAAGAGTCAGAAGCTCAACCAACTGAACCACTCAGACACCCCAAGGATTCAGAATTTAAAAGCTGACTGTCCAGGGGTGCCTGAGTGGCTCAGTTGTTAAGCATCTGACTTCGACTCAGGGCATGATCTCACAGTTCATGAGTTCAAGCCCCACATCAGGTAAGCTGAGACCTGCTTTAGGTGAGTTCCACTTCTTTCTCTCTCGCTCTCTCTCTCTCAAAAAAAAAAAAAAATGCTGACAGTCCATGACCCACAGCCACAAGATGAGAGCAATGTGGGACACACAAAAGAATTCAAACTATTAGTCCCTAGAAAAGAAGATCAGAGGCGCCTGGGTGGCTCAGTCAGTTAAGTGTCTGACTTTGGCTCAGGTTATGATCTCACAGTTCGTGGGTTCAAGCCCCACGTTAGGCTCTGTGCTGACAGCTCAGAGCCTGGGGCCTGCTTTGGTCTCTGTGCCTCCCTCTCTCTGCCCCTCCCCACTTGAGCTCTGTCTCTGTCTCTCAAAAATATAAACTACTTGAAAAAAATTTTTTAATTCCTCAGGTATTAATATTCTAAGCCACTGATCTAGATTTCTTTACCAAATGTGGTTTGAGCCCAGATTGTGGTTGGCTACTATCCTTGGCAGTGGATGTTGGATACGTACAAGTATATATGTTATATATACATATAATGAAATAAATTACATTAAAAACAAAGTAATAAATACTCAGGTGATGACCTTCAATTATTTTACATTTTTTATTATTTATGCTCTTGAGGTTATTTGCACCTATTGTGTCTGTGTGGTAGAAATTCTACATGTAATTTGTGCCATTGTGTGTACCTTCACAAATCCACATTCCATGACTTAAAGGTGGTGGATTGAAGTCAGCCATGATGGGAGTGTTTACATCATGGAAACTGCTGATGGTATAGACTTCCAAAAATGATGGAGAAGGACGCCTGGTGGCTCAGTCTGTTAAGCATCCCACTCTTGATTTCAGGTCAGGTCACAATCTCACAGTCATGAGATTGAGCCCCATGTCAGACTCTGCACTGGGCATGGAGACTGCTGAAGAGTCCCTTCCTTTCTCCTGCAGCCCCTCCCTCCAGCTAAAAAAAAATAAAAACAATAAAATAAAATAAAAATGGAGAAATGTCAATAATGCAGATTCATTTTAAACACACATTGTCAGGGCGCCTGGGTGGCTTGGTCGGTTAAGCATCCGGCTTCGGCTCAGGTCATGATCTCACAGTTCGTGGGTTCGAGCCCAGCATCGGGCTCTGTGCTGACAGCTAGCTCGGAGCCTGGAGCCTGACACAGAATCTGTCTTCCTCTCTCTCTGACCCTCCCATGCTCATGCTCTCTCTCTCTCCCTCTCTCAAAAATAAATGAAACATTAAAAATTTTTAATAAAAAATAAAAAACGTACGTTGTCTCTGTAATTGTTACATATGACTGGCACAAAACATTGAGGAAACCCTCTTCCAGCACTCCAAAACTACTACCTGATTTGGCAAAGAAGTCACTATGTCATTAGTGAATAAATGAAGGTCCAATAGACGTCTTTGTTGTTTCTCTTCTGTCTCACTCCTTAACAGAAATGAAAATACCAACCAACCACTCCTCACATTGGAATTACACTCAATTTATCTAGCGACATGAGCGCCTTCTTTGCTGAATAGGATAGTAATCAAGCATTTATTCATAGTCTGATTTTGTCAAATCACGGCTGAATTGTACCCATAGTTTCCCTATGGACACAAGAGTTCAACAAAGGTCAAGTATCTTGAGAATCAATTGCCTCTGCGGAATTTACAGTAATGCATTGCATAACTTGTCTTTGGATACTGTGCTCCATTCCCTTTCTATCTATAACATGTATAAGATGCTATACTAAACTTACATATAAATTATATCAAGTTTATCATAAACATTTTTTTTTTCTGGAGAGCTGGTTTTCAAACACCAGCACCATCTTTTGATCATTGTTGTATCCTGAAGGGGACACAGCCCTTGCTGATTATTAAGGTTATGACTCTGGTGTCCAGAGAAAGCAAAACTGGGTGAGCAGCTCCCTTACAGAATTGTTTCGCCGGGCTTATTTCTTTTGAATGTGAGGCCTGTAACAATAGGATCTTTCATACTTGTTGAAATTGCCCTTGAGTGGGGACACTGGTGCTTTCATCCTCCTTTGCATAGCTTGGTGCCCTTCCCTTAAGAGGGAGATGCCCTAAAAGTAACACAACTTACAGAACCAGGAAGGACCACCCCCAGCCTTCCAAGGCCTTCTTTTCTTCTTACAAGGTTCCCATGACTCACGTAGCAGGCAACTCCCTAGAGAGTCTTTCCTCGAGAACAGGACCAGGGATGGGAGCTCCCTGGCTCATCAGAGCTCTGGGCAGCACTCTAAGGGGGCAGTCCAGGGACAGGCAGTGCCACACACAGATGGCACTCCGGGCAGCGGTGGCTGTTGGGAAACAGGAGGCCTTGAGCTCCGCGGGGAGCAGAGGGTCTTTCCAGAGCTGTGGAGGTGAGGTAAGACTGGATGGACTCAGTCACAGACACCCTCCAGGACTCCCAGAATTGCTAGCAAAGGGAGGCCGGGTCCTGTCATTACGCAGGCGGAACTACCCAGCAGCAGCCCCTCCAGTTCCACGACCTAAGAGATCTCATTTGTACCGCATTTGTTGAGCTTCATTTTGGGGGAAAGAGAAAGCCCATCTCAGGAGAGAGATGACTCAACCAAAGGAGTCATAGGGTGAGTCAGAGGCCAGTGCTGTGAATGTTGTCTCTGTTTCGTCCAGTCTCTGCTCTAGGCAAGAATTCTTTAAGTAGGCAGAAGAAGCAGCAGCTCCTTGCATAGAAACACACAGAGCCAGCTGGCGTGTCAGTGAATCAGCATTTGTGCTTCTCCCAGACCGTCGACAGATGCCGGGAAGGAGAGTGCAGGGCAAGAGAGCTCCAGAAGCCCGGCGCCCACAGCGGTTGCACAATGGCCAAGCAGTCCCTACCTTGACTCATCATCCACCTGGATTCATTTGTGTCGGTGCTCGTACCCCCGTGCGATGCAAGTTCCTAGAGGCAGGGGACATGATCTACATGGGCTTTGGGGTCAGAACTGGGTTCACATATCGCTATTGCCACTTACTAGATGTGACATGGGGCAAGTCCGTTCAATGGAAAAAGGAAAGGAACAAAAATACATTGGGGACCTGGATACGTTAGGATCTTTTTAGTTGTAAGTTGCTGAATGCCAACTCAAACTCGGTTACGCAAAAAAGATAATTTACTGGCTCGGCCGCCCCACTATCCTGGAACAGAGCTTACTGGTCGCGGATGTGGCTTGACCCAGGGGAACGATATCTTCAGGACCCATCTTCACTCTCTCCACCTCTTAAGTCACATTCTCTCATTGGCTCCATGATCGAATAGGCTCTTTACTCAGAGTGGGAAAATTATTGTCCAATCCCCAGTCATGTACCCATGGTTGGGCTTCGGCTAAGCAGAAAAAAAAGCTACATTTCTTCCCAATAATCCCTACAAGAATCGTAGAGTCTCTTGGATTGGACCGATCTGAGTCACATGCTGCACCTCTGAGCCAATGACGGTGACAAGGTAAATTCCGAGCACTGATTGGCCATGCTGGGGTCACATGCTCCTCTCCCGGAGTAGGGGAGGAAGCCTGGCCCAGAGCACGGGAACAGCGAAGCTGAAGCCATAGGAAGTAGCGTTTCCCAAAGAGAAATAGAGGGACTGTTACCGAACGCAAGGGTCATGGGTCCTGGAGAGCCAAAAAGACATCAAATGCTTGCTCTGCCTACTATCTGCCAGGCCCTTCGTTCATTATTTTCATCAGACTCTCACAACAATGTAATTTTACCTTGCAGAACTACAGTTTCTTCTTTAAAGTGAGAATAATGATATCTAAGAAGAAGAATAGCTACCTCTTATTTAGTACTTATTGTACCAGGCACTGGGCTAAGAGCTTTAGTATTCCAACTCACTTAATTATTTATGTCATACGACTGTTGCTAGACATGAATTAAAATAGATGACACCAAAGGTCCTAGGCACTGTACCTGGTGTAAAATAGGTGCTAAATGCCTTAATGAATTTCATTTGTATCAGCCACTCACCTACTAGTGTATTAAGCATCTAACTGGTGTGTACTGTAAAAGTTGCATTAAGGAATGAAAGTGTGGTTTATTTCTGCCTTTAATTACTTATATTCTACCTAGTTACACAAAGGATTTGATATAACATACAGGATATTCATCTAGCAATATAGTGCAATATGTAGAGAAAACCAAAATCAGAACCGATGGAATATGTCGGTTAAAATAGAATCACAAGAGGGGCTCCTGAGTGGCTCAGTCCATTAAGCATCTGACTTTGGCTCAGGCCATGATCTCATGGTTCATGGGTTCCAGACCTGGCGTTGGGCTCTGTGCTGACAGCTCAGAGCCTGGAGCCTGCTTCGGATTCTGTGTCTCCCTCTCTCTCCACCCCTTTGCCGCTCAGGCTGTCTCTCTCACTGTCTCAAAATTAAATAAACATTAAAAATTCAAAAAATATAAAAAGAATAGAATCACAAGAAAAGAGGAAAAATAAAGTGCACTCATGCAGACCATGGAATTCGTTTTTGAATTTGGCTCTGAGTCTCCTGGTAAACAAAGAGAAAAGGGAAACTCCATTGATTGCAATTCTACAATTCAAGAGGGTGTGGGAGGTGGGCGGTGGGTATCATTCCTCAAGGAAAAGAATTGAATGCCTTGGTTTTTTAAGGTAAAAGAATGATTGTCGGGGGTGGGGCAGGTAACAGGGGCAGATACTGACAGACCCTGTTCAGGGAAAGAAGCTGGTAACACTAGCACAGAAAGGAATTGGCAAGGTGGTACTTCATCTTTTGTGGGGCAAATACCGGAGGGTTTTTTTTTTTAGTTTATTTATTTATTTTTGAGAGAGACAGAGAGAGGGAGAGAATGAGCAGTAGGAAAGCAGTGAAAAAGGAGGACAGAGGATCCAAAACAGGCTCCGTGCTGACAGCAAAGAGCCCGTCGCAGGACTTGAACTCACAAACCACAAGATCATGCCCTGAGCCACAGTCAGATGCGTAATCCACTGAGCCACCCAAGCACTCTGGAGATGTTTTTGATAACAGGGTGAAATGCCATTTTTGGTCTCTGATAAAAACTCAGTCTCTGGAGCCACAATGCCTCCCGTAGCCTTGGAGGAACTTCACTCCGACAAGCGTCCACACTTATAGGGTAAGTAGAAACCTTGTCTCTAGAAAGAGCCTGACCCTGGGGGCCTGAGCTCCCTACTCCCGAAAGGCCCAGAATGTGTTCTCCATGAAGCCTAGGGAGGAGAAATCAAGGGGTTCTCCCCTAGCATCTCTCCAAGACAGGGCACCTCCTTTTGACTCCAAGGCTCTGGCCTACAGCCGGGAGAGAGTTAATTGTGGTGACCCAAATCTGCAGTCCCATTTTCAGCATGCTGAAAATTACTTTTTAATCCTGGCTTTCAAGGCTTGCCTGGGGAGCCATCTGCTGCGCCCTCCCCCACCCCGGGCACATGGGATTGCTCCCACCTGCCCCGCCTAACTTGCTTTTGTGGGGCCTCACTCTGCTCCTGCCCTGCCAGATAATCATAATTTGGAGGACGGCAGTTTCATTCGTGCCGTGGGAAGAGAGCCTAGATTTTAAAACAACAGAAATCAAGGTCTTCCAGCCCAGATTAAACAGAGAGCGATTGGAAAGGTCAGAATCCATAAACAATTTGCAGGTCCAGGATAATCAGACCTCCCAGCCCGCCTCGGTGATATATGAGGCCATCTGCCGCCGGCTTCTGGGGCTGGGCAACACGGAGCTTGGGAATTTTCTGGGCTCCAATGCTTGGGTGCCAGTGGGTGATAAAAATGGGTGATAGCAGGCCTGACTCTGGGTTCATGCCACCTAAGGAAACAGCAGGAATCTCTGAACTCCCATTGGAAAGACCCAGAGATTATGGACCCATTTGTATAGACCACCTACTATGTGCCTCAGGCTACACCCTTAAGGACCTCTACTCCTACAAAAAGGGGTCTCTGGGAGCGCTGAGAGAGCACCAACCCCAAATCTGGGTGGGGCGGGGACTTAAGCTGAGCCTTAAAGAATGGGAGCTCACCAGATGGGCAAGATGAGATGGGACATTTGAGGGAAAGGGAATCACATAGTCAGAGGTCCAAGAGTGTTTCCGAGAAGCGACAGAGAAAGAGCTGTCACCTGCATGGCTGATGGATGTGTTGATTGCTTGGTTCCACTTCTGCGAAGGTCCACCCAGCAATCATTTTTGAAATTTCAAACACACACACCCTTTCAGGCAGAAATTCAACTTCCAAGAATTTATCTTGCAAACACACTCCCACGTGTGCAAAGTGACGTACTTAGCAAGGTTATTCCATGCAGGACTGTTTGTACTTGCAAAAGGTTTGGAAGGACCCAAATGCCCACTGACAGGAGACTGGGGAGATGACTTACAGCACAGCTATCCAAAGGATACTCTGCCATGGAAAACAGAATGGAGTAGTTCTTTGTGTTCTGCTATAAAATGACCTCCAAGAGTATTGTCAGGTGATAAAAAAAAAAATAAGAGATAACCAAATGCTACGTGTACACCTTGCCTGAATCTTGATTTGAACAAAGCAGCATCTGTCAAGTAAGGGAGAGAGGGAGAAAAAGAGAGACCATTGGGAAAATCTGAATGCTGACTGGATAGTTTTTTGATGTATTTTTTTACATGTGATAGATATTGTGGCTATGTTTTTTTTAATGCTTTTTTTATTTTTGAAAGAAAGAAACGGAGTATGAGCAGTGGAGGGGCAGAGAGAGAGAAAGAGGGAGGGAGACACAGAATTCAAAGCAGGCTCTAGGCTCTGAGCGGTCAGCACAGAGCCCGCCACAGGGCTCGAACTCATAAACGCTGATATCATGACCTGAGCTGAAGTTCAATGCTTAACTGACTGAGAGCCACCCAGGCACCCTGTAGTTATGTTTTTAAAAGTCATTTTCTTTTCTTTCTTTTTTAAAAATGTTTATTTACTTTGAGAGAAAAAGGGGGGGGGGGGGCAGGGGCAGAGACAGAGGGAGAATCCCAAGCCTCACACGAGGCTTGATCCCATGAACTGTGAGATCATGACCTGAGCTGAAATCAAGAGTCAGACTCTTCACTGACTGTGCTATCCAGATGGCCCATGAAGTCATTTTCTTTTAGTGATATAGGCTGAATTATTTACAGATGAAATTATAGGATGTCTGGGACTAGATTTAAAATAATCAAGGGTAGTGGTGCCTGGGTGGCTCGGTCGGTTGAGCGTCCAACTTTGGCTCAGGTCATGATTTCACAGTTTGTGGGTTCAAGCCCTGCGTTGGGCTCTGTACTGACAGCTCAGAGCCTGGAGCCTGCTTTGGATTCTGTGTGTGTCTCTCTCTGCCCCTCTTCTGCTCTTGTTCTGTCTCTCTCAAAAAATAAAATAAAACATTAAAAAATTTTAAATAATCAAGGGTGGGGGGGGTAGAGCTGGGGATGTCAATAAAACAAGACTGGCCATGTCTGATGCCTGTTCAAGTGGGCTGATGGATCTATGGGGGTTCACACTATTGTCTCTACTCTTGTATATGTGTGATTTTTTTTCTATAATAAAAGTGTTTAAAGAGCAAGAAGCAGAGTAGTAGTATATTTAATATGCTGTCACTTAAAAAGAGCAGACCTTCACAAAAAATTACATATATTTTATATATTCTAAATATTAAATATGTAATATTGCATATTACAAAATTATATATGTGTGTGTGTGTATATATATATATATATATATATATATATATATATATATATAAAACAGATGTGTGTTTACTGAATGAATGAATGCCTTCTTCAGACCTATCAAACTATTTGGGAATCAAATTAGCTTAAAAGTAATTATAGCGGGGCACTGGGTGGCTCAGTTGGCTAAGTGTCCAACTTCGGCTCAGGTCATGATCTCGTGGTCCGTGAGTTCGAGCCCCACATCGGGTTCGGTGCTGGCAGCTCAGAGCCTGGAGCCTGCTTCAGATTTGGTGTCTCCCTCTCTCTCTGCCCCTCCCCGGTTCATGCTCTGTCATTCTCTGTCTCAAAAATAAATAAACCAAAAAATATATTTTTTAAGTAATTATAGTATAGTCTGGAAAACATGAGGCTACAAAGAAGGAAGCGAGTAACTGTAAGTGGGGAGAGGGGGTAGCCGAGGAGGATTTCTCCAGAGGAGATGGTATCTGTGCTACACCCCGAAAATGCCAGCAGCTTGCCAGATAAGAAGTGTGAGGAGTCACACATTTTGTATCGAGGGGAACTTCAAGAGCAAAGACAGGAGACTGGAAAGAATGTGGCGTGTTTCACTAAAAATACTACTCTTCTATAAAAACTACGGAAATCAATACTGTACTGTCTTCTCTATATAGAAATGTAACAATAGCTCTTTAAAAATATGTATGTGCCCCACCCCAGCCCCCCAAAAAAGACCAGAAGCCATTAGACTTGCCTCGTTGCTTGTACGTATGCAGCAAGTTCCTGGAAGAAAACATGTGCAGCTGGTGAAATCAGTTCCCTCCTGGGAGGTGGGTTCACGGGCCGGAAGACAGGGCAGGAAGGAGACTTTTCAGCGTTCTTTTTTGCAGCTTTTGAGTTTTTGTTAACGTAAAACTATTTTTGTTTGTTTCTTGTTTGTTTAAGTTCTCTCCCCAGTGTGGGAGCTCGAACTCACGACCCTGAGATCAGGAGCTGTGTGCTCTACTGAGAAGAAGCCAGCCAGGTGCCCTGCAGATCTTTTGAATTTTGAGTCAAGGTATGCAATTACCTAGGCTTTTAAGATAAATGTTTTAAAAAATATATAAGATTTGGGATCGGAATTACCTGTCTAGTTTTCATACATTATGGACCCTGTAGGTCTGTGGATCTGTTTTCCTATACACGGGACGGGGACCATAACATCGGAATCTGCCTCGTGGCAGTATTGTGGGATTCAGTGGAACAATGTACTGAATTAAATAATGCAATAAATGAAATTCTGCACGGAGAGCGCCCAATGGATACCAGCTGACACAAATGGCAAGGTCAGGGCTCAGCTCACTGCTATTTGATTTCACAGTCTGTGTAGTTTCCAATCCAAACATTAATCACCCAATCAAGTTCAAGAGGGTCTGGCTGTAGAGAAGTCTGGTCCCCAGGCTGAAGACGGGAGGGGGATCTCTCTGAAGCTTCGATGTTATGGCCTCATGGGTCTTTATTATCCATGATCAGCCCTGCCAGGAAGCATGTACAAGTGCTTATCATGAGTAGTCTGATAGGTGCACTGGCCTTTCCTCTCCTATGAAGGGTCACTGAAGGTCAAATGGATGGAAGGTATAGTGTTGTCTATAAGACCAAGACCAAATCTTACTCTCTGAGAGAAGTGCTCCTTCCCAGAGCTGCTCACAGACATCTGGTTCCAACAGCAGAGAACCCTGGCCTGGAAGGCATGACATCTGGGACTCAGGGTTGGGAGTTGAGGGGTCTTTATTGACCAAACATATAGCCTAAACTAGATACCTTTTCTTAAAGTTTTTATTTTTTAAAGAAATCTCTACCCTCAATGCGAGGCTCGAACTCACGACCCCAAGATCAAGAGTCACATGTTCTTCTGACTGAACCAGCCAGGTGCCCCCTAAACCATATTCTTTAAGCCTACTGGGCCTCCGTTTCCTCATCTGCAACATGGGATTGAAAATGCCTGCTCCAGCTGCCTCTCAGATTCGACATGAATAGTTAAGGCAAAGATATATATGAAATTAATCTTCTAACAAAGACTTAAGACTATTAGGATCTTCTCCAATCCACTTTACCCATGCATATTCTTGGGTCCACAGATATATATCTTCTATGTAAGTTAAAAATGTGATCAAAGGTAAGTTGAAAACGCTGACCTTCCGTTAGCAAGCCAAAGCCGTCACTTTGAAGCTCCCTAAATTTTCCTCCTCTCCTCTGTCAGAGAGATTACAACACACACAGTGGGTGGGAAGGATCCTGTGCCCCATAAATACATGTAGGCGATATCCATCTATTTCAAATGTCTGTCCTTGGTAAGAGCTGCAGCTGTCTTGATGTGGCTAAATGAAGTAGGGGGAAAAAAAATCAGGAAAATGCAAATGAGGTTCTTATTTTAGGCAAATCAATCTCAGCAACGCTCATATCTGATCAAGCTTATCTTTAGGATGATCATTAGGATAATGGATTAATGCAAAAGTTTATTTTTGCCCTGTCTGTTCTCAGCCCCGAAGATTCTTCAAATCACATCTCAACTCTGACAGACACTCCTCACCCCCACCAAGCCCCTTGTAAGTAGCATTAATGCCGGAGGGGACCCTGGCAATCATAGGGTCCAGCTCGCCACAAGGTCACCAACACCACACTGCCCTCACCTCTCTTCACAAGACATGAACCATAGTCGGACTGCAGGGTTTCCCTTAGGAAGCCCCAGAAAGGCCATGAGGAAGACATTGGGACTTTTTTCACAAGGATGTCTTTGAGGGACATTGCGATGAGAGGGTTAAGGGCATGAGCTTTGAAGTCAGGCAGTCCTGGTTAAATCCCAGCTCTCTCACTTACTTGCTGCATGACCCTAACTTCCATGGGCCTCAGTTTCCTCATCTGTAAAATGGGGATAATAATGGTATCTATTTCATAGGGTTGCAGTGTGATGCAAATGAGAATCGTGTGTGTAAAGGACTTTGTGAAATGTCTGACACGGGGTAAAAATGAGAGCTACTGAGCACTTAGTATATGTCAGGACTGCCCCAAATTCTTTATGTGCATGTATTTAGGACCAGCAACAGCCTCACAGAATAGGCATTATAAATCCCTTCTTTAAAAAAAAAAAAATGAAGGGCGCCTGGGTGGCTCAGTCAGTTGAGCATCTGACTCTTGATTTCAGCTCAGGTCATGATCCCAGGGTTGAGGGATTGAGCTCTGCAAGGGGCTCCACCACTTAAGATTCTTCTCTCTCTCTCTCTCTCTCCCTCTCCCCCACTCACACACACACTCTCTCTCTAAAATTAAAAAAAAAATGAGGAAACTGAAGACCCTGAGAGGTCGAGGTACACAGTATCTAGAGCCCAAGCTCTTACTCCTACCTTTCAGCTATTGCCAGCTCACTTTTTGTTTTTAAAAAAAATTTTTTTAATGTTTATTTTTGAAGAGAGAGAGACATAGAGTGTGAGTGAGGGAGGGTCAGAGAGACAGGAAGACACAGAATCTGAAGCAGGCTCCATGCTCCAAGCTGTCAGCACAGAGCCTGACACGGGGCTCGAACCCACGAACTTGCGAAATCGTGACTTGAGCCGAAGTCGTACACTTAACTGACTGAGCCACCCAGGTACCCCAGTACCAGCTCACTTTTTGAACTGGTAAAGACGGAGAAGGGGTTTCCCGGCCTGGCACAGAAGCTGGACTTGTGGTGAACCTTTCTAGAATTCTGTATAATAAGAAAAAGCACCATGTCAAGAAGGAAGAGGCAGGTCAAGGAGAGTGTATAGGGGACACAGTGCTTTTGCAATGCCATGGGGGTGGCAGGAGACAGAGTGAGAGAGAGAGAGAGGCAAAAGCATCCAATCAGCATGCAGCCGCCTACTGGTGTGGTAAGGCCATCACCCAGTCAGAGCCCGCAGGGCCCCTGTCCTGAGCCTGAAGCTTTGGCTAAGGTTCTCTGTCCCCTGGGTGGTGGGAAGGGAGCTGAAGAAACATCCTAGGTCTTCGCACAGATGAAAGTCAAGGCACACTCCCAAAGCCTTTTTCATTTCAAGCATTAGATCACTTTGAACCAGAGCCACAATGGGACTGGAAGGTGGGAGTCAGACCGGGGAAAAATGGTATTTGGAAATATCCTCCCTCTGAGTCCAAAAATGTCTGGCTATGGAAAAGCCCAGATTCTTAGGAACAGCATAATGATTTGAGACTAAAGACTCAGAACTCAGGCCTATTTCAAGTTCCAGCTCTAACACTTGCTAGACCCATGACCTTGGGAGATCATCTTAACCTGGGTCTTGGTTTTCTCATCTGTGAAGGGGGGCTAACAATACCTTCCCATAGGGTTTTGAGGATTAAATAAGGGAATTTTTACGGAGCAAACAGTTAATAAGTAGTAACTAGTAATTATTATATGTGGTGGTTTTAAATTTCTAAGAGACAAAATACTGAAACAAAACAGATGAACATGGGGAGGAGAAAAAAGAGAAGCAAACTGAGAAACAGACTCGTGACTACAGGGAGCAGACTGATGGTTACTGGAGGGGAGGTGGGGGGGATGGGTGAAAATAGGTGATGGGGGCTAAGGGGGCACTTGTCGTGATAAGCGCCAGGTGTTGGACGTATGTGATGAATCACTAAATTCCACAGCTGAACCTAATACTACACTGTGTTAACTAGTTGAAACTTAAATAAAAATTTGGAGTACAGGAGGAAAAAAAACCAAAAATACATAGTTGATTGTGTGTGTCAAGTCAGCGTGTGTGCATACATAACACGTAAACATGCATTTATACGTTTCCCCAGATGGGTTGCTGAAAAAACAGCACAGGCTTGAGTCAAAATGAGGTATATTCTACCTACCCTCCAGTCCAGTGAGGTGTGCAAGACAGTGTTGATTACCCCCTTTTTGAAGATCAGGAATCGAAGAGACTCAGCAGGATCTCAGGAGCTTGCTCAAGGATTCAAGGTTAATTCAATGTCCTTCCTACCCTTTTTTTAGCCTTCCACAGAATTTATGCCCACCCTCCTCTCCCACACAAATTCCTTTTCAAACAAAAGAATTATGGATTCCTGCCCCTCCCCCCCCCAACACAGTCTGGTTGTGGGAGAGAGATGTGTAAGAAGAGGGGAGCGGGAAAAGGAAGGCTGGCAGAGGAGGGTGAGGTAGAAGGACGTGAAAGCCAGTCCTCCCTCAAGGCCAAGAGCAGCCTACACCTGTCCCCCAGCCTTGTGTCTGCTGGTACCTCCCTGCGCCATCCTCCCAAGGGCTTGCAGGGATGCCCCCATATGTCCCCCCAACAGCGGGGTCCCTGTGGGTGCTCTAGGCTCCTGGGACCCTGAAGTGCCTTCCTGGGCCTCTGTCCCACCCTGGCTCTGGCTCCTTGCATGCTGCCGACCTCAGGGCTCTGAAAGGTCTATGGTGCAGGTAAAACTTCCAGAAGGGAATGAGGCCTCTGTTGATGGGGAGTGAGCACAAGCTGCACTGTGCCAAGGGAAGCAAGGGTGAAGAAGTTTCTGGAGAAGAAAAGACGAGTGTGAGGATTACATGAAATAGGGGGTGCAAAGAGCCCAGCGCAGAGCACACACACAGTAGGACTCTGCAAACAGGGGATGACCTTCCCTGCCCCCCAAGGAGTTCTCTGAGACCCCCTCCCCCCGTCTGCCAAAGCTGAGTTTCAATTTGTCTCCTACACTCAAGCTTCACTCCATTACACACGGAAATTTGGCTTCATTGATATGAAGGGGCTAATTACTACATGAGACATAATTACAAGACAGGAAATGGATTTATAGACGCTGTCGGTGGGAGGGGAAGCTGCAAAGGCCTCCGGAACTGCTCTGGGTCCCTCCAGGGCTGCCCGGGGAGTTCTGGCTTGATGGGGAAATGTGCTTCTAGAGAGGTCGGGGGTGCTACAGATTTCTGGAAATCAAATTTGTGTTTTCCCTCTCAATTTGTTCCACGATTGGTGATATGTTCCCGCGGGATCCCGCAACATAATAAAAATCATACTTAAGAATGTAGTTAGTCTTAAAGGAATCACTTCAAGAGGAAAATGACGGGAAAGGACGGATCTTAAAACTAGTAAGGAGAAAGCTGTGTAGACAACATAGAGCACCAGTGCCTGCTTTTCTCTGGGTGACATGAGCCCCGAGAAAGGGCTGTATGTGCGGTGGTTTGCTTGACAAATATACTCTCTTCAAGTCCTTTATAGTTTAGTCATTCAGGCTTTAAAATAATATGTCTTAATGTACGCACGTGTACACACGCACACACGCATATGGAAATATAAACACACAAAAAATGTAAGTGAAAAGGTCCCTCCTTGTTCATAATCAGATAGACAAATTAATTAATTGTAGCTAGTATTTATGGAGCACCCTCTCTGCCAAGCACTAAGCTTTGCATACACTGACTGTTCATCTTCCCAACAGCCCTATGCGGAGGATTCGATCACCCCCAATGTACAACAAAGGAACTGAGACGTACAGAGACGCTCAGCCAAGGTGCCCAGGTTCACACAGGTAGATGCCTGAGGTGGGTTTGCGTGCAGCCTGTCTGAATCCAGAGCCTAGATTCTCAAGAAAAAAGAGAGAATCCCCCAAATTAGCCATGATATAATTTTCTAAAAATATTGTTTAATGTTTATTCTTGAGAGAGAGAGAAAGAGAGAGGGAGAGAGAGAGAGAGAGAGAGAGAGAGAGAGAGAGAGAAGGAGGGGCAGAGAGAGAGGAAGACCCAGACTTCGAAGCAGGCTCCAAGTTCTGAGCTGTCAGCATAGAGTCGGTCACGGGGCTTGAATTCACAAGCTTCGAGATCATGACCTGAGCCAAAGTCGAATATTTAACCTACTGAGTAACCAAGGTACCCCTAGCCATGAAATATTTTCAAGAGTCTCAAGAATATCCTTCTCTGAGATCAAGCATTCAGCCCTTGATCACCTATATTTAGGAGATAATCTTAAACATGAAATAGGTTTAATGCACAGAGATCTTCAGAGAGCCTGGGTGGCTCAGTTGGTTAAGCATCAGACTCTGGCTCAGCTCAGAACATGGAACCTGCTTCGGATTCTGTGTCTCCTCTCTCTGCCCCTCCCCCCTCATACTGTCTCTCAAAAATAAATAAACATTTTTTAAAATGCACAGAGATCTTCTCTGCAGAATTACTTACCTATAACAGGGAAAAAATTGGAAGTTAAATGATTAGCAATAGGGGCAAGTTTAGATAAATTATGGTACATCCATAAAATGGAGTATTATTCAATCACTGAACCTGATATTTGTAAAGAGTTTATAACAACATAGGGAAATGTTTTTGTTATATAGAATTTTAAAAAGCAAGGTTCAAAACTATATATGCATTACAATCTCTACAAGAAAGTAATATGCAGAGAAAGACCCGCCAAATGTTAGTCGGGGTTTTTTAAAAGCATAATTATGACTTTAAGAAACAATTTTCTGCCTTCCGCGATAGCCTTCATTGTTTATATTATTTTTTTCTTTTTCATTGTTTGTATTCTTAACAGCCTTTCCCAGGCTCTACCCGCAACTGTGAGACCTTCATGGTGAGATCTTGCTTATCTTCCCTCACAGATGTCTGTGTAAAAGAACCACCATCATCATAATTTATTATTCCCATAACTGTAAGTTTTCACACAACGGGCTCCCCTTAAGCCGAAGGTATCTGTGCCAAAGTTACCTCCTTTGTCCTAGCTGATGACATCAGGTGCAGAATAAGGGACTTTTTAAGACCAGAAAGGGAGATGCCTAAGGGGGCAGAGCTTCCGGTACCTATGCATGTCCAAACAGTCATTGATTCATCCGTTCATGCAACCAACAAACCTTCACTGCATGCCCACCATGTGCCAGGCCCCACACTAGATTCTGGGGACACAGAAAGAAAACACATGTCAAAATGTTTAAGTCATGTGGGCCTGAGGAGCATCCCCACTAATTGCATGAGAAAATGGGAGGAAGTGGAGCTCAAAATAAGTAACTGAGCTGTAGCAAGTCATTGGCTGGAGACAGAACTAGAAATCAAGTCATCCAACACTTCACATTTACTCCTTTCTCGGTAGAAAGAGAAGGGGAGTGAGGGAATATGAAATGTCCTTGCTAGTCTGGGATTGTGGTCTTTTTGTAAGGATAATCAGTTCAATCAGTAGTTTCTGGAGCTTATAGTGGGATAAAGAGGACAGTGGCGTGGGTAGCTTGCTTTCTATGGGCTCAGCTTGTGCCTAGGTACTCACAGACTGGGACCCCTTAGCCCCAGTCTTCAAGATGCCTATGGCCTACACGAATGTCTCTCTAGAAGCTCTATGATGCTCTGTAACTTCAATCCGGGAGGACAATCCATACCCCCTACTATGCAGGGGGTTTCATGCTACAGTAGAGAGACAATCAGACAGACTTAGATTCTGCCCCCTACTCCACCACTTGCTAGCTGCATGACCTTGGGCAAGCTGGTTTTTTCTGTGATACAGTGTCCTCAAGCTTAGGGCTGTGGTCTGAAGCCACAGCATCAGGTGGTAACCTGCCTACCAGTTCCAGGGCTTTCTCCCATTCCTAGTGAATCAGATTTCCAGAGAGGGGCTCAGAAACTGTATGTTTAACGAGCATTTCAAGTGAGCCTGATGACCTCATCCTAAGTGTTCAATAAATAGTAGCTTTATAGAGTTGTAATTTACTTACCAATATCTAGTCAGTTTAACAATGATGTCACTATTTCCTTCAAGAACAATGAGTGAGTACAATGTTTTACATCTGGATAATTAAAGAGCTATTCTGAGATTTTTCTTAGAGCAGCGATCTTCCCCAAAGGTGAATTAAGGTCTCTAAACTCCAGATATGGAAAATGATGATCTGTAAATTGCAAATGAGCCCTTTTTCTGTTTCTATCTACTAATGTTTCAGAACACTTTAGGGTATGATCATATATGGACATTATCATGTCATGTTCTCTTGTATGGCCTTGATACACAATATTTTATCTTCAGAATTATGTTAAATTCACATATGCAACTTCAACACTTGTATAATTTTCAAAATGTAGCAGACTTCTTTTAAGAACATATCCCTGGGGCGCCTGGGTGGCTCAGTCGGTTAAGCGTCCGGCTTCGGCTCCGGTCATGATCTCACGGTTCGTGGGTTCAAGCCCCGTGTCGGGCTCTGTGCTGACAGCTAGCTCAGAGCCTGGAGCCTGCTTCGGATTCTGTGTCTCCCTCTCCCTCTGACCCTCCCCTATTCCCACTGCCTCTGTCTCTCAAAAATAAATAAAGAACATAAAAAAAAAAATTAAAAAAAAAAAGAACATATCCCTTGAGTACTTTAGGCGGTGGCCATATATGTTCTTATCATTCAGTTTATGCATCCTCTTAAATCGTTACACCCAAATGTGATCAAACGTGTATTCTTTGGAATTATGGAGCTTCTGCAACCTTTTCTGCAAATATTTTAGTATCCTTTTGGAACTACCACCTCTCTTCTAATATTATCTGGTTTTCTAACTCGTTAGACTGGTATTTTCTTCTCTGTGTAAAATTACTGACATCAATGAGGTGTGAATTCACTCTCTTGGGTTTTGCTCCTGTATGAATTCTCTGGAGAACTGTGAGTCATGACTTCTGGATGAGAACCTTTGCCTATTTTTGCTCATTGATTTCTCAGAATAAGCTGTCTAGATAAGCTTCTTTGTGTCATATGAGGGTTGAGCTGTATCTGAAAACTTATCCCATGTTCAATAGACCACAGGACTTTTTCATATGAATTCCCTTTAAGTTTCAATTCCCTTTCGAGGTGGGCTCTTGGTATCAACAATGGCCTTTTACTCATGCATTTGTATTTCAGGGGGAAGCTCATCAAGCTGCCTTTCACAACCCTACTTTGGAAAACCCTGCTGGTCCCTACCATTTGCCTCGGCCCCGGCATAAACAATTGAGGCAGGACCTGGTCTCCTTTCAGAAATAATAGCAATATCAACTATTCATGAGCATTCTGCTGACAGCTTTACCTACATTATCCCATTTAATCTTCAAAATAAACCTTCAAAGTGGATACTGTTCTAATCTCTATTTTAAATATTTAGTTCAGAGTGGTTAAACAATTTGTTCAAGGTCACACAACTAGTAAACAGCATCGCCTGGTCCTTTGGGCTCTAATGGCAGTACTTGCAGTCTCTGCAGCGCTACCTAAAGTCCCTCTTACTTTTGATCTTGTCCCGTGCAACCTGATGGGAGCCCCAACTTTGCCGAGGAGAAGTCCATGGTCTTTAAAACTTTGAGCCTAGGGGTGCCTGGGTGGCTCAGTTGGCTGGGTGCTCAGCTCTTGACTTTAGCTCAGGTCATGAGCTCAGGATCATATGAGTTCAGGGCCCACACTGGGCTTCCCAGTGGGCATGGAGCCAACTTTAAACAAATAAACTAATAATAAATAATTAATTAATTTAATTTAATTTAATAAAACCTTCAGCCCAAGCTTGACATGAAGCCCTTGCCCAGCCCAGCTGGCCTCCTATCACAGGGAGGCTTTATTCTCCAGCCTCTGTGCTCCTCCCCAGCCATTCTCTGACGGATGAGATCATGATGAAATTATTTCCTGCTGCTCCAGGCACTCTCTTGAAACTCCAGTACCCTCAGTGTACTCCAGTCTCCCGATTACAATTATCACCAGGCTGAGTGGACCCTCAGAGAAGCCTTAAGACAGAAGAGAACTAAATTAAAAACCCAGGTTGGCAATGATGCTATATTATCTCTCTGTGTAACAAATTATCCCCAAAGTTTAGTTTAGAATATTTATTATCTCACAGTGTCCATTGTCTAGGAATCTGGTTGTAGCTTAGCTGGGTGCCTCTGGTTCAAGTTTTCTCATGAGGTCAAGCTTTTGCCCAAGGATGTGGTCTCACCTGAAGGCTCAACTGGAAGCAAAGCATTCAATTCCAGGCTCACTCACATGCTTGTTGGACTTAAGGATGTTAATTCTTTGCCATGCCACACGGACCTCTCCATAGGGCTGTTTACATATGGCACTGTGCATCCCTCAACACAAGTGATCCAAGAGAGAGAACAAGAGAAAGCCCTTCTAAGGTGCAAGACACAGTCTTTTTATAACCTAATCTCAAAGTGCTCCATCACTTCTGCTGAATTCTATTTGCTAGAAGTATGTCACTAGTCACTCAAAAGGAGGGGATTAAACAAGGGCAGGAATACCAACAGATGAATATCACCGGGGGACTTTTTAGAGGTGAACGAGACAGCATGAGGGAGACTAATTCTTTACCACCATCAGCCCCTCAGAAAAGAACATACATGCAAAGTTTGTTCCTCTCTTCCTGATGCTTTATTTCTTCTCTACACAGTAGTTTTTATTATCTCTCCTGCTTGACTTTTGGAGTCCCCTACCAAGAAGATAGTATAATAGTTGACACTTGCCATTATTTAGGCCCTTATAAATGCTGGTTCAAAATCTCAAACTTGAAAGACACAGAAACCGAGACTTGGAGAGGTGAAGTAACTTGCCCAAGATCACATAGCTAATAAAGAGCAGGCGTATGATTTAAAAAAAAATCTGACTCCAGAATCTTATTCTCCTGACTATGATGGTTCCTTTATTTTTGTTTCTGCTGATTCCCACTTTGCAGTGGGAATGATTTGGGAGAGGTGGAGGGTACTTTAGGCAAAAGGAAGATGTTTCATTTTAAGGATCTTCCCAACCTGTGTGTGAAAAGCAGAGGGGACACATTTGGGAGGAACTACATATGTGAGTGCTTATATTTGCAGGAAGTTCCACAGAGGTTCTAAGTACAGTGATAAAATTAATATCAAAGATAAAATTATTCATTAGAATCCCTTGCTCCTTCACTCCATCCCTATCCGGATGTTGTCAGGCTCATTTGTCTTCCAGGCTCCTGAACTGTGCTCCCACAAGCTTAGATTCACTTGAGATCCCAGGACCAATGCTGAACAAATTGCTAATTGATTACTCCCTGTATCTCAGACACCATGCAAAAAGCTTTCCCTACATTGGGTCATTTAATTCCTACAAATAATTCTGCCGATATGCACACATCATCTTGAGGTGACTCAGCTGGAAGTGATCACTGTAACAAGGCAAAGTGACTCTAGGAGTGACCCCAGTGAAAGCTGGGGAGTCTCATTCTGCTCCTCCAGGGGACACATATGCATTTGATCACAAGGCAAAAGAGGATGAATGGGTCAAGGAAAGTCCATCTTGGACCTACCTCATTCAGGCAGGCTCCACCTTACAGTGAGCTGGGACCACAGCCACACGCCTGGTGAAGAGCAGGCAGAAGTGTCAATAAGCAGGCACCAAGCTGGGGAAGCTGAATCCCTGTATGCCTCCTGGGATAATCACATGCAAAACGGCCAGTTCACGCTCACCTGTGGTTTAACTAGCACAGGCACCAAGGTTTCCCTTGATAGGTTAGGATGTGGCAGAAGGAATCCAAGTGAAATCAGGCTTCCTGGCTTCAGATAACTTGTCTCTTCACAGCAAAAACCAGGCCAGAAGGACTTAGTATCCCTTTTTCCCATCCTGGCAAAAGAGATTCCAAGAATCAAGTAGAATGTTAGGACCCTAATCGAATAAGCTGGATTTAGAGCAGGGCTTGAACTCCCACAGAGAGCTAGGGCCCTCTGACTGTGCCCCCCTCCCCCCGGCAGAAGTCCAGTCATCAGAACAGTACAAGCATTGTGGGGTTGGGGGTGGAAGGATGGAAAAGTAAGAAAAGGAAGGGAAAGGAATGGGATGCTCTTTTTATAAGAATTCAGGAATCTAGGGTTCACCCAAGCACATCATATCCAGGTCTTCAGAAGTAAGATTAACTCCAGATGCCATTGGCCAATGGGCTGAGACTGCAGATGGAGGAAACCCTTAATCAGAAGGATTGGTTTGGAAGTTTGGAGGAACTGGAACTTCACATAGAAAGTATCAATGACTCTAATTCAGAGGAGTGAGGGTTGAAGGGGGTGGTCAGGACCTCATGACTCTACTGCAGGAAAAGCCATTCAAAATCCTTGTCTCTGTGCATGCATCTCAAGATATCAAGATAAGAAATCATGATCTCAGTAACCAAAAAAGTAACTAAAAAAAAAAAAACCACAGAATAAACGAATGAAGGCCTTAGCTTCCAGTTGTGGGTTTGCCACTACTTGTTTTGCAACTCTGGGTAGGTCCCTTATCTTCTCTTACCCTTGATTTTCCTGTGGGGAAATGAGCCCCTACACTGTAGACTCCATGGGGACAGGATCTGGTCTGATGTAACCACTTCTGTACATATTAAAGATGTAGCAGAGTACTTGGCACATGGTAAGAGCTTAATGAATATTTGCTAATTAATTAATTATACTATGTCAAAAGGTTGTGAAAATCAAACATGATAGTTGGGTATTATAAGTCACAGAGACCTACTGATACAGAATCTTAACTACATAAAAGTCTGAACATCAAACAGAAATGGAATAAAGCATGCTAACAGGTAGGAAAATATCATTCTCCCTTCTCTCTGTGTCTGTGTCTGAAGCAAGGATCTCACCTTTGTTCCTCAAGATGGAATTGCCTTAAATTACCTATTGTTTACATGGTGACTATCTTATCTTTTTTGTTTCATACCAAGTCTACTAAAACTTAACTTTTCTTCATCTCAAGTGTTTTATGACCATCATACTACAACCCAAGCTGCCTTGTCTGGTGTACAGAATGTAGGTAACTTGAGGGTCTTTGAAGCACAGTGGTGGTCTCAAAAAGTGACAAAAAAACAAAAAACCCTCAAATTGAGAGCAAGATTAGTGATGCGATCATTGTGAGAAATCTGAAAGAGCATAAGGGCCAGAAGGACAACCATTGGATCTTTTTTCTCCTACTTTTGATCATCGGATGGGATTTAATGGACACAGGAGACTGAATACAGAAGTGGACAAGATAGTGGCAAAATATTATCTATCAAATCTTTGTAAAGTCTCTTCATTAATGAACTTGAGATGTCATATCACTCACTCTTCTGTGGCCTCTTGGCATCATGGAGTTAACAAATTCCCCAAATCTCTACAAGCTGAATTAATTCCTCTGTATGATATAAAAGTCCTTGACTAAAGAGAAAAATTTTCTTACACAAATAATGGAGATAAGAAACAGAATGTTCATGCAAGCTGGGAAGATGTGTGTCTGAATGTGTGATTCATAGACTACCTGCATCAGATCACCTAAGGTACTTGTGAAAACTTAGATACCAGGTTTCACCCCAGCCCTACTGAATCAGACTCTCTGGGGAAGAAGGAGGAAGAGTGGCAAAGTTGTCCAGTACCCTCTTGGTAGGAGGTCGGAGGAGGGTCAGGGAATACCTTTGCAAGATGAAGTTCCAGCCAGGTATGGTGTTATCCAAGAAAGACTAACTGGAGATGCAGGCCCATCCCTAAAGGTTAAAGTAGAGATGCTAAAATTCATCTTTAAATTGAAAAAAAAAAAAAAAAGGAGCCTGAAAGCAAGAAACAAAGCCAATGGGTTGGGAACTTATAAGATTCTTTCATCAGTGAAGATCAGGAGCACATTGAAAGCCTGGATAAACACTGATAGTAGAAAGAGGCCTCCCCCCAACCCCTAAAAGGGGCTTCTTATTTGCCATGTTGCTATGGCTCATAGGTGGGTCTGCCTAGCCTAAAGGTTTTCTTTCAATTGTCGCACACCCAAGAGGAATGCTGTCCTGGTCCACTATTTCCCCTGCTGTCACCTTCCATGACTCTAATTCAGATTTGCTGAGATTGACAGAGCTGCCAGTGGAGACAACCCGGCTGTCTGGTATGCATAGTTAAAAATAATCTTTAGAGTTTTCTAAGCTGGCTTCAGAATATCTATGGCTCTAATTGATAGGTGATCTTATGCTGTTGTATGAATTTGAAAACTATTGTTTCCAGAATGCATTGTTGCCCTGACTGCTGTCTGCCAAGCCTCCCCATATTGTCCCTGTCCCCTGCTGGCCCCAGCCCACCAAATCTGTCACTTCCGGGGGCCACGACCTCTGCTTTGATCCACTGGGTGCCAGATCTTCTCTTGCTTACCAAAAGATAACTAAAAACCAGCTTGAACTCAGAGAATAACAAGAGGGTTTTATCACAGCTTCTTTTTTATTTATTCCTTCTCTGGGATTTCTCTGCTTCAGCCACCTCAGGGGGCAGGTACAACAAAATGACAGAAGTGAAAACACTGAGCCACATTAAAATGCTCTACCAGCAACTGCCAAATCCTAAGCATTTGGAGAATGAGCTGATGGAAAGTACAGCTGTCCCTCTACTATCAACAGGGTGTGTAGGCTCAGATTGATGGTTTTGGACTTAAGCCCAGGAGTGTAATGATAATGATAATGATGATGATAATAATTATTATAATAATAACTAACATTTATTGAGTGCTTTCTATGTGCCAGACGCAGTACTATTTTGTGTCTATATCTGTATTTATATCTATCTATATCTATAAAATCTCATTTAATTCTTACTAGAGTCCTATGATGTAAGTAGTAGTATTACCCCCATTTTACAGAAGAGGAAACTGAGGCACAGAAAGTTTTAATAGCTTGAATAGAAACTCAACTCAAACTAGCTTAATCCAAGAAGCAGATTTGTTGGTTCATATAACTCAGAAGAATGGAGTGGTATGGAGTGGGGTTAGAGATAGCTTCAGGCACATTTGGATTCAGGGGCTCAGTTGATGTCTCTGAGGGACTTTGTCACTCTCTCTTTGTCTGTCTCTCAGCTCTGCTTCCCTGTCTATATTGACCTCATTCTTTGCTACTACAGTTGGGCTTCCAGGTGACCACAGGCAATCCCAGGCTTATCTACATCCAGAACCCATGAGGCTATGCTTATGAATAGGCCAAGACTGATGAACTTAGGAGGACTTGCCCCTTTAAATTTTCTTCTCTTACGTGCCAGACCCACAAATCCAGCCATGTCGCTCCCTTCCTTAAAACTCATCCCTCCCCTTCATTGTCACCTACAGGATTAAGTCAAATCTCCTTAACATAGCCCCAAGGGCCCCATGATTTGGCTCCTGTATTTCTCTGACTTCACCTTGCATGACCCTCCCATAGACACCCTGTGTACCAGGTAGGCCGCAGTACTGACACCTCCTGGATGTTCTTTCACACCTTCATGCCTTTGTTCCTGCTGTTTCCTTGGCCTGCAGTATCCTATCCTCACTTCTGATTCCTCCTGGAAAGTGCTTATTCATCCTTAAAGATTCAAATAGCCCAGTTCCAAACAGTAGACCCTATGATTGGATAGTGACCAATCCAAGCCACTCCTGGTTCAGGCTCTTCCCCTTAGCATCACCCACGAGGACTACAGGCAGACCGCAATTGATTAACTACCAAGAGAACCCATTCCATGAATTGAACCATGCCTAGGTTATTGGCAATGACTGTCAGGGTAACTTGTGGCAACAGTGGGGAGGATGAGCAAGTGACGTGGCCAGGGTAACAACCATAAGGACCACAAAACCTGTGGTTCTGAACTCCCACAGTGAAATCCTGGGTTCCCCCACCTTCTTTCTTTTCCCAAAAGCTTTCCTCTCCTCCCCTTCCTCCACCCCCATCTTTCCCCAGCCCAGCCCTGGGAGAGTCCCTGAAGGGCATTGGTTATCTTCACTACAGAGATGTGAGGACTTATGCAGCAGACCCTGGCTGAGAGGTCAAGGTCAGAGACTGAGTTCCAAAAGCAGTAACTGGGGCAACCAGCCAAAGGTCAGCCATTCTTTTTTTTTTTTTTTTTACTGAATTGATTAATATTTTGAGCCCAATGTAATAATAATAATAATAATCCTTTGCACTTTCAAAGTGTTTTTACATCCACTATTCCAAGAGTTATGTGAGGTGTGCCCATTTTACAGATGAAAAAGCTGCATCTCAAGAGGGTAAGGGATTGTCCAAAGGTCACTCAGGTAATTGTGAAAGATCCAGGAACGGAAGCTGGTCTCTGTGTTTAGGACCTGGGCACCCCTATTAACTGCCATCACTGATGGCTTTCCCAGCAAGTGTGATTCTCAGTCTCTCGGTGAAGGACAGGGGAGCTCAGATTCAGAATACAGAGAATTTCCCAAATGTCAACATTTTAGCTTTAACAAATTTATTTGAAAACACATTCCTGAAAATGATTTATTCCTAAACAAACAGTTAAAGCAGGGTGGGGGGTGAGGCAGTTGTCAAAGAATGAATTGAACAGAAGGGATAACAGACAGGTTAAGGGGAATAATTAGAGGGTTTTTTCTTGTTATTCAACAGCTTCTTTTTCAGGCCTGTCAATCACTGTTTATCACACTTGAACCAAAACAATGATTTTTTTTTTCTTCTCTGAGGCCAGGAGGACTGACTGGGGAGATATCACTAACACTGAGGTAGGACCAACATGACATACAGGCTGGAGCTAGGGCAGCTTAGAAGTGTTTATAGCAGGATGAGAACCTTGCCGACAGGAACAGTCCATACCAATAGCTAATGATACATCTGACACAAGAGGGAGCAGACATTTTCCAAGCTCCTAGTATGACCTGGCATTCTTTATTTAAACTTATCAACAATCCTATCTGAAAGACATTCTTAATCCCCATTTCATGGATGAAGATGCTAAGGCTCAGACATGTTCAAAAGCACACACAAAAAATAAAATGCACAAGGCTAAAGGCAACAAAATTCACTGTTAAACAGAACTGCACCATGGTTCCAGAAGAAATGTCCACTTTTGCAACTAAGATGAGAGTCAAGATCCCAATGCAGGATGTGGTTCAAGCAAATTCCTGCCTTCCTAGGACCCTGCGGAGTACTCTAGAACAATCAACCAGGTTCTGGATAAGGCATGAGAGAGAGGAAGAGTAACTACTTAACTCAGGGAACAGAGGGCTCGGGAGGGGGCTCACTCCTGGCAGAACAGGTACTTAACCTGGCTAGTGGCACACCATATTCCTAACTCTACCAAATGAAGTCCTGTGCTTGTGGGTAGAGTTCAGACATAGACTTACGTTGGATAAACTGAGTATGATAGAGGGAGAGAATGGAAAGTGTTAAGGGAGCACAGAGGGGAGAATCCGATCCAGAGAATCAGAGAAGACTTCCTAGAGGAAGGGAAAATTCAGTTGAGTTGTAGCCATGTAAATGAAGGTAGAGGAGAGAAAAAAAGAAGAGAATTCCCAACAGAGAAGACAATAAGCAAAGACATACATGCCAGAAATATCAAGAAGTGGGGAGAAAACTATGATTGAATGTAACTTGAGTGTTAAACTTGGAGCATGAAGTGGCCACTAATAAGGCAAGAGCTGTTAATAGCTAACATCTATTGAATGCTTATCACATGCCAGATACGTCTAAGAGCTTTACATATATTATTCATTCATTCATTTCACAAATATTTATTGAACACTACAGGGCTGGCCACATGACGTGTGGGGCTCAGTACAGTGTGAAAATGTGGAGGCCCTTGTTCAAAAGCAAGAAAAAGCTTTTTACTTTTTTCTGTAGTCTCCCTCTCCACTAGTCACTTTTTATTTGCTATTTCATGCTACTTAATGTTTGCTATTTGATGTTACGTTCCTACAGCACAGAGATACTGGCAGTACAAGTATAAACCATCACAGGTGCCCAGTGCCCTGCCCTGCGACTTGGACCATAGGCACCCATATGCCTGACTCTGATCTTCCCTGTGCCCTTGCTGAAGTCTCCTCTAGGACACTGAGTGGCAGTGGTTGCTGGATAAGGGTGGAGGAGCAGGTAGGCAAGAACCCACACCAAAGAAGTGGGGAGGGATAGGGGCAGGATCACATGTGAACTGGGACTCCAAACCCCGGAGCGTCCTCCACTCTTCCGTCACACTTCTTTATTAAACACAGACTCGGGGCGCCTGGGTGGCTCAGTCGGCTGAGTATCCAACTTCGGCTCTCTTGATCTCACAGTTGGTGGGTTTGAACCCCACATCAGGCTCTGTGCTGATCGCTAGCTCAGAGCCTGGAGCCTGCTTCAGATGCTGTGTCTCTTTCTCTCCCTCCCCTGTGCCCCTCCCCTGCTCTCGCTCTCTCTCTCTGTCTCTCAAAATAATAATAATAATAATAATAATAATAATAATAATAATGTAAAAATATTTAAAAATAAAAAATAAACATAGACTCAAAACTATTAAGAATTTCAATTTGGTGACCACAGAACATTAACCATCCAACATGGGAATCCCCATTCTGAAAGTGGCCCCTGTGCAAGTGCTCTGGTTGTCTGCCCATGAAACTGTCCCTGGAGCACTACCACGTGTTAGGTTCTGATCTTGACTGTAGGAAAAACAGCTGAACAAAGCAAACGGATAACAATCCCACTGTCTGGCAGCTTACATTCAAGTGCAGGTAGCAAAACAACAAAATAAATGAGGCAAATGGATGGTGATAAGTAAACTGGAGGAAAGTGATGTAGGAAGAGGGCATAATGGTGCTAGGGAAAGTGCAGTTTTTAAAAGGGAAGTCAGGTTTAGGCTCAGTAAGAAGGTGACTTTTAGGGGCACCTGGGTGGCTCAGTTAGTTAAGTATCCACCTTTGGTCAGAGCATGATCTCATGGATGGTGAGTTTGAGCCCTGGATTGTGCTCTGTGCTGCCAGTACAGAGCCTGCTTGGAATTCTCTCTCTTTCTGCCCCTCTCCCACTCCCTCTCTTCCTCTCTCAAAATTAAAAAAAAAAAGATAAACTTTTTTTAAATGTTCTTATTTAATTTTGAGAGGGACAGAGAGAGAGAGAGAGAGAGAGAGAGAGAGAGAGAGCATGAGTGGAGAAGGGACAGAGAGAGAGGGACAGAGGACCTGAAACAGGCCCCATTCTGATGACAGCAGCAAGCCTGTGTGGGCCTTGAACTCATGAACTGTGAGATCATGACCTGAGCTGAAGTCAGAGGCTCAACTGACTGAGCTGCCCAGGTGCCCAAAGGTGACTTTTAAAAAAGTTTATATATTTATTTATTTTGTGAGTAGTGGAGGGGCAGAGAGAGAGGGAGACAGAATCTGAGGCAGGCTCCAGGCTCTAAGCTGTCAGCACAGAGCCTGATTTAGGGCTTGAACCCACAAACTGTGAGATCATGACCTGAGTTGAAGTTGGATGCTTAACTGACTGAGCCACCCAGGTGCCCCTGCATTAAAAAAATTTTTTAAAGGAAAAAATAAAATATTTATCCTCTTTTCCCTCGGGGTAATGAAATAGTTGATGAGAAGTTTCTTCTTATAGAAGTGTTCAGCTAGCAAAAAGGAAGGAATGCTAGAATATCAGTATTTTTCAGACTCTGATGAATAAATGGATCTTAACAATGCTTACCATTGGAATTATAAAAAGATATGTGCTCCTGAATAAAAAGGAACCTGAATCTGATTAAGCCTCTAGATCTAACTATCAATTTACAAAAACCATAGGATGAGAGGAACCCATTTAGCAACACCACAGGAAGGCAATCAGGAAAATCCAGTTCATGGGAAACTCTACAGGAAAAATGGCTGGTTTCTTTAACAAATCATTGCAAAAATGAAAAAAAAAAGAGATGGAGGGAAAAACTCATACATTAAGAGATTTAAGGGTAAACCAACAAATTACAGTGAATGACTCTTATTTAGATCTAAATTCAAACAAACTGGGGGGGTGCCTGGGTGGCTTAGTCGGCTAGGTATCCAAATTTGACTCAGGTCATGATCTCGAGGTCCATAGGTTTGAGCCCCACGTCAGAGCCTGGAGCCTGTTTTGGATTCTGTGTCTTCCTCTATTTCTCTGCCCCTCCCCCACTCGTGCTCACTCTCGCTCACTCTCTCTCTCTCTCTGTCTCAAAAATAAATAAACCAAAGAAAAATGTTAAAAACAGAAAGACTTAAAAATAAATAAATAAGTAAACAAACAAATAAATAAACTCAAACTGGGAGGGGAAAAAAAGCATGACATTTGAAATAATTGAACATTTGAATAGTGGTTGGATATTTGATTATGTTAAATAATTGCTGTTATTTTTGTTGTTGTGATATTGAGGTTTTTGGTAAAGAATTTCTATCTTTAAAGGTACATAATGAAATAGCTACAGATGAAATTATATGTCTGGGATTTGCTGCAAAGTCATCTAGGAGAAGAGGTGGGAGATAAAACAAGATTGGCCATAAATTAATAATTATTGAAAATTGGGTGATGGGCACATGGGAGTATATTAAACCATTCTCTTTTCAGCATATGTTTGAGATTTTGTCCAAAAAAGTTTAAAAAATAGAAATATAAAGAAAATAAAGAAATTGGAGACTGTTGGTACAGACAATTCTTTCAAGGAGCTTTGCTGTAAAGGGAACCAGAGAAATACGGCAATGACTGTACAATTTAACTAATCCTCAATAACAACTTTTTGAAGTAGGAGTCATTATTATTATCCCCATTTTACAGGCACCAAAACTAAAGTATAGGAAAGTTAAGTTTCTCATGCAGGGATATACAGTAAATGGCAAGTCTGGGATTCAAACCCCACTAGATTGGCTCCAGAGCTCACTACATTAAGTGTAGGGAAATAACATATTCAGCTTTGCAATTTTCATTATTTTCAGAGATTAGTAGGGGACAAAATTGGAAGCATGTAACCAGTCCAGAAGCTACTGCAATAGTTCAGGAAGGAGATGGTGATCATTTGAACCAGGGCAATGGCAATAGAAATTAAAGAAATAGAAGAATTGCAAAGATACATGGAATAACACCAACCGATCAATTTTGGGAAGGTTAGGAGAACAAGTGTGAGGAAGGCATAAATATGGATACCAAATTTGCAGCTTGGTTCAGTGAAATGGCTGAGACAGAGAAGGCAAGAGGACAAGTAGGGTGAGGTGAGGAATTAATTCATTCGAGACATACTAAATGCCCCATAGTTCTCTATGCAGGGAAGGATATCAGAATTGAGATCATCTCCATTCATTGGCAGAGCTGTTCTTACTAATAAACATCTCGCTAGTGATTACAAGTGATGGGTTTCTAGTTGAGGAAGAAGATGAGCACTATTTTCACCAAATGTCCCTATCAGAAAGAAAAGAGACAATGGAGTTATCATGGGGCCTTCAGATTCTGGTCTGAATACCTGCCTCCTGAATTTGATTTCCCAGGGCCACCCTCCTTCCCATGTAATACACATGGTTTCCCTTAGGTCTTGACTTCATCCCTAGGTAAATATCAGCTGGTAAAAGGATACAAGCTTGGAAGTGTGACAAATTTTATATTCAGAGGTTGGATTTCAAGGAGGGGGACACACCACTCATCACCTGTGTGATACTGGATAAATTTACTTAACCTTTCTGAGTCTTGGTTTCCCCAGTTGAAAATGAGGATAATGATACTTGTCTCTTACAGGTAATATAAGTGATTTGAAGTGAAGAACCTACCAGAGGCAATTAGGTGCTCAACAAATATTGGTTCTATTCCCCTTCCCCTTTGTGAAATTCTTGGGATGTGGTATCCCCAAGCCCTTTGGGGTATTTGTGGATAATTTTCTACATCTGAGCAGAGCAAGAGCATCAGGCTTTGACAGCCTTACCTTATCCAGATGCATTTAATCCTGATCTAGGATTACCTCTGCCCCCATCTGCGGCACATAACTTCACTAGGTAAGGCTCTCCTAGGACTGCAGGATTGTCACAGTGGGTTCCCTGCAGGGGGTATCAGCACCAAGGGTGTGGACAGCTCCTTCCCCAGGACTTCCTTACTCTAAGTCTGGAACCTGGCCTCTGCCCATGGTTCTGATCAGGATTTCCCTGCCTTCTTTTTCTCTTGTTGCCACAGCTTTAAGCATTTGAGTTAGAGTCCATAGGTGTGGCATTTAATAATATTAGAAAGTACCTGATTCCAAACAAACCAGATTAAACATCTTTTAAAAATTGGTCAGGGGTGCCTGGAAATCTTAGTCCATTGAGCATCCAACTCTTGATCTCAGCTCAGGTCTTGATCTCAGGATAGTTAGTTCATGCCCTGCATTTGGGCTCAGATATATAAACTTTCCAAGCCTGTACCACTTTTCAACTTTGTAGGAAATGTTGCATAGTTATCTACTGAGGCTGATTCTGACATCAGGTTTATGTTTTGCAAACAGTATAGCTTTAAAAGTTTTTTTTAATGATCCCTTAATTGTAATTAATTAGATTGTAGTTAATGTCTTTTATAGTTGCATTTTCTCTGGCTTTGTTTTCCATGTTTTAAGAAAATGCTTGTTGAGTGCCTGGGTAGCTCAGTTGGTTAAGGGTCCGACCAGCTCAGGTCATAATCTCACGGTTTGTGGGTTTGAGCCCTGTGTCAGGCTCTGTGCTGACAGCTCAGAGCCTGGAGCCTGCTTCTGATTCTGTGCCTCCCTCTCTCTCTGACCACCCCCAACTCATGCTCTGTGTCTCTCTCAAAAATAAATAAACGTTAAAATTTGAAAAGAAAAGAAAATGCTTGTGTAGCTGCCTTGGCTTTTCACAAATTATCAAGGGATTAAGGACACATCTGGGGGGACTTGGTCTTCTAGACTTAAACTGAGAGTATACAGCTTAAATAATTCTTTTCTCTCTTATTCCCCAGAGACAGACATAGAGTATGAAAGGAAAAAAATAGCAACTGTTGCCATAGGGAATATTTTGTTTTGTTTAAGGGAACTAAACTGAATGATACATACATTAACAAAGAGAGTAGATACTTAAAAGTTGACATATAAAGCCAAAATGTTAAATCCTGTACGTGGTCTTCAGGCCTCCTTAAGTTGAGGTCTTTTACCTCTTCACCTGAGTCCTGGGCCGATATCAGCACTCTGGGATTAGGATGTGAAGGAAGAGTCCTGATAAAGACTTCCTAAGAGTACTCAGATGCTCCCACTTATGGAAGGTGAGCCTGAATTTATTGCATAACTACTATGTACCCAAGTCTCAGTCAGATGCTTTATACATATTATCTCAACAAGTCCTTACAGCAACTTTGGAAAGTAAGTATTAGTATTCCCATTTCACAAATGTGAATGGAACTTGAGGGTGAGTCTGTACCTTACTCAAGACCACTGTGTTTGCAAATGGTGAAGGCAGATTCAAACAGATCAGCTTTTTTTTTTGAGAGAGAGAGAGAGAGAGTAGGGGGCAGAGGGGCAGAGAGAGAGAGAGAGAGAGAGAGAGAGAGAGAGAGAATCTTAAGCCAGCTCCATGCTCTGTGTGGAGCCTGATACAGGGCTTGATCCCACGACCCTGGGATCATAACCTGAACCAAAATCTTGAGTTGGCCATTCAACCGACTGACCCCCCAAGGATTCTAATTCAGCAGGTGTGGAATAGAGCCCAGAAATCTGAATTTTATAAGATTTCTAGGGGATTCTGATGCACAGACAGGTTCAGGAAACATTTCTCTTGAAAACCTTTATGAGCCTCGGGCTTCCCCCTCTCCCTTTAGTTATAAAACACTATTTAGGGGACTCAGAGCCAACACACTACAAGGAACTACAATTCCTGTGGAAATGATCACATAGCTCCTAGAGACTGGTTAGGACAATGGTTCTCAATCAGAAGGCAATGGGTCAGTACCAGGGATATATTCTTAACCCCAACAAACTCACTTCATTTGAGAGCTACTGCATATCCAATGAGCCTAGAAATTAACTTATTGGAGGTAAGAGATAACCATTTTCTCAGAGATTCATGTTCACCTCTTCTGCACTATTACAGAGCAGCCACTACATTCTTTACCATCTGGTATATCTTCCAGGAGGACTTGTAATTAATCTCCAGGGAACTTCCCATGTGTTTTCCCCATTACAACTTGAGGGGGTTTGCAGTTGGAGGTTCTCTTTGGGCTTCCCTAGATAGGGTAGTGATGTTTCCTTTTTTCATTTTTTAGTGTTCTGGAACACACCGGCTGCTGTCTGCACACTGAAGGAGGTCTGAGTTCAAATAGATATAATAGCTCATCTATGTGCTACATATGTTGTGGGAACAAAGGTGAGCAGTCTAAAGGAAGATGCTGCTTCTCAGTTCCAGTCAATCCTTGCTATACAGAAATGCAAGCTCAGTATTATCAGAGGATTCTGATTTTTTTTTTAAAAAATAAGGCCAGAAATAGGGATTTCTAAATGTTAGTTAAAATTAAAATTTAAAAATATCATGTGCACTGAACAAAGATTTCTGTAGACCACATCTGGACAATTTACAAACCAAACTCAGCAGAAAACAACCACTTCTTGATTTTTGGTTAGCTTGAGAGCAGGCTGCCACACATGGCCAGGTCTGCCAAAGGAATCAGTTCCATTTTGGAAGCTGCAGTTCTATAGCACTTAGTCACTGCTGTGTTGATCTGGCCACCTGTCAGGGTGAAGTTCATAGTGTGGCCTTTGACTTTAGGGAGAGAGATTGAGGGAGAAGGGCTGCGGCAGAGCCAGTTCTTACTATCACCACGCATGCTCTGGTAGATTGTGCCAAAACATCTTACTGACATGCTGATAGCTATAAAAATTCACTGCTAAAAACCAGTCATACCTTACGGTTGTCCAGACCCCAAAAAATCAAATTGCCAGCTCAAAGCCATTAAATTCCAACAGTTACACTGGTTCCTTTTCCTCTTGCACATATTCCAAATCTCCCATGGAAAAGAATTACCTCCATTGACAAGCACCACCCTCTGCAATTGGAACAATTTGAAGTTGGCACTACACTCTGTTTATCTAGCCAATTGAGATGCTAAGTGAGTTGGGGTATTTGACCATTTGTACAGCTTATTTAGCTTGCTTCTTTACCTTCTACCATCGCAAAAGTGACTGTGAATTCATTCGTTTCCCTTTGCTTTCTAAAATCCTTTAGTCAGCCTTTCCTGTTGCCAAGAAGTGGTGGTGGAGAGGGGGGACCAGTCATCAGGGGAAAAATATTTCTCTTGCCTTGCAACTCCCACTTATACCAGTCCTCTTCTTTCCCACTCTCTGGTGGGTGAGAACTTTGGTGGATAAATGCTTTTCCTGAGAAAGAAAGCCTCAACTAGGTGGGTGGTTCTAAAACAAAAATAGTGGCAAAGACCTGGCTGATGGAGAAGTATCCAAGGAAGTTTTGTGGGATCTTCCTGTCTCTTCAAAAGCAGCTGGGCTCTGGAATCACAGATTAAAGGTATAGTTCCTTTGATAAAAGTGTCTATGTGTCTCAAGTTCTCAGCCACAATCAGTGGCTCCCTTGAAATATATGACAATT
This sequence comes from Suricata suricatta, assembly GCF_006229205.1. Lineage (NCBI taxonomy): Eukaryota > Metazoa > Chordata > Mammalia > Carnivora > Herpestidae > Suricata > Suricata suricatta. The sequence continues at coordinate 17,358,074 of NC_043716.1, read as the reverse complement.
TTCACAAGAATGGGGAAGAGAGAGGGAGATTTTCAGAATCACCTCTAGAGTTTATCCAAAATACTCATTTTTGTCCTGTCGATCCACCCCAACCTTCTGGTCTATCAGAGTTGTCAGTAGGTAGAATGTCAACCATGTAAAGTTCAGAAAGTGATTTGGATTCACTTCCCTTTCCACTCCTACAATAGCCTCACTCCTAGACCTAATTGAAACCATTGAACTGAGAATGAACCAACCACTTGGGTTACTTTGAGAGTACTGTGGCTACATGGAGTCTAACTGAGGTGCCCATTAACACACACACACACAAGCCACAATCTTAAATAAGGTAATGGATGGGGATGGCACCTGGGTGGTTCATTGGCTGAACATGCAACTCTTGCTTTCAGCTCAGGTCATGATCCCAGGGTTGTGGGATCAAGTCTTGTGTTGGGACCCATGCTGAGCATGGAGCCTGCTTGGAATTCTTTCTCCCTGTCCCTCCCTCTCTCTCTTTCTCTCTTGTATGCCCCTCTCCCCTGCTCAAGCTCGCTCACTCTCTCTCTCTCTCTCTCAAATAAAGTAACAACATTTTTTAAAAAAGATAACGGATGGGATTAGATGTATACATAATCACCTGAAAGAGACAGGGGTGACTCTTCTGCATAACTCAAGATATTAACAAGCCTAAAGAATGTGTCAAAGTGAACAGGTGGGTAGTGTACAGGTAAGAGAAAGTTGGTCAGTCAAGAGAACATAGACAGAAGAAGTTGCTGAAGCAACTTCTCCAAGGGAACCTCAACAATCAGACCTGGAACATTATGGACTGTTGGTGAAACCACTCCTGCCACGAGAAGAATAAATCAGACCACCCAAGGCTGGTATCAGTAAGCATCCACCAACCTATTATCTTGGGGCTAATTCTTTATTCCTTCAAGCAACCTTCTGACCTCCTTTTTTATAGGGAGAGAAAGCACCATCCATATTTTTGATCTTTATAATAAATGGCTTTTGATGAATCTTGATTTGGCATCCCATGGAGCTTGAATCTAAGGCCTACCTGACATGACTTAAGCTGCCTCTTCAACCTAATCTAAAACCACTAAAGGTGGCACAAATGACTTCCTTCTTAAAAGAATCATTCTTTTTTTTTAAGTGAAATTCAAATAACATAAAATGAACTATTTTAAAGTGAACAGTTGGATGGTATATAGTACATTCACCATCTCTATATTCCAAAACATTTTTATCACCCCAAATGGAAGCCCTGTACCCATTAAGCAGTTATTCCCTATTCTCCCTTCTCCCAAGCCCTGGCAACCACAATCTTCATTCAGTCTCTATATTTTACCTATTCTGATTATTTTATATAAATAAAATGATGCAATATATAATCTCTTGTGTCTGGCATCTTTCATTTGGCATAATGTTTTCAAAGTTTATTCACATATTAGCATATATCAGTACTTCATCCATTTTTATGGCTGAATAATATTACATTTATTTATATACCACAATTTGTTTATCCACTCCCCCACTGATGGAAATTTGGGTTGTTTCTACCTTTTTTTTAAATTTTATATCTTTATTTTGAGAGAGAGAGAGATACCAAGAGCACATGGAGGAGGGACAGAGAGAGAGGGAGACACAGAATTTGAAACAGGTTCCAGGCTCTGAGCTGTCAGCACAGAGCCTGACACAGGGCTCAAATCCCAGACTGTGAGATCATGACCTGAGCCGGTCAGACACTTAAACGGCTGAGCCACCCAGGCACCCCTCTACCTTTTGACTGCTGTGAATAGTTCCCCTATGATCATTTATGTATGTGCACTTATTTGATACTAGTTTTTAATTTGTTTGTGTATATACCTAGGAGTGGAATTTCTGGGTCAAACAATAATTCTATGTTTAACTTTTTGAAGAACTACCAAAATGCTTGCGACTAGGGTTGAACCATTTTACATTTCCATCAGCAATGTAAGACAGCTCCAATTTCTCCACATCCTTGTCAACACTTGTTATTATCTTGTCTTTTTTTTATTATAGTCATCCTAGCAGGTGTGAAGTGGTACCTATTGTGGTTCTGATTTGCATTTCCCTAGTGACTAATGCTGTTAAGCATCTTTTCATGTGTTTCTTGGCCATTCAAATTGTCTTTGGAGATGTGTCAACCGATTGCATAACTTAACAAATGCCAAGAAAAATAAGAAAAAGAAAGACCTAGTATTTCTCAATAACAATAGCTAATATTTATTGAGTGCAAAATATATGTGCCAGGTACTAGGTAAAATGCTTTACATCATATCATCTAATGCTTACAGCAAATGTAACATCATAAAGCCTGAATCATTGTTTTTTTCAGTGTTAGGGACACATGCTTTGGAATGTAAGCTTGTTCTATAGCCAAAGGGAACCAATGAAATGGATACACTAATTTATTTAAGTGAATATGTGTCACGGTCATTTTAAAAAAAAGTGTGCTGACTTATGCCAGCATAAATTAAGCCTTGGGGGATCGTGCCGTTGGGTAAATGAGTACCTTCAAGTTAAAATATCCACCAGTCAGGAGTGCCTGGATGGCTCAGTAAGTTAAGTGTCCTACTCTTGATTTTGGCTCAGGTCATGATCTTATGGTGTGTGGGATTGAGCACCACATTGGGCTCTGTGCTGTTAGCATGGACCCTGTTTGAGATTCTCTCTCTCTCAAAATAAATAAACATTTAGAAAAATCCACCAGGCAATAGACAGTTACTGAGCCCTACTATATGCATATCAGTGAGGGTGAAACACAAGACAGAGGATACAGGCTTAGCTGGGGAGAGCCAGAACTAGACTAGAGATAGGTCACCAGCAAGCCCTGGAAATCTGCCCATTGGTACTCACTACTAATCTCAGGGGTTCACACAAGGCCCTCTACAACTAAGTATGGTTTGTAAAGACTTCTAAATAATGTCTCCCCACCCTGCTAAAAAATCCCAAAAGCCAAGCCACAGTAATTTTATAGTGGAGACTCCTCAAATGGTTATGTCCTGAGGTGAGGGTTTTGCTAAGGAAGGCAAGAAGATGTGTCCAAAGGATATAGGCCTGTGTTCCAGCCTGAGTATGGGCTGCGCTTGGTGACTTGCTCTCAAAGAGTACAGTATAGAAGGAGGAGTGTAGGAGTAACTTTACAATGGGGAAATCTGGCAAACACTACCTCAGCTGGGTGACCAAGGTCAACATCAGTGATATGTTATTTTGATAGCATGTGCCCTTGATATGATGTGATGAGAATGGCACTTTACCTCAATGCTAAGCTTTTTTCCTGTCAAAAACCCATAGCCCCAGTTTAACCCTGAGAAAAATACCAGACAAACACAAATCGAAGGACGTTCTAAACAAATAAACAAAAATTTAACAGTACCCCTCAAAACATTCGAGGTTGTCGAGAACAAGAAAAGCTTGAGAAATTGTCACAGACCAGAAGAGGCTAATGAGATATGACACCGAAACATTTTCGTTTAGTGGTTAATGGTTCTGTGTTTTCAAATGTCCGCATTCTTTAGTGAGAGCTACGATAGCCTAGTGGTTAAGAGCAGAAGGGCTTAGGGCTCAACTGGCCCTGAGTTTGAGTACCCGCTCCGTCCACTTATTAACTATAAGAACTTGATCAACTTAAACTCTTTGACTCTCAGTTTACTCATCTGAAAGTAGAAATGAAAGAATAATACCAACCTCATAGAATTGTCGTGATGTTCAAATTAGCTAAAGGCTTGTGATGTGCTTGTGTCAGGTCTGGCATATAGTAAACAAAAATATGAGTTATTATCTACTTCATCTTTATTTGTTTTAGCAAACAGTATGATCTAGGGATTTAACTTTTCTTTTCACCCCACATTTTTAATCAGTTTGTCCCAGCATTTTATGAATGATCATTTCCTAATTTATTGGAAAATGCCACCTTCATTGAAATACATTCTTTTATTGTTATTCTGTTTCATTGATTTGCCTGTTTATTCTTACACAACTTTGAAGCCTTGTATTGGTTTACAACATGTTTTACAAATACAAGTAGTATATAAGTACTCCCATGGTATCATTCTTCATAATTTTATGTTTGTTTTATTCAAAATTGATTGAACAACTGTCATGTGGAGCACTTTCATAAGCTTAGTGAAAGGGGTATTGGAATTAGAGCACAGAAATGAGGGGTGTGTGTGTGTGTGTGTGTGTGTGTGTGTGTAGAAAGAGAGATCAATTCTTCTATTAACCATTCCAAAACATTTCATGAGTGTTATTCTCATGCCAGCCACAGTGTTCGGTTTTGGAAATATAGGCTTTCAGTGTAGGGTTAGAGACAAGCAAGCCTATGATTCTGGTACTGAATGGTTTTAGAGAGGGCTACGGGAGCCCAGAAGTGGGTCATCTTAATGAAGAAGCAACAACTAATATGACTTTAAGGATTACGCCGGGATGGCAACGCAGAGGGACTTTGGGGGGGCGGGTGGGGAGCGAGAGGGCTCTCTAGTGAAGGGGAACAGAATGAGTGAAGACACGCTGGGTTG
>NC_043716.1:17310246-17353451 GCF_006229205.1 Suricata suricatta | reverse complement strand
TTTCTTCTCCCTGAAGCTTTTCAGCACAGTTCACGCCACCAAGATCTTGTCAATCCTGATCACAAGGAAGAATTATGTGATACTTTGTGACATCTCTGTTTTATTTCATTTCTGCTCCTGTGCCTTGAAGGCAGCTTCTAAATATATTTACTTAGCAGGCATTCCTCTAGATGCTGGGATATAGCAGTGAACAAAAAAAAAAACTTGTCTTCATGGAGTTTATAGTTTTAGTAGAGGGAGATAGATAATAAATAAGCAAGTAAATATGCAGGACGCTTTGGAAGAAAATAAATTGGGATGAAAGGGATAAACATATCTATTGTAGTACTTACTACATTGTATTATAATTATCTGTGCCTCCCTCTTCCCCACTAGATTGACAACTTTTTGAGAGCAGAGATTTCATTTTATTAATCCCTGTAGCTTACTGGTCCAGTGCCTGGAATAGAACATGAGTTTAATAAAAATAGAGGAACAGTGTAGATTAAACCTGGGTGAGATAGCCTTGTTCAGATCCAGTCTCTGACACTTATAAAAAGTATGTCTTTGAGTAAGGTACTTAGTTCTCTGTGCTTGAGTTTCCTTGTCTTAAAAATGGAGATAATGATAGCACCAACATCATAGGGCTATTGGGAGGATTAAACAAAATAATATATTAAAACACATAAAATAGTCCCCCTACATAGGTAGCCTGAATAAATAACTGTTATTATTAAAAAGAAGACCATGATGTGAATGTATTCTAACCGTATGGACTATAGAGAAATTAAAATAACTTGCTGTTGCTTGAAAAATCTGCTTACGCTAGGAGAGGCCTTCAGGTGAACCATCTTCTGAATTCACTCTAGCATACCCTTGCAGTCCAAATATGGTCTGAGAAGTTTACCTAGAATACGTAAGTATGGGCTGCTGACGCAGACCCTGGCTGTTCTTTTGCGACCCTTGGACCCCACTTTGCATGTCGCATCTCGTCAAAGCTGAGCTCTCTGCCTAGTTACTAGGTTTGGGAACTTGGTGTTAAAAATACAATTATCCAGATTTATTTGGTGATAACATGTTCTGACAGTATTTAGCCTACAGGCCATGTACATTTCCATCATCTCTTCTCAGTAAAGAGATTGCCTGGAGCTATGTCATATGTCTAGAAATATTGCCTTCTCCGTTGTCAACAAAGTAAAAGAGAGTGATTTCTTAAATTTGTCTGGGACGCTGTAGTTTGCAAAGCACTCTCCTATCCATTATCATTCAATCCACAGGCAAACACTCCAGAGGACAAGGCAGGGTGATCATTTCCACTTAGCAGCTATGGAAACGGAGGCTTATAAGGTTAAGCTTCAGCCAAGTTGGCTGAGCTTCCTCTCACTCCTGGTTCGGTCTCTAAAACCCTGCACCAGGCTTCCCACCAAGCCTGGATTCCCTCCCAATATTTAACATGTTGATGTGGGTGCTTTCTCTTGCTGTTTATCCATTTTTATATTTGTTTCACCTTGAACTGTATATCCCTCTGTTTAGAGCTACCATATTGATAATTATACTTTTTTTGGGTCAGGCGAAGCTGACCTCAATCCATTAGAACATTACAGGCCCTCTGCATCCAGTCCCTTGCATTTCTGTCACTGGGGCTGACACCCTCTAGTTGAAGGATGGAGGCTAGAACTCTGAAGTGACTCCTAGCAGGTCCATAGTTGCCCGCAGTAATAATGACAATAGACAATCTGTTATCATAGCACAAACCTAGGCATACTAAGGTTCTCCTGGAAACAATATTCTCTGCTAATTCTCAGGCCAGGAACATTTCTTTTGCTGGTACTGTGCAGTGGATTAAGATAAGTTTGTGAACTTATTTTACCAACTAAGGATGACAAATAACCATCATTATAAAATAACAATATAAAGACATTTTCACACCAAACCAGTAGGAGAGATAGAATCTCAGAATAAGGGACAATACATTTAGCTTTATGAAGAACTCACAAATCATCCTTATAATTCTCGTTCTGTAGAAGTCTATGTGAGATACTTTATCAGGCTCTGGCTCTGAGGCTGACCTTTGGAATCACCCTTTGGGAGTCATAACATCATTTTTACACTTTTTGCCCTAGTATTCTTAACTCCTTCTGTGTTCAGACCTGGAGAACTCCAGACCTAAGAAGACATGTGTATGAACTAATAATAAAGTTTCTCTGTACATCTGGACTGGAGCCAAGACTTGTGAATCATTCTTTCTGGATATACTATTAAAAGAATTGAACGTGATATAATTAGGTATCATTTGGAACAGTACATTTGTTTTTGTAGTGGTTGGGACAACATGTTAATCCCAGAAAGCCTTAGTCTGGGAATAATTATGGAATCTGCAGTCAGCAGAGGGAAATACCTGATTCAATGTCACATGTGACCCACAGAGTTGTCATCCACTAATGAGATCTTGACCTTCTTATGTGACCAATACCCATTAAAAAACCCCTATTGTGAAATTTGGGCAAATGTCATTATGTCATTATAAAGTCAAAAGCATATTACAAATAGAAGGCAAGGGATGGAAAGATGGTAATAATATTTTTTGAGTATCTACTATGTATTAAATACATGTAAGCAATCAAATATCATTCACAATAAACTTGAAATTTTAACTAGCTATCCTTATTTTACAAGTGAGGAAATTGAGGTGGAAGATAAAGAATTTGAATAAGGTCACATAGTTGGAAAGTGGCAGAAGTTAAGCCTAGCTGACTCCAAAACTATGCTCTCTGTATTATACTGTTAGAAAACACAGAGCCAAGACCTAGAGTCCCAAAACCTTTTAGCATAGTGAAATGTAAACAAAAATACTTTGAACTAAAATACTTGCTGGTTAAAACTAAAGGGGAACATCTTAAACTTGACCAGAAATATCTATGAAAAAACCACCAATAACATCACACTTAATGCTGAAAGACTGAATGGTAGAACAGTTTCCCAAGATTGGAAACAAGGCAAGGAAGTTTGCTCTCATCACTTCTATTCAGCAGTTCATTGGAGGTCCTAGCCAGTGCAGTAAGGCAAGAAAAAGAAATAAAAGTCTTAAATATTGGAAAAGAAGAGAAAATACTGTTTTTTATAGATTAATAAGATTAGAGAATCCTCAAGAATCTAGAAAAACAACTACTAGAACTAATAATTGAATTTAGCAAGGCCACAGAATACAATGTCACTATAAAAAATCTATTGCATTTCTATATACCAGCAATGAACTAGTGAACAATGAAATTTAAAAACCAATGTTATTTACAATAACATAAAGAGTCTTGAGAGCCACCTGGGTGGCTCAATAGGTTGAGCATCCAACTCTTGATTTCAGCTCAGGTCATGATCTCACATTTTGTGGGTTCAAGTCCTATGTGCTTTGGGCTCTGCACTGATAGCATGGGGCCTGCTTGGGATTCTCTCTGCTCCTCCTCAACTTGTGTATTCTCACATACTCTCTCTCTCTCAAAAACAATTTTTTTAAATCTTGGAATACTTCCAGATAAATTTAACATAATATGTTCAAGATCTATACATTGAAAAGTATAGAACATTGCCTGGGGAAATTAAAGAAAACCTAAATAAATGGAGAGATGTACTGTATTCATAAGTTAGAAGACTCAATATTGTTAATGTTGGTTCTTCTCAGATTGACCTATGGACTCAATAAAATGCCAAACATTTGTTGAAGCCTTGTTTGTAAAAGCTAAAAAATATAAGCAACTTAAATGGGAAGTTATTTTAATAAGTAAGACAGACCCCGTCAGCACTCCACCTGCACAACCTGGAACTTGCCACACCTCTGTAGGCAGGCAGACTTCTAACGACTAGCACTGCATACACTGATGAAGGACTTTCCTTGGCCACCAGAACTCTCTCTGCCAAGGCACAAGGCAAGCTGTAAGTACTAGGAAGTTAATGCTTCTCTGAAGTAGCCCTCAGCCAATGATAGATGGGGAATTAATGGATTAATACTCCAGCTCTCTTTAGGAAGAGGGTTTTTACATTCATGTTATATTGGCTCCTGGAGTTCCCCAGTACACTTGAACTCTGGTTACCTACAGTGGTGACTTGTGTAATGAGACAGTCTTTACTGGTTTCCTTCTCTTCTTTGTCTCACTTCCTCACTTACCTATTGGTATTCTCTGAAATCCTTTCTCACTTGAAGTACTTGAACTTGAATTCTTGTCTTAGGGTCTCCTTTTGAATTCACCATTTTGAAAGAACAAAAAGCGATAAACAGATTATTGTGGAAAGATCACCAAAAACATATTGTTAAGTGAAAAAGCATGTTATAAAAACTGTAAGTGTAGTATAATAGCAAGTATTTTGAAAACATACCCCAAACCCCCCCATGTGTTTCTAAATGCGTATGTGCATGGGTATGTATACATATAAAATAGTCTAGTTTGGATGCATGCTTGACTGATAATAGTGGTTACCTCTGAGAAGAAAGGACTGGATGAGAGGGTCAAGGGAGATTTTTGCTTAAATAGCAAACTTTGAAATTTTTGGGAAAAAAATCTGCCTGTGAATTTTCTGTGTTTCTATTTTTATTTTTTAAGTTTATTTATTTTGAGAGAGAAGGAGAGAGAATGCGGGGCTCGATCCCTCGACTGCGAGATCACGACCTGAGATGAGATCAAGAGTTGGATGCTTAACTGGCTGAGCCACCCAGGGGCCCTTTGTTGTGTTTTTAAAAGTAAGTTTTAAATGCTTTATAGTGTGATGGACAGGTTCCGTTTACTTCAGCTGAAGAAGCAACAATGGGCACGGGTATGTGGAGATAAATAGGAACAGTCTCCTCCCTCAGGGAGCTCCCAGAGCTTTACCCAAGTAAACATCTGTAATGCTGTGTGACAAGTACCATGTAGAAATAAGCAGAAGGGACTCCGGGAACGCAGACGTAGGGCTCAGCCAGCTGCCTATATAGGAGACATAGAGGTTTAGGTACACTTCAATAAGCACAGATGAAGGTATAACAATTAAGATTTAAGCAAATCAAGTGCTTGCTACCTGGTCAGAATAAAGATGGTTTAAAAAAATTTTAATGTTTATTTATTTTTTGAGTGAGATAGAGACAGAGTGCAAGTGGGGGAGGGGCAGAGAGAGAGGGAGACAATCTGAAGCAGGCTTCAAGCTCTGAGCTGTCAGCACAGAGCCCGACGTGGGGCTCAAACTCACGAACTGTGAGATCATGACCTGAGCTGTAGTTGGACGCTTAACCGACTGAGCCATTCAAGGCGCCCTGTAATAAAGGCTCTAACAGAAGGATCATGACATCCCTGGAGGAAGAGGACTTTATCAGTGTTTATAGGACCACCAGGAATTTCCAGTCAGACACTTACATTGGCCCAATGTCCCTGGCTCTTCTGTCTCCTAACAGCCTGCTCTCCATGCCCCTACTTCCACCTACCCCATGCTCTGAGACCAGTCTCACCAAGTGACCTTCTACTGATGATCTAGTTTTTCTTGGAGGCTGGTCTAGCAGGAGAGAGTGTACTTATTGAGGCAAGTGTTAACAATCTAGCGGCGGGTTGTATTTGCCACGACAGCCAAGTAGCCTGTTTCTTGCTTCCGGCCTTTCCTTATGAGGCCCCTTAGCCCAGAAGTTCCAAGTTTTGCTGCACATTAGAATCTCCTGGGAAGATTTGAAATCCTGATGCGCAGAACACACCCTATACCTGTTAAATGTGGTGGGTGCCAGGCAGTGGTCAGCTGCCACCTGGCTTAAGAGACCCTGTGGTCTCTTAAGAGACCCTCTGCCCAACTGTACCTTCAGCAAAGTCATACTGGGAGCTCAAATTCAACCATGGTGGAAGTAGCCCACAGAAATGGGCTACAGATCAGGGCTTTTTTTCTCAAGTGCCAATTGTGAAACATTCACCAGCATATCACTAAAGCCAGGCATCAGTAGATTTTAAAGATTCCCAGGCAATCCCAGTGTGCAGCAAAGTCTGGGAATCAGTCTTAGTCTTTATCTACACCGTGGTCCTTGTAGTCTTAGAGAACTTGGTTTTACCTGCTAATTCCAGGAATGGCTATTTAAGACTCTGCTCTTTCTAGCCTGGAATCAGCGTCTTTGGGGACTTTCAGAGAGGGCAACCTTTATTATGTTCTGGAGGCTGAGCTCTGTAACTTGATGTGTCAGGGGTGGATAGGTGGAAGTTTCGTGTGAAGCTCATTATTGACATTTTAGTAAAAAGTATCTTGTTATAATTGGAGTCCAAGCTGAAAAGGGATCCATAGTACACATCCTGTATGACATTATGAAACATGCCTTATTTTATCATATGTGCAATGCATGTGAGTTATACTTTTATATGTTGACTTAAGAAGTCAAAGGAATAAAGGGCACATATAAATGTTAAACATAACAATTTTATTATACGTTTTTAAACATTATTTAAAAATGAATTTTAAGATAAAATATTCATCACTGACTCATTTGGGAGGTGGAAAAGTATTGGGCATTGTCTGGTGCTCCTGGCCAGAAATGTGGGTTAAGGTTTGGTCCTGGGGTTTGGGGATGGGACCAATATCCCACTCAGGGGCTAAAAGACGGAGAAGGGTTAGATGAAACCAAAGTCCTCAGATACATGCAGAGGCAACTCTCATGGGCCTAAGACTGTGTTGTTGAGTTGAGCAGCGGCCCAACGGTAGGGAAAGAAGTCCCAAGACTTCAGAGGAAGGCCTGGACAACATATGAACTTGAATTTGACTGGTCTTCCCCTGTTCCCAGCTTGTTACTCTCCCCCATATCTATCTTCGTTTCTATTGACCCCTGATGTATTGTGCCCCAGACTGTCCTGTCTGCCTTCCCTTGTTATGCCTCCCTGTAGTTTTCTGTGGACATGCGCTTTGTCCCACAGTACTACCAAATGCTCAAAGGTTTACAGCCCTCCTCACACTCTCTTTTATCAAGCCTCTGGCTTTACTTTAGCACTGACAGCTTTGTGCCCTGTCACAAGGCTGATAAAGGGCAACAGGAAAATAGATGAGGGGAAATGGGAGAAACAATTTATAATTTATTAAGATTTAAGTATCACATAACATCCCTCAACCTCAACTCCCCAAACTGAAGAGCACTTGAAATGGAGACACTGGGCGGGGGGGGGGGGGGGGGGGGGGGGGGGGGGGGGGGGGGGGGGGGGGGGGGGGGAATGATCAGTAAAAACTACATAGAAGCCTGAAGGGAACTATCTGTATTGAGCTACTCTGTGTTGGGTACTGTGCTAGGAATTTTGTATATTAACATCTGAATGTATTTAATCCTTTCATATCCCTTCAACATAGATATGACTTTACACTTCAAAGTAGTTACTACTATCCCCATTTCACAGATGAAGAAACTGAAGCTCAGAAATGTTAAGTGCTCAAAGTCACATGGTTGAAAACTTTTCCACAGCATCACATGTTTCAAGTCAATGTTGCAGACATTACATGTCTAAGTTCTTCAGGGAAGGGAGACATGCTGAGGGCCTAGTTTAAGAAAAAAGCTTCAAAAAAGATCTGAGGTTCCAAGAGAAGAACCTTAAATGAGTAGAACTTGGGTAGGAGAAGAAGTAGAAGGATATTCCGGGCCTGTGGGAATGAGTCAGAGCTGGGAGACGGGGTCATTCAGGTGGGTATGGGTGCTGAAAGACCAGGGGTGGTCCTTCCTGCCTACCACTAGGAGTTTGGATAACCAATGTTGAAAAGGTCTCATGGACTCAGTGATGGAGACCTTGGGCTACCAGACCTGAAAGCGGAAGGAAGCATTTCTGCCTCTTCTTCCCTGTACTTTATAGTGCCACTTCCTTGGCCATTCCCTCCAGCTGTATGGGGCGGTGGAAAGACCATGTGCCCTATGGAGCTGGCTGCTCCCTAGTTTTGTGAGGTTAGGTAAGTTACCTTGGCTTTCCGACTCTATTTACTCATTTGCAGAATGGAACTTAGTGATGATTTAACACATGCTATAACATGTGTTGAGCACCCAGGTCTGCTGAACATGAGTTGCTCCCACTGTGGTCCTCTAACAACAACCCCCACCCCCAACCTCTTGCCCTGGCCTAAGTTCTACAAAGTCTCCACAGACAACTCATGGGGGGAGCCAGTTCTTGGAAGAAAGGGAAGATCACCTCCCACTTCCTGCACATTCTATTCCTGCTTATGCATTCTGATGTCCTGCTTGCTTTTTTAGGCTCCAAGTGCTATCCTGCTGACTCACTTCCGACTTCTCGTTCATCATGCTCAGCTCCTGAAAATGGAACAGAATGGAAAGGGCCGGATATTATACTGTCTGGTGATGTGTTTAAGGGGAATTGAGTGTCTGTCAGGCCAGAGCCACGTGGATGGAATGCTGGGGACATGAACTGAGCAGTCCCCAAAGTGTATTTCTCATCTGACACTTAGGACGCGTTGCCTTGGATTGTAATACTAATAATAACCACCTCTCTTAGTGTCACTGATGAGGAGCTAGGCAGGCCCCAGGCTACATGCTTTCCATAGTTGTCAATTTGATCCTCATAACTGGAAAAATCAAAGATCTTCTCTATTTTATGAACAAGGAAATTCAGACTAAATTAGGATAAGGAATTTGCCCAAGATCACACAACAAGTAAGGGGCAGAGTAGGGAGTCAAACCCATGATCTAGGTCTGTGCTGTCTAATATGGTGGTCGCTAGCCACATGAAGCTATTGAGCCCTTGAAATGTAACTAGTGTTGACTGAGGAAATTGCATTTTCAATTCAATTGAGATATGTTGTAAATACAAAATATACACCAGATTTCAAAGACTTAGTATCAGAATATATATACATATATATGCAAACTTCTTTTTATATTGATTACATGTTTAACACAACAATATTTTGGATGTATTGGGTTAAACAAAATATATTAAAAATAATTCTCCTTATTTCTCTTAGCTTTTTAATATGACTTTTAGAATATTTAAAATTTCATGTGTGGCTCTCATATTCCTACTGAAGAGTTGATCTAAACCAGGAACATTAAATGGTTACAAGCCAGTGATTTCTCAATATTTTTGATAAAAATTTTTTAGCACAAATCCTCAATTTACATATTTTTGTTTATTTATAAAGTATATACATGTATACTACCCTATATATTATGTACATTATAAGGCACTGACAAAATAGACATTTTAAAAGATGAAATAAAAATGGAGCAGAAACAGAAGTTGTACTAATTTCCTCCAGAAGTCTAACAGCTCACTTTGTGGACCACAGGGAGTGTGCACACACCTTGTGCAGGAATTCCGGCACCAGACTTAGAGCTCCTGCATGGCAGAGACCTTGTTAGGTCATGTATTTTGTCTCCCCCATTGTTGAAGCTAGCATCGTGCCTAGATATAGTTGGTGCCCAATAAATGTTTGTGGCAGGAATAAATAGTTCTTAGTATGCAATCATTTGCTGGTGGATTGGGTGTATTTCTTTACTCCACATGTATTGAGTGATTTCTGGTGCTGAAAAGTAAACAAGGCCTAAAAAGACTCAACCCTTTTCTTCTAGACCAATGTTTCTCAAACTTCAGTGTGAATAAGAATCACCTGGAAGGCTTATTAAACGGATTCTTGCCCATGAGATTTTGGTTCAGTAGATCTGAGGTAGAACTTGAGATTTTATATTTCTAAGAAGCTTCTAGGAAACTACACTTTGGAGGAGACTGAGATGCACTGAGAAATTGGAAAGGCATCCCAAATATTATGAGAGGGTGGGGATAGGGAAAGAGAATTAACATTATTGAACTTTTACTGTTTGCCAAGAGCTTTTAAATAGATCACCTATTATCTTCATATTCAGTTGAGGCAACTGAGCCTCAAAAAGTTTACTTAAGCTGCTTAAGAGCTAGTCACAGAGCTAGTAAATGGCAGAGCTTAAATTTGTATCCACTACTCCTGCAGTCAGTAAACTCATGCAACTCCTCACTAAGTGTCTTCACCTTTTAGACCCTGCCCCGGGAACTGGGCATGCAACGCTGAGTGGGACAGATATGCTTTCGTCATGGTCAAACTTAGTAAACAATTCAAATATAGAATTCTCAGTGCTGTGAGAGAGGCAGTATAATGAAGATACATAAAAGAGATACATACTCTACAACAGATTCAGGGAAAACTTTCCAGGAAAACAAAAAAGGTAAAATGCATCTGAATGATAGATTAGAAGAGAGAAGGGTGGGTGGGGAATGTTTGGAGCTAAAGATATTCATGAAGGTTTGGAAGCAACAAACCATTTGTGGAACTGAAAGTTCAGAATGTCAGAAGTATAGAGGGCAGAGATGGTTGAGTAAGGTCATTGAGTAAAGTGATAACAAGATCAAGACCAAGACTTTTTTTTCAAAGGTAGGGGCATGGTCAGATTTGTGTTTTTAAAAGATTGCTATACCCTCAGTGGAGGATGAAATAGAGGTGTGCTAGCCTGCAGGCAGGGAGATGCATTAAAGATGCTAGTGGCATAAATTAGGGTAATATTGTGGTAATTGGAGAAAGGGGGGTGTTAAGAAGTGTTTAAAAGTGTTTAAACCCTTTGGGGTGCTCAGTCCATTAAGCCTCTGACTCTTGATTTCAGCTCAGGCCATGATCTCATGGTTGGCGGGATTGACTGTGTGGAGCCTGCTTGGGATTCTCTCTCTTTCTCTCTGCCCTTCCCCAGCTTCTTTCTCTCTTAAAATAAATAAACATTAAAAAAGTAAAAGTGTTAAAGACTTGATGATTGATTGGAAGGGAAGGAGTGAGCAGGCAAAGATGATCTCCAGGGTTCTGAGAGCAATTTTCATAAGGGTAAGGTTTTGTAAGCTTATTAGTTCATATTTTAAAAGAAAAATAAATTCAAATAAGTGAGGATATGTGATAGTAAAGAAAAAGAGGTTATTTTAGTAAGATTTCAATGACTAAAACTTAGAAAATACAGAAAATTACCATCTATGTGGTTAAGTTTTTTATTCTTGTTGCTTTAATTTGTATCTTGTGTTTAATTTGTATTTAATTTAAGGTGAGAGTGGAGTTGTGAACGTTGGAGACAGCACCCCTCTTTTGCCAAGATCAGGATTAGCCATGGAGGACCAGTCAGCCATAGGCTATGAACTATCAGTCTACCGAGTTTTTTCTGTTACTGTCTTGTTGAGTAACCTTGGACCTTGAGTTTTGTTAGTTCGACATCCCTTTTTGCTCCTATTTCTTCTCTACACTTGATGACTTAAAAATGGATATGAGGAGCGCCTGGGTGGCTCAGTGGGTTTAAGCGTCTGACTTTGGCTCAGGTCATGGTCTCACCGCTCGTGGGTTCAAGCCCCGCGTCGGGCTCTGTGCTGACAGCTCAGAGCCTGCAGCCTGCTTCGGATTCTGTGTCTCCCTCTCTCTCTCTGCCCCTCCCCCACTCGCACTCTATCTCTCCCTCAAAAATGAATGAGTGTTTTTAAAAAATTTAAAAAAAAAGGGAGGGGGATAGGAGATTTCATCAATGGACCAGCGATGATTGGGACTCCGCCTTCTTCGTCTCAGTCCCGCCCCCTTTCTGTAGACCACACCCCTTTACTTAGCCCCGCCCCCGAAAAGGTCGTTGCTGATACGACAGTGAATTCTCCGCAATCCTGACCTATAGGAGATTTGAAGGGTGGGACCGAGATCAATCCTTTTTTCCATTTGTCACATCAAGTGTCTATTTGACCCCAGTCCCATCCCACTTCATCTTCAAGCCAAAGATTGGTTGCTCTGTTTTTGGTCCCCGGCTCATGATTGGTTCTTTTATTCCACCCTCTCTTCCAGCTTTTGCGGGCGGGATTAGCACGCAGCTTCCTGCTCCTGCCAAAAAAAAATAAAAGAAGAAAAAGAAAAGAGGAGAGAGGCGAAAGAAAATGTCACGGAGATCTTTGGTTTTTAATTCGCTTTTAGTCTTGTCGGTCAGGCCAGACTCTGCATTTTGATTGGTCTTTCTATCTGCCCATCCCGGATCGGGGGCGGGATTTCCCCAGGAGACCCACACCTTGTTGCCACTGGCCGAACAGTGCGCCTGTCTGAAGCTCCGGGCCCAGGATTGGAGGCAGACGCAGACAAGTGGGCGTGGATTGGCCAGGGCAGCCGGTCAGTGTGAGGCGGGGGCGGGGCCTCGGTGGCTGGTTGCGCGTGTCCGCCGCTGGCTCCGCTCTATCCGGCTTTGCTAGGGGAGGTGAGTCCGGCCGCGGCGGCACCGGCGGCGGAGGAGGCGGCGGCTGAGCAGAAAGCGGCCGGCAGCGACTGAGGAGAAAGCGGCCGCGGGGACGGGAAGCCGGGTGGGGGGGAGGGGGGGGAGACGGAGCAGCCTTGAGCCCTGCGGGGGCCGTCGCGCGGGGGGACCCACCCGCTCTCCCCCCCAACCCTCCTCAGCAGAAGCAGCCGGCGGCGGGGGCAGGAGTCAGCCCGCTTCCGACTGCACCCCGCCCGCCTCCCGGGGCTCCTATTCTTTGGCCCCGGGACCCTAACCTCCTCTCGGGGCGGTTCCCTCTGTCTGGGCGTCCGAGTGCTGCCCACCTCTCTTTCATTCCGCCCTGCACCTCCTTACCTTCACTTTGCCCCGGGTCTCATTCTCCTCTCCGTACTGCCCTGTCGCCTGCTCTGCTCACCCTCTTCCTCCTGCCTCCTTCTCTGGCTCTTTTCTCTTCTGGAAAGTTTAGTACCCCCCTCCAATCAGGTCAGCCTGACTAGGAGTAGGGGGAGATGTAGGAAGGCCTGAGAGTTCGAGGGGGGGGGGAAGCTGGTTTCCCTGGAAATTTCCCCCCGTCTTTTGAATTTGGGGTGGTTGGGAGTTTTGTTTTGTTTTTTAATTGTATTTTTTGAGGAGGTGGTAGGTGTTTAGAAAAGGATGTGGGAATGGAAGGGGTAGATGAGTCAACCCTCTTACAAGATTCCAAGGGCGTGTTTCCTGATCCTTTTCGTGCGTGGAGTTCAGGGGGTCGGGAGGTTTGGCCTTTATTCCCACATTCAAAGTTGGAACCTCCCCCCAATTAAGGATGGAGTTTTAGTACCCACTTGTGGCAGGAAACCTGGGGGGAAGGGGTCCCTTTTTCCTTTTCCTTTTCTTTTTCTTTTTCCTTTCCTTTTCTTTTTTCGGGCAGCCCACACCCTTCCCCACACGCGCACCCCCAAATTAGACACCAAGATCCTCGACCTTGTTTGGATTGACTGATGAAGACCTAAAGCCAGCTTCCGCTCCATGTTTTTCGAGGTGGAGCGCGTGGTGTTTCTTCATTTCTAAATGGCCAAATGACAGCCTGACCCACGTTTGCTTTCCAATCAAAGGGCATTTTTGTTTTTTTTGAATGTCTCTTTGTGGCGCAAGAGCCAACGCAAAAATGATGGCGGCTTACAATGGCGGTACATCTGCAGCAGCAGCAGGTCACCACCACCACCATCACCACCACCTGCCACACCTCCCTCCTCCTCACCTTCACCACCACCACCACCCTCAACACCATCTTCATCCGGGGTCAGCCGCTGCTGTGCACCCCGTCCAGCAGCATACCTCTTCGGCGGCTGCGGCGG
Source organism: Suricata suricatta (assembly GCF_006229205.1). Lineage (NCBI taxonomy): Eukaryota > Metazoa > Chordata > Mammalia > Carnivora > Herpestidae > Suricata > Suricata suricatta. The sequence continues at coordinate 17,339,924 of NC_043716.1, read as the reverse complement.
CCGCGGCTGCGGCCGCAGCCGCAGCCATGCTAAACCCTGGGCAACAACAGCCATATTTCCCATCACCGGCCCCGGGGCAGGCTCCTGGACCAGCTGCAGCAGCCCCCGCTCAGGTGCAGGCTGCCGCAGCTGCCACAGTTAAGGCGCACCACCATCAACACTCGCATCATCCACAACAGCAGCTGGATATTGAGCCGGATAGACCTATTGGATATGGAGCCTTTGGTGTCGTCTGGTGAGTATCCAAAGATCACCCCTCGCGGTGTCTTCTCACCTGGAGGTTGGGCAAGTCGTCCGCCATGTTTTTCTCCATGGAGACCAACATGGAGCCACTCAACTGTAGGAAGCCTGCACTCCTGGTCAGGAGCCCAGCTGTGTTGGCTCTCTAGGGTTATGCTTTTGAGTCATGACACATCTTAGTAGAACGCCTTTTGATTGGTGACAGACATGTTTGCTGTCTACCAAACTTAGTTTGGAAGCTAAGCGAGCTGCCGGATGTAGGATCCGTAGGTGACATGTGCGAAGCGTGCATCCCAACCGACCTTGGTCACCTCTTCGGGTTGAGTTCGTTGAAACAAGTCGCCCAGTTGCAGCGGGTGTCGCAGATGACGCCAACTTTGATTCCGTAGCATAGTCTTGTCATTGGGTTATGCTTTGCATAACTACGTTGATGTCCCTTCTTGTCTTTTCGTGCTTTGGGTTGTGATCCTGATCCCCGGAAGGAAGATAGGGTTCATACTTGAACCAGTTAAGTCTGCTGGAGTGGTTTTATTTTAAACCCGAAAGCTACCGTCGGGAAGTATGTAGCTTTAGCTTTTTTGATAAGAATGCATTAAATATAGCATCACACATGAGTACCACAAATGAGGTCAGTAGACTGTAGCTATGCCGTGGCCCACATTCAGTGTAATGTTTTAGTGTCATTTAGTGTCATTTAGTGCCTCTTAAGTTGCTGTTAGCCCTTGGTTGGTTGCCGTAGTAGAAAGTATACTTTTGAAACATATGAAACTGCTCTACTTTTGCTAGTGCTGGGATGTTTTAAAAAGGCTCAGCACTTCTTAGATGCAACATTTTGTCTGTTTACTCTTAGGAAGATTAGTAGTTTATAGTAAAATGTATTTATCATTGGAGGTCCTGCTGCTGTCAAAACTAGAACAAACGGATTTTTTTCCCCTTGGGGATTAAGTATTCTGGTGCAGACAGAGGAATTGATGTTTTCAGCGCATTCACAAATAGTTGTTAATGGCTAGAAAAGCCCCCATCACTAACAGGAAAATGAACTCCTTGGAACTAGCCTGGTAAATGTCTCCTTTTGTCATTGTTTTTCACGCTATAATTGAGGTGAGAATCATGTTTGCATTATATCTGGCTGTCTTTATTTATGTTTCACATTTTATAATCTAGGCTACTAAGTGATCTGTTTTTTTAAAACTAGTAGGGTCCAGTGTTTTCCCAGCTAGCTCTCCAAGGAGGCTGTTGCAGTGCTCCCTTCTCCAAGGTGTCTGCAATTCCTGGTGGGAGAGAGTGTAGCCGGTAATGGTGTCTCTTCAGTCGCTTTGCTCAGGGACCTGTCTGTTCCTGCCTTCTCTTTTCGTATCCTGTCCCCAGGGATTGCACTGTGAACTTCCTTTCCTTGCCTAGCCCTTGAGGATTTCAGAGGCATGGGGCCTGGGGGGCGTGGATAGGGACAAGGTGGTTCCTTGCTTTACATTTTGTCATCGATTTACTGAGACCTTGGATTTTCTGAGACCTGGATATTCTCTTTCATTTAAGTGCTCTACATACAGTATTAAGAACTAGAGATACTGAAGGGGAGGTGGATTGCAGCATTCTTGACTATATTCTAAAAACGTTTCTACAGTTCTCTCAGATGGTGATGTGACTTGTAGAGTTTTCACTTCAAGTCAGTGCTAAAGGAAAAGATTTGTTTTAGGGGAGAAAGGTGAGGAACTGGGAATGCTGAAACATCTCCCACTGCAAACATTCTGGTTGAGGCTATTGTGAATTACATGTGTTTGAACAACGGAATGTTTTTGATTGGAGTCCATTCTCAATTCTGTCATTGAATGCTTCCTGTCACCGACAGAGTTCGCTCCCCGTACTTGAAGCGCACCTCATTCTGTACACCGTCTTCTATTGTGCACCCATTGTTTTGTGTTTGCCTTGTCTCACTCCATTTGTAAGCCCCTCGAGGGTATGGACCGTGTCTACCCGGGTACTTCTTTTCCTCCGTGGCACTTAGCACAGTGCCGTGGAGTCTTCGCTGCTTGATGACTTGATTTCCCTGGCAGACCCTTTTTTCTTTAACCAAGTTTTTCTGGTTAGCTGTATTGAGTGCTTTTAATCAGTCTTTACAAGTGAAGTACAATTGAGTATGAAAAAAAGGAAGAGATCCAGGTGTGTGTTTTAGTATGCAAATGCTTTTCTGTTTTTATATTTACATACTGATGACTTGCTGTCTGAATTGCTTATTATATTTGGAATTTAACTGCTGCATGTACAACCCGAGTAAAGTTGTTAAAACTAGAGATTTGAAGACCAGACCAGAGTGAATAGCACTACTATTCTGAAACCCAAGCCAAAGATATTCGTGAAGTTTTCAATTTTTTAACTAACTGGACCAAAATTTTTCTTTTTAACTTAGAAAATATCTAATGAACCTGAAACTGTTTTCTAAAATGATTAAAATGGGACATAAAAATATGTTCCCAGTGATTAAAACTCCATATAACTACTTGGGCATCATAAGTTTCACTTAGATTCAGATATATTAAAAAAATTTTTTTAATGTTTAGTTTTGAGAGAGAGTGGGGAGGGGCAGAGAGAGAGGGAGAAACAGAATATGAAGCAGGTTCCAGGCTCCATGCTGTCATTACAGAGCCTGACTCAAGGCTCGAACTCCTCAACTGTGAGATCGTGACCTGAGCCGAAGTCGGACATCAACTGACTGAGCCATTCAGGTTCCCCTCTAATATATTTACTGCATTTTACAAGTATTTTTCTTCTGGCATACCACTCAAAAGGACACTGCATCTGTTGTCATCTCTTTTTCTGGACGTGCACCCCAAATTACTAACTGATGTTTGAAAACATTGCATGTGATTTTGAACAATATTGTTTTTCCTGTATGTAGACCCAGAAAGATATTTGTAGATGTGGTATAGCCTTTTCCCAGTCACATTTATAACTGAACAATTTAGCCTTGATTTATCTCTGAGCTGAATTTAACTAGTGGAATAACTTATCAGTATTGGACAGTTGTGTAAAAGTAGTGAATTAGCTATTAGCTTGCTGGTAAAGATGGCGCTTTGACAGTTCAATTAAGGTTTCATTAACAACTGTCTGATGTGTTTTATCTCAATGTAAGGGTTCCAGTAAGGTAATATGGTCAGGGAGTAGCCCGAGATACATTCATTCCAACGACAGAATGTTGTTCATGGGTCATCAAAGCATCATATATAATTTGAACTTCTTTATCAGATGTCAAGGCTCTAAGTGTCCATTTGGACGTTTTCATAATACAAAGCCAAAACACAAAACAACCCACACACAGAAACCTCAGTCATTTGGCGAGGATAATATAAATATCTATTTGTCTGTAGTTCACATTTGCCACAGGAAAGTGGGTATGCAGTGCTTAAAATTGTGACAGCCTTGGGAAAAAGTATTACAGCATACGGTCTCAGGGGCTTACGAAGTGCCTGTTTTTGAGAGTTGGAGGAAGTTGACCACCTGAGGGAAGTTTGAGGACTGCGACACCCAGGCAGTTTTGACATTGACAACCAGAGATATTGACAGAGTTAATGGCACACAGTGCCACCTTGATAATGAGTCTGGGAAATGCTTCTACGTAGAATATTAGTGTTTCGGTTTTTAACTTATGTGATTAATTGAAAGATCAAATATCCTGGGATGCCTTTGTACTCCAAGCAAAGTTGGAGAACTTGGAATTTTATTATTCTAATACCTTCAGCAGGTTGCTTTTATGTAAGTCTTTTGAAACTTAATCATCACTGTAGTGATACTAGTTCCTTACTAGCTGTGTCGTGTTAAGAAGTTGTTTAACCTCTCTATTCCTCATTATAAAATGAGGATAATAATAGCCGCTCTCTGAGGATCAGTAAAAGGTGGTAATCCTTGTAAACCATGATTACACTGTCTAGCATACAGTAAGCACTCAGTGGACGGTAGCTGTTTTTATTGTGATTATTGTTGGTAGAAACAACTATTGTGTTAATGTATGCAGAAGTGGCTTCATATATGGCCAGATTTATCAGGTGAAATCACAACATGGAGACTTTTTGGATACATGGCTTCAGATACCATAAAGTGTCTCTCTTGTTATGTTTTAGGCTGTATGTGTGCTATTAATGAATAGATCTAAAGATCTTAGTGAGGTGGGGGAAATATGTGTGGTTTAATGAAAAATTATTCAGTGTAAAGCCTCATGCATGGCAGATACCGTCTAGCTTGCTCATCTTGTGAAAATTAGAGCCATCTTTTTTTTTCTTTTTCTGATGTTTTCCCTGGTACTTTTGCCCCCTCAAACAGCCAACTTTAGTTTAGAAAAATGGGGCATGCTTTGGGATACGTTTGGGGAACGTGCTGGAGTTAGCTGTATCAGAAAGAGTAGTATACTGAAGTGTATTCTGTTGGTACCCGTGTTGTACAGGTTAAGAATCTGTAGTGTTGAGAAGTTTTTCTAACGGCCAAGATTAACTGCCACAGCTGGATCCTTTGGGGGTGGGGGGGTTGCTGCTTTGTGAAAAGAGCTTTCAAGAGCAGTGCCTGCACCTTAAAAAGGAAACGGTTGTTCTTCTAGACATAACAAAGCATCCGTGTGAAACTAGAAATGTGGAAATCTATATTGTTAATTTTAACTACAAACGCACTTACTTTTAGAAACTGCAGGTTCATGGTCCTAAAGTAGAGAAGGCAAAGAGAGTTAGGGAATAAAAGCAACACAGTCTGATGGTACTGAGCTGGCTTCTTGGTGATACAAACTCCATGGCCTTGTAACGTTGGAAATCATTTTGTACTTAGGCTCCTGACGAGAGTTTTCCAAATTATATTCAAACACCAACAATAAAACAAAACCACAACACAGCAGAAGAACTCATTTCTTTTATTCACAACACAACAAAAGAAACACGTTTTATTCTTGGGCAGAAGTTTTATGTTACGCCATTGATTATTAGCTTAGACAGCAAGAAGATAAAGATTTTTTATTAAGAAAAAAGCATTTCAGAAAGAATTGCCTTTCCAAACCAGCCAAAACGACAAAGTCCCTCAGAATTACATGCAACTTTTTAAGCCGTCACTCAGTACCACTGGTGCATGTCCTGAAGAGGAAATGGGAGCAGATAAAGTTACCCTTCGCTAGAAGAATATTTGCAAAATGTACTAATTGAATATATGTTTGAATCTAAGTCCTGGGGTTCCTGGAGCTTTACTCTCAAAGCATGGGCAATTGTAGAAATGTTCCATGATATGAAAGCCTGTCTTCTAATGGAGTTCTGGAACATTTCATTATCTTCACAACTTGGGAGTCTGAGAGTTTTCCCTGCTTTCTGTATCGTAGAATTGAGTGACTCCTTTTGGTGATTTTTATTAGATTTGCTTATATCCTAGCTGTTCAAGAGTCCATTGTTTATATAATGTATGTTTCTTCATTATGCTGATATGATTTCTTTGATGGAAATTGTCAAATCCAAAGAAACTTTTCCATTTGTCATCCAGCCAAATGGAAAGAAGTCGTTGGGTAGAAGCTCTTTCATTATAAAGTTGTGTTTGGCTTTTACTTTAAAAAAATTGTTTACTTATTTATTTTGAGAGAGAGAGAAAGAGAGAGAGGAAGAGAGAAACCTAAGCAGGCTCTGCATTGTCATGGCAGAGCCTGAGATGGGGCTCCATCCTACCAATTGTGAGATGATGACCTAAGCGAAAATCCAAGAGTCTGACGCCCGACCTACCCAGCCACCCTGGTAGGGTTTTACTTTTGAATCCCTGTATATCCATAATACTCCATTGAATTATTTGTTCATCGGGTCACCTAATGCAGACCAACAGTGATTTCCTAACTAATATAGCTTGTCAGTTTGATCCGGTTGTTGCTTACGGGTAATACAGAGAGTGCCTGAGGCAGCAGTTGTAATACTGTCAGTAAACATGTGACAAGTCATCATAGACTTGCTTGGTAGTTCTAAGGTACATAGCCAAAAGACATTAGAAAAAATTTTAGCACTCTGGCATTATGAAAAGGAAACTAAGGAAACGATACCGAGTTGCACTTTAACAGTTAATTGGAAAGGTGTGAGTGGAGGGAGTGTACAGTGATGTCTGTCATTGATTATGATTGGCAGTCTTTATCTAAACCTAGTTTCATATCGGTGTTTTGAATTAGTTTGACTAATTGAATCATATCTACTATCAGAAGGTTTCGACATTGTTGCACCTCACTAGTCAGTGTATTTTTTTTTGTCAACCTACAACAGACCAGAACTATTGTAGGCAATAATGGGAATATTTAATTCTATAAAATTTTGCAAACTCTGTCAAGCTTCTGCTCTTATCTGTTCTGTGCTTGTGCTGGGATATAGAGATGTTTAAGTCATGATATTGCCCTGAAGGAACTTACAGTTAAGTAAACAGTGTGCAAAATAATATATAATATATCCCTGCTTTCAGGGAGTCTTGATGGAGATTTGAAACTGAATTTGAAATCATTAAATAAAAACATAAAGATGTATTTTCACTTGCTCTTAAGTAATCACTTATTGATTATTGACTATTTCCCAGGCCCTGTGCTGGATGTTAGGGATTTAAAGAAGATTAGTCTCTCTCTCGTGGGGGAGAGAGACTTGTAATGGATCTGATTATAATTCATTGCCATCAAAAGAGCAGGAGAGATATTGCCTGAGTATTATGGAAACATAGAGGAGGGATTTCTCTGGAAGGTTTGAATGCTTTCTGCAAGAGGTAATACCTCCCCTGACTTTTAAGAATTAGAGTCAGCTAACGAAGAAGGGCATTCTAGTTGAATGGGCTCACATGCAGGAGACAGTAGGGCTGGAGTTGTTGCAATAGTAAATGTAGTGGGGAGGTGGGAAGTGACGGGGTGGAGGGAGACAAACTAGAGCTAGACCCTAAAATTGGGTGTTCTGCTGAAGAGATCCCACTGGGACAGGGAGAGGGGCAAAACCTTACTCTTTTTATGAATAAAGCACATGTATACATATGTAAATATATAGCATGTCTATGGTATTAAAATTTCATGGGGGAGTCGGGGGAAAAATGTCTGAAAAGGCTCCTTTGGGGCAGGTAATGAAATAAAGTTGAAACACTGGGAATGGCAGCCGTGGAAAGTTTTTAAGAGACAGACTTGTTCAGATATTTATATTTATATTTATATTTATATATATGGAAGAGTGGAGATAGCTGAGGCCTGAGTCTTGGGGTGTGTTCTGAGTTGTAGGTGGAGGAAATTATGGGAGGCTAAACTAAAAGGCAGTCCGATAGGAAAATGTGTTTATAGTGATTGACAGCGAAAGCATGGCAGACGATTGTTAGGAAGATGGGAGTGATCTTTGGTGCGGATAAAAAAGTAAAAGAAAATAAGAGTGGAGAAAAGGCTATTGAATTTAGCAGGTAGATCATTGATGGCATTTGAGAACGCATGTGTGATTTTTTTTCTCTCTGATATATACATGAAATATATATATTTGATTCTAAAGAATGTCTTAAATATTAGCAGCACTTTGTCTTATCATTAATAAAATTCTCCCAAATCCCAAGTTTTTATTTCTAGTTTAACAAACCATGGAACTTGATGTTACCATGTTCAGGGTGCTGTTTCCTCGGGAAGGATTTTTTTAGTGACCTGGTAATAGGGTACTCAGCTCAGCTTGTTAGGAGACAACATTCAGGTCCTGCCTTGCTGTCAACAACCCTATGACCTTGATAAAGTTATTTAAATTTTCTGAGTCTTTTGTCTCCTCATTTATAAAATCCTAAGTTTCTATTATAAAATCGCGCTAACATTTACAAAGCATCGTGGCTTTGTGGGAAAGTCCATCCTGCTAGTGATCATATGACAACTTTCTTCAGGAGTGCAGATGTTGAATAGCTTCTAGAATTGTTAAAAGGAAAGATGATATAAATGTAACCCTATTTCAGTGTGGTAACTTTCATAGAGTTTTCAAATTTGAGACCAGATTTTAAATGTGCGGTTGTCTAAGAGATTTATTTTCCTTTATTGACTTATTGGAAAGGATTTCGTTATGCAGAGCCTGCCTATTTGCAAATGGGCAATCAATTCCTTCCTGAATGTAAATTTGATACTATTTTTCGGTAATACTTTACCTTTTAGTGTTTTAGATTTTCTTGCTTTCCTAAATATTCGGAGTGATTTTTAAAATTTTAAATACAATCTCATATTAAAATGTTGTCTTTTTGTGCATGTGTGAGCAGTCAGGTAAAATGATTTGGGGGCCAGTGCTTACGTTAGCAAGTTGGTGAACAGTGTTTTGTTTTTAGGAATCTCTTTTAAATTCTGAATTTGGCTAGGGAATTTACTAGTTTGCAGATTGACCCCCACAAAATGAGCTGTGTCACAGCTTTAAGGCTATAGTCGTCCGGGGCAATATCCGATGCACAGAGATGGAGCAGGAGCGTGCCTTCCTAAAGCTCTTCCACAACAGGAAGGCAGCCCTCCACAAACCAGCAGCACCATCCTGTAGATATATAATGCAAGCCGCCGGTGTGCTGTCAAATATGCTAGTGGCCACATTGCAAAGTGTGAGAAGAACAGGTGAAATCAGTTTCAATAATATATTTTTATTAAAGTCCATGTATCCAAATATTCATTTCAACCTGTTATTACTATAAAAATTATTAATGAGGTATTATTTTACATTCTCCCCTCCTTCTGCCCCCCCAAACAAAGTGTACTGACTACCTTATGGACCAGCACAATTCTAGAGTCTCTTTGGCCTTAATTGGTTGTATACTGATTTCTGAACCAGTCGCTGTCAGTAGAGCTAGGATTACTTTTGGAGCAATCAGGTCCCTGGACCTGGAGATGGAGTCAGTTATAAATGGGAATGATGAATTCCAGCAGTGGATGCTGGGAAGGCAGTCATTAATTACCAAGAATGCATTCATCTAACTTGTATCAGACTCAGATCTTGACCGGTCACATTTATAGAACAAAGTGGAATAATGTTCTCCGTAGAGAAGTTGTCCTAACTGCCCCGAATTATTTGGAGTATTTTCCTTTTCTTTTCTGAAGCCTTGTTTGCCTAAGGTAGCAGAAGGTAAAATTGGTACCTGATCCTTGCCATGTTTGCTTTCCTTCCCGGTTGGATCAGATGTCCCCCATTGATTTCTTTCCTCTGTCAATGTTGTGGTTTTGTTATCTAGATAAAGTTCTCAAGTCTTGTTTTCAATTTAAGTAGCATAGGGCTCAGTAATATCAGGCAGCAGACACCTTACAGGGGAATGGACAACACAGAAACTTTTTGTTTATCCTTTCCTTGACCTAAAATTCCTGCCTGAGCTACAGAGAAAAGGTAAAGAGATACATTTGAACAAATTGATAAAATTAGTCATTTGACCCAGATTGCAGCTATTTTTTTTTTCTGTCTGCCTGGATGAAAACCATCCTCCGATTTACATAAGCAGGTGATTTTTCTTCCATGCTAATTTTCTTAATGTACCATGGCAGAGAGCTGCAGATTTGCAAATTGTGTAAGTAAATTGAAGTAAACCAGGTGACTTTATTTCACTTTATTATCTTACCAGTACGGAAGTACCCAAAGGGTGCAATTATCGGGTGATTATCTCATTGCACATCTAAGTTAACAGGCAGCCTGCTGCAAAGTCCCCCCCTCCTTTCTTCTCCACTTCCCTCTCATTTTAGTTGTTTAAAATAGGAAACTATTGCTTTCTATATTTACCTTGACAGGGCTAAGAATTTAATAATACAGATGTGGAGGAAATTGAGCTTTATTCAAAGTAATCCAGAAGCCATAAAAATTGGCAAGTAATGTGGGTACTGTGCAGAAAAAGGGACACATGTATACTTGGCTTGGATTTGAATTGCCTGAGAATTAGGTGAGAACCTTCAAGCATGTTTAATTGGATGGCCTCTTGTTTTTCTTTTCCCACGTTCTGCATGTTACAGGAATTGGTGTTATTGTGAAGTTAACTAGGTGTGTATTAAAGCCAGTGTTCAAAATATTGATGTGCATTCTTTTAAAAATCAAAATAATGAATTATAAATGCTTTAAAATATCATTTCAGTATATTAGAAATGGTAGAAAGGTACAACAGTTAGTTTTAGGGGCTCTTTCCCCAGAAGGTTCATGAGGACAAGTAACGTCAATCAATAAGGCACCTTCCTTGTATTAAAAGAGTATTTTCAACAATATTTCCAAACAGTAAATTCCAGTATTCATCTTAGCAATTAGTGCTATTTAATTCCTCAGATGTTACAGTATTATTTACCTAGTGATATGTGTGGAAATTAAATTATACTCCCTGTAGCTTTGAAGTAATGATTTTGAAATGAATCATAATTTTAAGCTGGCAAATTAGAAGTTTGGCCAGTCTTTTTATCTCAGCGCTTCCATACTCTTCCTCGTCGGTTTAAAGAAAGGTGGTTCAGAATAACTGTGAGAGCAAAAGCAGTTCAAGAATGACGGAGGAGGATAGGATTTAAGTACAAGGGACTGGATGGGTTAGTAGTTAAGAGTCAGTACTGTGATTACAGTCTGGATTTAAATCTTGACTTTGCCCTTTTACTAGCTGTGGGCTAATTATTTAACCTCTGCGTGCCTCTGGGTCATAATGTGTAAAATGGGGATAGTAATAGCATATCTGTTTCATATGGGTGGTTCTGTGAATTAAGTGAATCAAGGCATATGTAGTCACAGAACTGTGCTTGGCCCTATGTGAATGTTGACTATTATTACCAGTTTGAGTGAAAAAATAGAGCACCTTCTGTGAGCTTACTAATTTAGGGCAAATAGCTAACAGCTTTTGTCTGGCTGTTGATAGGTATTAGGTGTGTGACTACTGTAGCAATTTTTTGTGCTGATTAGCTCCAACACTTTTTGAAAAATTCATTCAAGTTGTAGAATGCCTTCCAAAAGTAAAATCTCCTTTAGCACATTAAAGGCGGGTTTTTCCTTTCTCTTTAACTTCCTCTTCCCACCCCATTATCAAAGTAATAATATGTTTATTATAGGAAACTTGAAAAATAATCTACAACTCAGAGATAGCCACTGACAGCATTTGGTGTATTCCGCCCACAACCCCCAGTTATTTATCTGGAATGCGTGTGTTTGAAATATTATGAGTTGGGATCATGATTGCATTGGGTATTTACCATTTTGTATCCTGTTTGTTTCACTAACATCACAAAGATTTTGGCCTTTTGGCGGCGGGTTGTGGGGGTGGGGTAGGGCTCTTTATTTCATTCTCACAGGCCTAGAACTCCATCTTGAAAGGAACCTGGAGAGTTGGAAGATACTTTAGAAAGCATCTAAAGTAAGTGCCTCATTTTATAAATGGGAAAATTGAGACCCAGGGAAGCTAAGAGATTTGTTCAAGGTCACACAGCTACTTAGAGGCTGAGCCGGAATCTTTGCTCCTTTACTAGTAATACCTGTTCAACTTAATGCCCATTGAAACTGGAGGAAGTGTTCTTATAAAAGCAAAACAAAACAAACAAAAGACAAAAACTCTGTGAATGAAACCAAGAACAATGCTTCTGGAAAAAAAAAATAGAGTATTTACTCCATTGGTTGCTTTTTGTGTGCCAGTGACTTTAAGGTTTTTGGTAGAAGTTTAATGACATGAGCCACAAGGATTTTGGTGGGAAACAACTCGATTTTTCATGTTAAATGTAATTGTGTTATATATTTGCTTTGACATTGTCATGTCCCCCTCTTTTATTTTTTGAAAAACTTTAAACCTCAGGACATTTGAAAGAATTGAGTAATGATATATACCCATAAACCATCCTTCTAGATTCACATTTTGTGACTTTGGCTTTATCTAATTGGAGGTTATTTCTTTTTTTTTTTTAATTTTTTAAAATTTATTTTTGATACAGAGAGAAACAGAGCATGAAAGGGGGAAGGGCAGAGAGAGAAGGAGACACAGAACCAGAAGCAAGCTCCAGGCTCTGAGCTAGCTGTCAGCACAGAGCCTGACGCGGGGCTCGAACCCACGAACATGAGATCTGACCTGAGCCGAAGTCAGAGGCTTAACTGACTGAGCCACCCAGGCGCCCCAGAGGCTATTTCTGTAGAACTTGCTGAGATTGGGTTTTGATTAAATCTAGACTTAACAGTGTTAAGAAATTTATGGTCACTGCATCAAGTTGCTGTTCCATGTATTAAGTTTTGTAACTAGAGAAGGAACTGGAAGTTTTCAAGCTTGTGACTTTTGGAATGCTATTTAATCTCCTAATACTTAAAAGAAAATTCAGTGTGAATCAAATATGTAACAAACATATATCAGTCAAAGCTAGGATTCAGGCAGGATAGAAATATTCCATTCTGCAAAGTTTTTCTTTTTTGTGGTATTTATCTCAGGTTGGGAGTAAAGGGGTATTTTCAAAATAACCTGATTTCTGGTTTCACCATTTTGTGACAGAGGATGCGATTGAGAACAATACATTGTTGAAGCTCAAATTTAAGTTACTGTAGTTTTTTTTTTTTAAGTAAATTATCCTAATAGTCACATGTGCTGATGATGCTGTGATTTGTGTCACCCAATTCACTGCTCTGTATTTTTCAGTACCAAATAATTCCTTTGTTAAACACATTTTCAGTAAATGAGCCATTGTTTCCCAAAGGGTAATGATTATTTCTATATATAGCACAAATCCCTAAGAAATAGATTTTAAAGTCTGAAATATTAGTGATTGGAAATGGTTAAAATCCTTGCTCTGTGTATCTCAAGGCACAACTGTGTCTATGAAAAGGGCAGCTGCTGTGTTTGCTCCCTAGGCTACAATATGAGATATTATACTTACTAGAAACCGAGTGACAAGTCTGTAAAAGTGAAGTCTTTTGGTTTATGTGCAAAAAGAGGTTATTTTCTTGAGTCTACCCAGCTATTACATAGTTTCATAACGTAAACACCTGGAATGAAGTAGCTGGAGTTCAAATCGAAATGGCTTGTGACAGGTAAGGAAATATATAGGCAGCAGATACTGGTTTACCCCATACAGTCGTTGTCCATATCTGCAAATAAATCGTTGACTTCTTAAAGTAGTAGAGACATTCAAATAGGGACACTGATGTTTAACTGGTGTAGATGCTGAAAATGTGGTTATCAGCATGTATCAGCTTCTCTCTGTAGGTAGAAAAACTTTAAATAACTAGGTTTTATCCCTTGATTTTTTTTTTCCTCCTAGAGTAGATGGCTTGTTTCTTAGAAGACAGATCAAAATCATCTGTTTCTGTCCTGCTTTCCCTCTCAATGCTAATAAAAGCAAATGCTTATAACCACTCTATGACACATTTTCTACCCACTGATAACGTTGAAAATGATGAGTTTCAAAGGCTGCGTCCATGTCTCATCTGTATCTCCAGAGTGGAGTATGGTCCTGGGTGGGTACTTACTGTCCTTTGCTACCTTGAAGGTTGCTAATGCTAAGTTTGTTGGGATGGTGACTGTCACAAAGAAGAGTATCCCTGACCCTCGGCATTATGTAGAGCCCTACTTCCTCATGCGACACAGGAATTTTGATGAGGGAACACTTAGAGTGGCATTCAGACTACCTCTTGGTGGTGATTTTGTTCTTTTGGTATTGGAATTTTTTTTTTTTTTATAAAGTCTCCTCTTCTACATGAAAATACCGAAGCTGTCTGTGATGCTAGCACAGGGGGAAAAATACATGCAATTCTAAGCTCTGCATTCTGTTCTATAAATTTAGGAATAAATGACAGATTAGTGTATACTAGCCATCCTCTTTCAATTTAGTGAGAGGGGCCCCTGGGTGATTAAGTTGGTTAAGTGGCCCACTCTGGATTTCGGCTCAGGTCCTGATCTCATGGCTGTGTGGTAAGGGCCTAGTATGGCTCTGCACTGTGCCGTGGAGCCTGTTTGGGATTCTCTCTCCCTCCCTTTATCTGCCCTTCCCCCACGTGTGTGGGTACATGTGTGTTCCCTCTCTCTTCTCTCTCTTCTCTGTCTTTCTCAAAATAAACTTTAAAAAAATTAATGAGAAAGAATGGCTTACTTCAGTGGTCTGCTGGTATATGTTGCACAGGGTCTCTAGAAAATAAAACAGGCCTGGTTTGTAGGGCTGCCCAGTTCTTGTGGTGTAAATACTCCTATAATGGCGAATTTCAGGTTACCAATGTGAAGTCACCAATGCTTGAACTGGAAAAAGAAACACAGTAGCACACCATTAAAAAGTGTTTTTACAGCCACCCGCCACTGCACCGGATCAATTCTCTGTTGGCTGGTGCAATCCAGTGGTGAGCTGATAGTAAACCCCAGTTTAGGAAACAGGGTTGTTCTTCATGTGGATGACTCTGTGCCAAAAGCATGGGAACAGCCTGGAAATAAGGAAGTACGTGTGGTCTGCTCTGGTCTTGGGTTGTGACAAAGTTTTTGCTGTTTCTCTCTTCAGTTAAGCACAGTGGAAATATCACTTTTGATGAGATTATCAACATTGCCCGACAGATGCGGCACCGATCGTTAGCCAGAGAACTCTCTGGGACAATTAAGGAGATTCTGGGGACCGCCCAGTCTGTGGGCTGCAATGTTGGTGGCCGCCACCCTCATGACATCATAGATGACATCAATAGTGGTGCAGTGGAATGCCCAGCTAGTTAAGAACTACAAAGGAAAAATATTTTAATAAAGGATCATTTTGACAACCAAAAAAAAAAAAAGTGTTTTTACCCTACAGATAAAGTAGATGTTAACCTTACAAGCATAACTCATATTAAAATAATTAGGAAGTGATGATTTCTGAGTATTTATTATCTTTCTTATAGTAATGATTTATTACATTGTAAGTTTATATAATTTAAATTTTAATAATGCCTGTGTTTCACAGTCAGCCTGCAAAATACCAGAAAATGTAATAATCTCTCAGGAGCCAGTATGAACCAGCTCTAGCACTCCAGTGGTTTATTAAATCTTTGTTGGGATGTTTAGTGGTGGAGAGAGATGAAGTTGGATCTCTACTCATCACGTGCAAAAAGTCCCAAAGATTTAGAACACACAGCCAAAAACTAAGAAAATATGGATCACAATTTTTATCATCTTGGAGGGAAAGACTTAATACTTCGATGTCAAAGCAAGAAAAATACCAGATTTGTTTGTGTAGATATTTAAGATATGTGTCTGGTAAAATACAATATAAAAAATCCTAAAAGAAAGAAAAATACATAAGCCTGGGAAGAAATATTGGCAACATGTATGAAGACAAAAGTTAGTATCTTAAAAACTTAGAGAGCTCTTAAAATCAACAAGAAGGCTGAATAACCTAACTGAAAATGGGCAAACTAGAGAATGGGCTATTCTTAGAAGAAATAAAATTTGTTTAAAAATACTTTTAAAAGACTCTCACTTTCATTAATAAAGAAATGCAGAAATAGGATGTCACTTTTGAGTTGTTCAATTGACATTTTAAAATAAGGAATAACTCCTCCAGTTGTTGCAGATGTAGTGAAATAAACAATCTGAAACTTTTTTTTTTCTTTTAGTTTTTGAGTAAGAGAAGACATGTATGTGTTAGCAAGCAGGAGAGGGACAGAGGGAAGGCATCTCCATGCTCAGTGCAGAGCCCAACTAAGCCCTGACACGGGGTGGAACTTTTGATGATAGTGCAGATGGGTAGAGACTTCCTGGGAGAGGAGTTTCTCAAAATTAAATGCACACACCCTTTGACTGGAGAAATCATTGAGCTTATAGATGCGAAGATCTATTTATAAGGAAAGCAACCCAAATGTCTGTGAATAGTAGACTGGTTATCTTTGACAGATACTTATGATTTATTAAGTGAAAATCAGTGTCAAAGATTGTCCCCTTAAAAAAAAGAATTACTCCTATGTTCCAGGAAAGTCTGGAAAGATATCGACCACAGTGGTGATTTTAGTGAGGTAAGAGTGTAGCAGATTTTCACTTTGGATTTTTTAATAACTTCTACTTGAAAGAAAGCTTGAGTTGCTTTGTCATAAAGAATAACCCTAAGGAGGTACATCATAGTGTCCCTCTTTTTTAGAGGAGGAAGCTACAGCTCGGAGAGGTCTAAGTGACTTGCCTAAGGCTTCAGAGCTAATGCAGAGATACGTAAAAGATAGGTGATGGAGTTTATGAAGAATAATTAAGAAAGTATCCACGACCCAGCCTAAGAAATAGAACATAAAACCAACACTGTTGAAGCTACCCTTGAGCACCTCCCCCATTCCATCTCTCTGCCTTCTCTGCCCTGCCAAGAAGAAACAACTGTCCTAAATTTTTTTTATTATTATCTGCTTTAAACAAAAAATGGCTTTCTTGATAACTGTAAGTCACATATAATTCACACATTTAAAGTGTCCAATTTAATGGTTTTAATATATGCATAGAGTACATTTTCATTTTCACTTTAGAACATTTTCATTACCACCAAAAGAAGCATCATACCCATTAGCAAATCACTCTCTATTCCCCTTGCCCTTGGCAACCATTAATTTTTTCTGTTTCTATAGATCTGCCTATTGTGGACATTTCCTATAAATAGAATCATTCAATATATGTGGGCTTTTTTTTCTTTCATCTAGCATAATGTTTTCAGGGTTCATCCTTTTTTATGCCTGATAATATTTCATTGTATGGATATACCACATTTTCCTTATCCAGTTAGATGTTAGAATTGTCTCCACTTTTTTGGCTACTTTGTGGGGGTTTTTTTTTTTATGTTTTTTAAATTTATTTTTGAGACAGAGAGAGACAGAGCATGAGAGGGGGAGGGTCAGAGAGAGAGGGAGACACAGAATCCGAAGCAGGCTCCAGGCTCTGAGCTGTCAGCACAGAGCCTGACGCAGGGCTTGAACTCACAAACGTGAGATTATGACCTGAGCCGAAGTTGAGACTCAACCGACTGAGCCACCCAGACACCCCATTGACTACTTTTAATAATACTGCTATGAACACTCATGTAAAAGTTTTATGTGAACTTATGCTTTCATTTCTCTTCGGGGTCTATACCTGGGAGTGGAATTGCTGGATCATCTAGCATCTGGTAACTATGTTTCTTTTTTTTTTTTTTATAATAGTTTATTGTCAAATTGGTTTCCTATGTTTCATTTTTTGAGAAACCATTGAACTATGTTCCCTGGTGGCTGAACAATTTTACATTCCTACCATCAATGGAAGAGGGTTCCAGTTTCTCCACATCCCTGTCAGTGCTTATTATTGGTCTTCTTTTTTTTTTTTTTTAATTTTTTAAATTTTTTTTTTACTGTTTTTATTTATTTTAGAGAGAGAGAGAGAGAGAGAGAGAGACAGCATGAGCAGGGGAGGGTCAGAGAGAGAGGGTGACACAGAATCAGAAGACAGGCTCCAGGCTCTGAGCTAGCTGTCAGTACAGAGCCTGATTTAGAACTTGAACCCACAAACTATGAGATCATGACCTAAGCTGAAGTCAGATGTTTAACTGACTTAGCCAAATCCCTTATCACATATACGATTTGTAAATATCTTCCTTCATTCTGTGGTTTGTCTTTTCAGTTTCTTGATCGTGTTCTTTAAAGCATAAAACTTTTGGGGGTGCCTAGATGGCTCAATCTGTTAGGGGTCTGACTGTTTTTATTTCGGCTCAGGTCATATAATCTCACAGTTGTGAGATTGAGCTGCACATTGGGCTCCACACGGAGCATGGAGCTGCTTAGGATTTTCTCTCTCCTTCTCTCTCTGCCCTTTCCCTGCTTGTGTGTGCTCTCTCTCTCTCTCAAAATAAACATTAAAAAATAAGCATAAAGATTTTTAATTTTGATGAAGTAAAATTTATTTTCTGTTGTTTGTACTTTCCACTGAAAGTGGAAGGTGTCCTATCTGAGAAGGTTTTATCTAACTCAGAATCATGAAGATTTACACCTGTATTTTCTTCTAAGAGTTTTATAGTTTTAGCTCTTATATTTATGTCAGTGATCTCTTTGGAGTTATTTTTGTGTAACGTGAGGTAGGGGTACAACTTCATTGTTTTGCAGCATGAGGATATCCAGTTGTCTCATCACTTTGCTGGAAAGATTATTATTATTTCCCAAATGAATGGGAATGTTGAAAATCATTTGATCATCAGTGCAAGAGTTCATTTCTGGATTCTCAGTATTTTTCCTTTAACCTATAAATTTCTCCTTATGCCAGTATCACAGTGTTGATTACTGTTATATCGTAATAAATTGTGAAATAGGGAAATGTGAGTCTTCTTTGTTCTTTTTTAAGAGTGTTTTGGTTATTCTGGGTCCCTTGAATTTTCATATGAACTTTAGGATTAACTTATCAATATATTTATTCAAAAGTCAGATGAGGTTTTGATAAGGAATTGCATTCATTGAATCTATAAATCAATTTGAGGAGAATTGCCATCTTAACAGTATTCAGTCTTCCATTCCATGAACATTGGATGTTTTTCCATTTATTTAGATCTTTAATTTCTTTCAACAGTTTGTGCAGCTTTCAGAGTGTTTTACACATCTTCTTAAATTTATTAAGTATTTTGTTTCTAACAATATTGTGTTAGGAATTATTTCCTTAATTTCATTTTCAGGTTGCTCACTGCTTGTATGTATAGTTGGTTTTTGTATGTTGAACTTGCCCTGAATGAGCTTGTTTTACTATCTTATTTTTGTTTTTATTTTAAACAGACTTTTTTAGAGCAGTTTTAGGCTTAAGGTAAAATTGAGTAGAAAGTACAGAGAGGCCCCATAACACTGATCCTGCACACCTGTAGTCTGCCTCACCATGAATATCCTCAACCAGAGTGATAGGTGTGTTCAGGTCAGTGGACCCACATTGATACATCATTATCACCCAAAGTGTGTAGTTTACATTAGGGTTTGAGCTTGGTGTTCTGCATTCTGTGGGTTTGACGAATGTATAATAATGACATTGTATTCTATAGAATAATTTTGCTGTCCTATAAGTCCTCTGTGCATTACTTGTTCAGTTATCCCTCTCCCCTAACCTCTGGCAACAACTCATCTTTTTATGCCTCCCTAGTTTTCCCTTTTGATGTCGTGTAGTTGGAATCATATTGTATATAACCATGTTCAGATTAGCTTCTTTTACTTAGTAATATGCATTTAAGTTTCCTCCTCATCTATTTTGGCTTTATTGCTCATTTCCTTTTATTTTTTAAATTTTCAAAAAATTTTTTAATATTTAAATTTTAATGTTTTATTTATTTTTGAAAGAGAGAGACAGTGTGAGCAGGGGAGGGTCGGAGAGAGAGACACACACAGAATCTGAAGACAGGCTCCAGGCTCTGAGCTAGCTATCAGCACAGAGCCCATGTGGGATTTGAACCCACGAACCATGAGATCATGACCTGGCCGAAGCCGATGCTCAACCGACTGAGCCACCCAGGCGCCCCTGCTCACTTCTTTTTAATGCTGAATAATATTCCATTGTCTGGATGTTCCACAGTTTATCTGTTTACCTATTGAAAGGTGTCTTGGTTGCTTCCAAATTTTCACAATCATGATTAAAGCTGCTATAAACATGTATGTGTAGGTTTTTGTGTGGACATAAGTTTTCAGCTCCTTTGGGTAAATACCAAGGAGCATGGTTGCTGGATTATATGGTAAGAGTATGTAGGGTTTTGTAAGAAATTGCCAATCTGTCTGCCAAAGTGGCTGGATCGTTTTGCGTTTTTACCAGCAATGAATGAGAGTTCCTTTTGCTTCATGTCCTTGTCAGCAGTTGATACTGATGGTGTTCTGGACTTTGGCCGTTCTAAGCAGTATATGTAGTTGCATTTCCCTGATGACATGGAACATCTTTTCATATGCTCATTTGCTATATGTATGTATATCTTCTTTGGTGAGGTGTCTCTTATGGTCTTTGGCCCATATTTTAATTGCGTTGTTTTTGTTTTCATATTATTGAGTTTTAAGAGTTGTTTGTAGGGGCACCTGGGTGGCTCAGTCGGTTAAGCATCTGACTTCGGCTTGGGTGGTGCTCTCACGGTTCATGGGTTGGGGCCCTGCCTCAGGCTCTGTGCTGACAGCTTGGAGTCTGGAACTTGCTTTGGATTCTGTCTCTCCCCCTTTCAGGCTCTCTGTCTCTCTCTTTCAAAAATAACTAAACATTAAAAAAGAAAACAGTTGTTTGTATATTTTAGATAACAATACTTTATTAGGTCTTCTGTGAATATTTTTTCTTTGTCTGTGATTTGTCTTATCATTATCTTGAAACTTCATTTTTAAAAGAGTTTTATGGAAGTATACTTTGCATTCTATAAAATTCTCCCATTTAAAGTATACAGTTCATTGAGTTTTAGTAAATTTATATAATTATGCACCTGTCACCATCATCCAGTTTTAGAATAGTTCTATCACTCCCAAAATTCCCTCAACAATATATTGCTTAGTTTTGTTTATTTGGGGCTTTCTACAAATAGTAAGCATTCTTTAGAGTACTTGGAGCTCCTTCAAAAGAAAAAAGTATAGAGAATGCAGTCACTTTAAACTTCCAGGCCTTTTTCTAATTAACCAATATGATAAAGAATTGAGATGAGTTTTTTCTTCATCCGCATTTTCAGGAATCTTTGAGGGAACAGATGCATCAAGGTTGATACAGAATCTGCATGCTTTAGAGCATGGGTGCCCCATTTACTCAAGCTCCTCAAAGCGGAGGAGATGCCAAACTAAGTTAATTATAAAAATGGCTTTGAGGCACACCTTTCCATTTCTCTGAATCTAATTTTTTTATGGTGTCCGTGACACCTTCAAAGATATTTGCATAAACTTCACCACCTTGTTTGTGTTAGCAAATTAAAGTCATTCTTTTCTATTAAACTTAGTTGTGGTTTTTTTATTTGCTTTTTTGTTAAAACTAATGATTCTGTTGTTTTTTTGAATCTTGAGTTTGGTGAAACTTTATTTTAGGGATAACCCCTGAATTTCAGTACTGGGCAGCTGCTGTTACTTAAACGCTACATCCTCAGATAACTTAATTCTTAGCAGAATGCTGTGGGGATGTGGCTTTTAAGAGCTGGTGGGAGGAACAGTTAGTTTTACAGATTTGCCCAGTCATTAAAGTTCTTGAGAATTAAAGGTTGAAGTACTAGTTTTTCCGGTTTCACTGTTTTACCATTCTGTAGTTCTGTGAGGAATTTTTGAAAGGAGTTCATAATCTGATCTTCAGAAGAAAATGGAAAAAAGACATTTAAAAAATGACTTTGCGTGATCCCAGAGATGCTTTTTCTGTTGCTTTAGTTATGATTCAGCAGTGCTAGTGACAAAAGTAGCACCAACTAATTTGGGTTGTATTTCAATATCACTTGAGTTCCTAACCTGAATTTGAGAATAATGTAAGTTATCACATGGTTTGTGGGGTCTCTGTATTTCATGGAAGTGTCTAAAGAGGTCCATTCTTCCTCAGAACTAGAAATGCAGTTCACTTCCATCTAGGTGTCGTATTTTGTGGTTGTAGAGGTGGAAGAGACACAAGATCCTTTCATCCAATATACTCAAGGAATGCTCTAGTAATTGATGATTCCTTCCTTCAGTTTAGCTATACGCAGATAGACTGGATTTCTCAAATTATTATAAAATTAAGTTCCTAGAAAATAATGTCATGTAATTTAGCGTGCAAGACTTTAAAGGTGATGACTATTGAAACTGAATAAATTAGAATAGGGTAGTGAAACTCCAAAGAGGGAGAAAACAATTAGAGATGGGGCAAGTTTTGACATTTTTTTCCTTACGACCTCTGTAGTGGTGACTCCACAGTCTTCATTCAGTGGCTTTATTTCTAAGTGTTACTGCCCTTTTGCCCTTCTGCCAGAAAGAGTTCTGTATCTCATACTGACTCCATACCTGTTTTCTTTCACTTAGTTCTTTTTTTTATTTAAGTTTTTTTTTTTTGTCTTTATTTTATTTTGAGAAAGAGTGAATGGGGAGAGGGGAAGAGAGACAGGGAGACAGAATCCGAACACAGGGTCCAGGCTCTGAGCTGTCAGCACAGAGCCTGAGGCAGGGCTTGAGCCCACGAACCGTGAGATCAAGATCATGACCCGAGCTGAAGTCGGACACCCAACTAACTGAGCCACCCAGGCGCCCCTCCTTTCACTTAGTTCTCTTTCCCTGAATGTTTTTTACACTTCCTATAATACTTAAAAAGTCTCTGCGGGTGAATGAGGATTCTCAAAGTGAATTTCTAAATTAAAAAAAGAAAATCCTTCCTAAAGTCAGAACCTGGAATTGTCTGATGTTTTAGGTTAACTTTCTTAAGTTTACTAAAATGTACTATGCTGTCTTTGGATAATGATGCAAAGTTTAATATAAGAACTGTGTGTGGTATAATTAACACAATAAGCTATGGAATGAATGCTTTCAGCAAAAATTATTAAATTATAATAGATTGACAGTTGTTTTGTCTTTAAGACAATAATCACGTCACCCCTTATCTTTTTTTCCTGTTTGTTACATTCTTGGTTTGGTAACCGAACAGGAACAATCTGCCCCAAAATAAACATCACAGGTGAATAGTATTAATGTCTGAAAAGGGCATACTCCAGTTATAAAGCTTGATAGAGCCTCCAAGAGGAAAAAATAAAATTGAAGGTGATTTATGTGTGCACACCATTTTCCCTCAGTCTACTCATTGTCTCATTTCATTTCTCAGGGTTTGGGTTGTAAAAACAAATCATTTTATTGTATCTCTTATTAAAGTTTGTTCTTTTAAAAGTATTTGCTAAAATGCTCGTCTGAAAGGAGAGAGACTTTTACAGTATGCAAGTCCTTTTATGTTTTGTCTGTATTTGTCTAGAGGAAGAACGTTCCTAATTCCTTTCTCCAAAGATGATGTTTGTAGAGGCAACTTGTGAAAGATTTACCCCTTCACTCCCATAAAAGTTCAGTTAGTAACATGGAATGTCTTATTTTCTACTCTTTCTTCTGGAGCTTTTATGACAAATAGGGGGCTCACAGGTAAGAATTATATGAGAAACCCTGAGAAATGCATTTGGAGACTAATAAATCATGAAAAACTGAATGAAATGAGAACGGAGTGATTATTTACCTGTTGAAAAACTAACCGCAAGCCTTGAGAAAAGTTAAGGCAAAATAAGGCTTTATGGGAAGCCTTACCAAAGCGACGGGTCTATTCTTTAACCTTTTATTTTTATGTGTATATGTATGTGTGTATTTATTTATTTATGTATTATTTATTTATTTAATAAGGCAAAATATTTTGGGGTGTGTGTGTGTTTTACTGAGAGAGAGAAGGTCTTAAGCAGGCTCCATGCTGAGCCTGCTGACAGGGGACTCAATCCCACGACCTGAACCAAAATCAAGAGTCGGATGTTCGACTGACTTAGCCACTCAGGTGCCCCAACCTTTTAAATCGTTTCAACAGCTGTGATTTCAGCTAAGTAGTTGGGTGAATGTACAGCTTTAAAATGTCAAAAATAATTTTCTGAACTGAAATATAGAACTATGACATTTTTATTGCTAATTTGGATAATAAACCTAGAAGCCTTATTAAATTTCCAATTCGACAGGAGCTAGGAAAGATGGTTAACATAGTAGAAGACACGTATTCAGGGAGAGCAGTCTACGAATGATAGGCAGAAGTTGACAAGTGGAAATGTGGGAGAGTTAAATGTAAAGTATGAATTTATAGCTATCTTTAAATTAGTGAACATTGATTGAAGACCTGTGTCCTAGACTTTGAGCACTGAGGGTGTACTGGGAACAAAATTTATACGATGGGAAGTAGGGAAGACAGGCATTAAAAAAATCTCTTGAGATAATTTGCCTGCATTCACATTCTGCTACTTATTGGCTGTGTGATTTCAAGCAAGTTGCTTTAGCTCTTTGTGCCTCGGTTTACTCTTCTGTCCCGGATTCTTTTGAAAATCAAATGAGATAATATATGTAAAATGCTTAATATGGTGCTTGCCCATTGTAAACTAAATATTAGGTGTTTTGATCATTGTCTGTTAATGCTTATCACCTTTTTTTTTTTATGGAAGAAAACAGAGATTATGCTACCTAGTGTAATGGGTTAGGCCAAGAAAACTGCTGACAAAATATCTACTTTTAAGAAGCTTGTACTTGAATCTTTGTAAACAGAGTGCATTTAAGATACATATATGGATAGGCACAGGATGCTTGCTGTGGGAAGACATAGGTGGCATACCTGAGCCCGCCATTTGTACAGTTCTAAGGGGACACTTCTTAGAGCGTTATGTTGTGAATGGTAACCCCTGCTCTGTGTGTGTGCCTGTGGTAGGCCAAATTGGGGAGGGACATCTGAGTTAAATTTTGATGGGAAAGGTGAAGAGATGACCAACAACGGGCATTTCTCGTACAGGGGAATGGGGCCACGTGAGACCGTGGTATGTCCGGGCACCTGGAATTAACTTCATTGTGACTAAAGTTAAAGATGAGGCGGGATGGTTGAGAGTGATTGCTAAGAGATGAGATCAAGAAGGACCTTGTTTGCGATTTTAACACATGGAGACATCTGAATCAAGGACGCTATGGGATGAGGTCAGCAGGGTCACGTGATCAGATTTCTTTTTATAATGTGCTCAGACGGTACTGAGGGGAATAGTTTGCAGTAGGAGCAGGTCTAAAGGCCTAAAGGCTGGGGGAAGGCAGCTGCAGCAGTCTAGGTCAGCGCTGCTCCGAGTGTGGGCCGCAACCTTTATTCCGGGTGGTGCGGGTCCCTTTCTCCGTACTTGCTGGAGTCTCATCCCTAGACAGTTAGAAGCTTATGGCAGTTTGACGTAGTTCGCAGTTTCTACCCTTGGCCGAACCTTCTGTGTTCTTTGCTAGCACGTCTTGAAGCTCGTCTCAAGACAGTTCTGTTCTCCACTGCCCACAACAGCTATTTCAAACCTCTGTCCCTCTCCTCAAGTTCCTACTCCACCTCTTCCTCGCCTTCCACAGATGACTTCATTCCCTGTTTCACAGAGAAAATAAAGCTAAAGGATGCAGGAACTGGATAACTTCCTGTTCCACCCACAGACAGAGATGCGTGTCAACATTATTCAGCTTTCCTCCACTTTGCAAGTTGTCTCTAGATCCTGTTCCCTTCCATTTTTATTCTAGGGGCTTTTTTTCCTTTTATTATCTTAGGTTTTCCGTCCCTGCCTCTCTACAATACCTTTACCTATAGCCTATAACCTTGCTCAAGGATCACCCCCGAATTCAATCTTTATCGTCCTTTAGATTACCAGCCTAACTTCTCTCTTTCCCTTCACAGCCAAGCTTAGTTTTCAAGTATTGTCTCTGCTTCACTTCTCGTTTTCTCCCAATCCACTATGTGCTCCTTCCTCACTTAACACCGTACGGCTCCAACTGCTCTGACAAACTAGCAGCTAGGCACCAAATCCAGCAGGCACCTTTTTGGCTAGTGATACTGAGTATCTATCTTATTTGCCACCTCTGTATCCTTTTGGTAAAGTATCTGTTCAAACCTTTGCCCATTTTTAACCTGGGTTGTTTGTTTTCGTAACTTTGGGTTTTGAACAATTCTTTATAGATTCAGATACACATCCTCTTTCAGATATGTGATTTGTAAATATTTTCTCAGTCTGTATTTCTTTAAAAATAAAATTCTCTCCATAGTGTCTTTCCTGATAGAAACATTTTCATTTTGCTGCTGTCCAGTTGAGATCAGTTTTTTTCTTTTATGGATTCTGCTTTTGGTGTCATACCTCCAAACTCTTTACCTGACAGGTCACGAAGATTTCTCCTGTGTTTTCTTCTAAAAGTTGTATAGTTTTATGGTTTTTGTTGTGTTTAGGCCAAGCTTCTTTTTTTTTTTAATCATACAGATACCTAGTTTTTTTCTGAGATCATTTGTTGAAAAGCAGATCTTAGCCTCCATAGATTTGATTTTGTGCCTTATTCAAAAATCAGCTCGCCATATTTGTGTATATCCCATTTCTTTTTTAACTGAGATTGTTGAGAAGTGTGTTTTTAATTTTAAAAACTGATACTTATTTTGTTATGATTTGAATATGTGATCTGCATGATACCATTCTCTTCGAATTTGTCAAGATTTACCTTATGGCCTAGTATGTGATCACTTTTTATAACTCTTCTCTTGTGTTGGAAACATGTTTACTCTGCAATTATTTAGTGTAATGTTTTGTGTATGCTCACTAGATATAGTTTGCTAATTGTGTTATTTAAATGTTATATACTTTATATGATTAAATAGTTGTGTAATCAAACATTTTTATGTGTATAATCTTTCAGTTGATAAGTACTGATAAATACATTGTCAAAATCTTACTCTGGTGAATTTTTATTATTTCTCTTAGTTCTGTCACTTTGCTTGTGCATACAAGTTTAGAATTTATACCCTAACTATATTGAGCCCTAAATGTGTTCACAGCGTGCCTGGGGGGCTCAGTTGGTTGTGCGTCTGACTTCGGCTCAGGTCACGATCTCCCAGTTCCATGATCTCCAGGGCCCATGTTGGGCGCTCGCTGACAGCTCGGAGGCTGGAGCCCGCTTCAGATTCTGTGTCTCCCTCCCTCTCTGCCTCTCCCCTGCCCGTGCTTAGGCTCTGTTTCTCTCTCTCTCAAAAATAAATAAACATTACAGTTTTTTAATTAAAAAATAAAAATGTATTCACTCCTATCTCCAAAATTTTCTTTTGCACAAAATTTGGCTTTCAATAATGCAGCTGCCACTTTTTCTTTATTTGTAATTAATTTTTATTGCAATGGTAATATATATGCATCAGAATATACTTAAGCATATAGTTTGGTGAGTTTTGACAAGTAGGCAAGCATCACCCCAGTGACAGTCAGTATCTGCAGAAAGTTCCCCACTGTGCACTCTCCTCCTCCTGCCCTTGGCAACATCGTTTTTTGTTGCTATTATCTTTGATTAATTTTACTTGTTCTTAGATTTTACATAGATAGACTCATGCAGCACGTACTCCTTTGTGCCAGTCTCAATTCACCCATTGCCTGCCTAACTTCAGAGTTACAGAAGTATTCTCTCTTGCTTTTTTTTTCTTCAAGAAGTTATATACTTTTAGTTTTTACGTTCCATCTCATTAATTTGTGGTATATGGGAATAGCAGAAAAGTTTGAAGGGTTTTTTTGTGACTTTGTTTTTCAATACTGATAGCCTGGTCTTACAGTACTTTTTGTTGAAAAGACTTTACTTAGTGAATTGCCTTGCTCTGCAGTGAAAAAGCACTTGATTGTGTAAATATAATCTAGTCTGGACTTTTATTCTGTTTCATCGGTCCTTTTGTCTATTCTTACGTTAATGCCGTACTGTCTTGATTATTGTAGCTTCAGAGCAGGTGTTCTCAACCTCAGCACTGTTGACATTTGGGCCTGATACCTCTTTGAAGACTTTCTTTTGTATTAGATGTTTTGCAGCATCCCTGGCTTCTGCCCACTAGGTCTAGTAGCATCCCTCTTGATCTGACAACCAAAAATGCTAAATGTCTCCTCGGGGGCAAAACCATCCTCATCTGAGAACCACTTCTTTAAAATAAGTCTTAAAATCAGGTAGTAAAAGTCCTCCAACTTTTATGGTTTCCTTCAGAATTATTTAGCTATTTTAGGACCTTTATTTCCATATCATTTTAGAATTAACATGTCAGTTACTATTTAAAAGTCTGTTGAGGGGTGCATGGGTGGCTCAGTCAGTTGAGCATCTAACTCTTGATTTTGGCTCAGGTCATGATCCCAAGGTTGTGTTACTGAGCCTTGTATCAGGCTCTGTGCTGAGCGTGGCGCCTCCTTACGCTTCTCTCTCTGCCCTGCTCTCCTACGCGCATGCGTATGTGCTCTCTCGCTCTCTCTCTTTTTTAATTAAAAAAAGTTTTTTTTTTTAACATTTCAGTTTACTTTTGAGGAACAGATCATAAGCAGGGAAGGGGTAGAGAGAGACACACACACAGAATCGGAAGCAGGCTCCAGGCTCTGAGCTGCCAGCACAGAGCGTGATGCAGGGCTCGAACCCATGAACTGTGAGATCATGACCCGAGCCGACGTTGGATGCTTAACTGACTGAGCCACCCAGGCACCCCCTCTAAAATTTTTTTATGTTTATTTTTGAGAACGAGAAAGAGAGAGGATGTATGAGGGAGGGGCAGAGAGAAAGGGAGACATAGAATCCGAAGTTCCAGGTTCTGAGCTGTCAGCACAGAGCCCCACGGCGGGGTTTGAACTCATGGACCACGAGATCATGACCTGAGCCAAAGTTGGACACTTAACTGACTGAGCCACCCAGGCACCCACCTTCCCTCTCTTAAAAAAAAAAATTCTATTGGGATTTTGATTAGGATGATGTGGAATATATAGATCAAGTACAAGAGAATTGACATCTTAACAGAATTGAGGCTTCCAATCCATGAATTTGGTCTAGCTCCACTGACTTTGTCTTCAATTTCTCTTTGCAGCAGTTTGGAGTTTTCATTATTATAGAGGTCTTGTGCACATCTTACTAAATTTACTCCTAAGTAGTTAATATTTTCCAGTGCTATTGGAATTGGTATTTTTGTTTAAATTTCACTGTCTAATCTGATTAACTAGTTGTAGGCCCTCTTGCTCTGTCCACAATCTTGTATTCAGCAAAGGCACCATGGCACTAGAAGGGGGTCTCTTTGACTAGTCCTGTTACTCTATGCTACTGAAGGTCCTCTGAGAAAAAATGGGCAGAAAATGTACAGATGTTGGGTCTGGAGATCCTCAAGTTTTTAATCAGTCGAACCAACCCAGTTTGAGCAAATAAAAGTTTGCTAAAAAGTTTGTTTTCTCCTTAGCCTTCTTGGTGATCAGTTTGCTCTTCCTCTCACTGTGTCTCAGGATGAAAGGGGCTTTGGATGTTTTCCCTCTGAGCAAGCCCTTATCCCTTTCTGGAATTTGGTTTATTTATATTTCTTTGAATTGTTAACTTTGATGTATACAACCAACCAGGAAACCATGATACTCCTTTTTCCTTTGTTAGGGAGAAGCATTTTTGTAAATTTCTACACCCTAATTAGAAATGGTTACCAGTTTTCTTCCCTCAATGTTTTGGTATATTTTTAAACTTACTTTTTATTATCCTTTTACTTTCTTTTCAAGTTTATTTATTTTGAGAGAGACCAAGACAGATAGTGTTGAGTGGGGGAGAGGCAGAGAGGGAGGGAGAGAGAGAATCCCAAGCAGCCTCTGCACTGTCAGCACAGAGCCTGATGTGGGGTCTCAAACCCGTGAAACCGTGGGATTATGATCTGAGCTAAAGTCGGACACCTAACTGACTGAGCCACCCAGAGGCCCCTAAAATGCGTATTTATTTATTTATTTATTTATTTATTTTAGAGTTTATTTTTTTATTTTTATTATTTTTTTTACTTTATAAAGTTTCATATTTTTTTAACATATGCAATTATTTTCCATCCTTTACAATACAGTAGTTGCAATGACACTCAAAACAGAAAAGCAAAGTAAAAAATCAAAACACCAA
>NC_043716.1:17307931-17310146 GCF_006229205.1 Suricata suricatta | reverse complement strand
AACACCCCAACAAGGAAAACAAGTACTACAATGTAAAAATATTAAGAAAAGAAAACCCTCTCACATGCATAAATGAAAGATGGCACACAAAGAACTCACATCTTTTCAAGCTTCAATAGTAAATATTCTGCTACTATATATTAAATACTGCATGGTTTGCCCAAGCTAAGATGAAACCACATCATGAATCAATTAGCATAAAATGCGTATTTAAAGTCCATATGTGATGATATTATTTTCAAATCTCATCAGTATTTTTTTTAAAGATCGTATTTTTAAGAAATCTCTACACTCGATGTGGGACTTAAATTTACAACCCTGAGATCAAAGACTAGCGTGCTCTACTGACTGAGCAAGCCAGGTGCCTCTAGTCAATTGTTTTTTAAAGTAAGCTCTACACTCAGTATGGGGCTTGAACTCATGACCCCAGGATCAAGAGTTGCATATTATACCAACTAAGCTAGCCAGGGGCCCCCAAATCTGGTCAATTTTAATAGTCTCCTATCGTTATAGCATACTTTTCTCCCTATCTTATTTCTTCATCTTAAAAAATACTTATTTCACATTATGCATTTGATCATTCTATCATCCTGCTGTCTTTATTGGTCTAATTCTATAGTTTGCTGTTCGTTGGCTCTGATTCATAGATGCTTCTTGTGATCTTTAAAAATGTGAGCTTATGGCCTTTGGGACTTTGTTGTAGTTTTTAGAGGCTGAAAATCAGATCTTTTTTTCAGAGATAATTTGTGTCCAGTGGTGTCACCTACTTGCAAGTAAATTTTTGACCTTGGTTTTTTAGGCAACACAACTGGTTTGAACTGTAACGCCCCAGGGGTGCAGGCAGACTTGTGGTAAAGAATTCTCATTGAAGAAATGTTTCTGTTTAACTGCTCTACCATGAATCAATGCCAATGAAACCCTTATTCTTATCATCTCCCTCTGCAGAATGAGTTTTTTCCTATTTCACCGTCTAAGGATACAGCTTTTTGGGGAGTCTTGACATTGTTGTTAATCCATTCTGTCTGCATGGTAGGGCCCAACTCAGTAAGTAGCCCATTAAAACCTAGACTTTCGTCCCCCAACGATTGGCCAGTAGCTCCAGGGAAAACTCTAGCTATCATGTTCCTCACTCTTGTGAGTATATATTTTCTTGTTTCTGCTTTCAGGACTTCCTTTGCTTCCCCCTCAAAATTAGCTATACATTTAAAAATATATATTTTTAAAATAGATTTTTAATCCAGCATTCTAGGTATGTTTTTCAAACTGATATCCTATTACCGTATACTCAGTGTATCTTTGGGAGTTACCTCTATTTGTTTTTGAAGTGTGGCAAGTGACAAGGTATCGTCTAAGGGGAAAATGAATTCCTGTCTCAGAGCTTGGAAGGTCCTTCCCCTGCTTCCATGGTAGTGAAGCCTTCCTACTCTTCACTCACTCCAGATACTCTCCCCTTCCAGCTCAACTCCCACCTTACTCTGTACCCCCGACAGAATGAATTAATCTCGGGGCACCTGCGTGACTCAATCGGCAAAGTGTCCGACTTAGGCTCAGGTCATGATCTCTCAGTCCCTGGGTTCGAGTCCCGCATTGGGCTCTGTGCTGGCAGCTCAGAGCCTCGAGCCTGTTTCACATTCTATATCTCCCTCTCTCTCTGCCCCTCCCCTGCTCATACTCTGTCTCTCTCTGTCTCAAAAATAAACAAATTTAAAAAGGAATGAATTAATCTCATATTTCTTTTTTAAATTTTTAAAAATTTAACAGTGCTACGAAGCCAGCATCACCTTGATACCCAAGCCAGACAGGGACCCAGCCAAAAAAGAGAACTACAGACCAATATCCTTAATGAATACAGATGCAAAAATACTCAACAAGATACTAGCAAATCGAATACAACAGCACATAAAAAGAATTATCCACCATGATCAAGTGGGATTCATTCCTGGATTACAGGGATGGTTCAATATCCGCAAATCCATCAACGTGATTCATCACATTAACAAAAGAAAGGATAAAAATCATATGATCCTGTCGATAGATGCAGAAAAAGCATTTGACAAAATACAGCACCCTTTCTTAATAAAAACCCTTGAGAAAGTCGGAATAGAAGGAACTTACCTAAACATTATAAGAGCAGTCTATGAAAAACCCACAGCTAATATCATCCTCAATGGGGAAAAACTGAGAGCATTCCCCCTGAGATCAGGAACACGACAGG
>NC_043716.1:17126809-17307831 GCF_006229205.1 Suricata suricatta | reverse complement strand
GGGCACTTGAGGGGAAGAGCACTGGGTGTTGTATGGAAAACAATTTGACAATAAAATATTATGGAAAAAAAAATTTTTAATTTTAATTAATTTATTTATTTTGAGAGACAGAGACAGCGTGAGCAGAGGAGGGTCAGAGAGAGAGGGAGACACAGAATCTGAAGAAGGCTCCAGGCTGCAAGCCATCAGCACAGAGCCTGATTCGGGGCCGGAACCCACAAACCGCGAGATCATGACCTGAGCTGAAGTCGAATGTTTAACTGACGGAGCCACCCAGGCACCCCTCTTATATTTGTTTCCATGTGAGATAGATATACCTGTATACACAAAGAAAGAGACTGGATTTTATTTATTTCTATATCTCTATCACTAAAGCTTGTTGAATTGAGTTCTCAGAATCTTTATAACAAATCTTGAAATACTGAGATTTTAGCTAGGGCACTTTGTACCTTAATTTGCTATTTATTTTAGAAAATAACTTTTTAAGCAGTTGGAGTTTGTTCACCATACTGAAGATCAAGTAATTTTATCTGGTGTTTGTTAAATTGCTTGGGCTGGTTATATTTAAGAGAGATTAAGGTATAATTAAAATGTTATTTGTTTTATAATATCCAGAGAGACTGGGATGGTGTGATTTTAGAACAAATGGAGATTTAGACCCCAATTCTAAATTCTAGTTTACTTTAAAATTATGAAATATTTAGGGTGCCTGTCTAGCTCAGTTGGAGGAGCATGAGACTCTTAATCTTGGAGTTGTGAGTTTAAGCCTTACATTGGGCATGGAGATTACTAAAAAACAAAAACAAAACAAAACCCTCAAAAAATGTTATGGAATATATAGAATTTTCTGGAAGCCGCCTTTGTGTCCGGAACATCAAAGGGAATCTTTGACTTTTGGTTACTATTTTTAAAAAATGAAAAAGGGGCAGTTTTCTAAATGACCTTGATTTCTTTGAGAGGTTGGGGATGGGCATGTGTGGTGTTTTCTGTTGCCTGAATTTAATTTTCTTTTCCATGGTGCATTACAGGGTCTTTTGTGGCTCTCCCATACATTTGCGGCAGTAAGAAAAACCAGTGAGTGTCCACTGGAAAAGCTGATTTTATAAACACATATCCCTTCGATTAGCATTCTTTTCCTATTTGAAGATGTATAGATGCAGAAAAGAATTAAGCAGTTGTATGAAAAAGAGAAAGGAAGAACACTTGGCAGAGAGCAGACAGGTTGGTGAGAAGCCCAACTAGAACGGAGGTTGGGAGGACTCGACAGTAGAGAAAGCACAGGTCAGAGAAGGCCAAAGGAAGCCCCAGTACCAGTAGGTGGGAATGGACAGCAAGCTGGCTCATGTCATGTTGCTCAAGGAGTGTGTTTTGTGTAAACATGTAAACGTGTTTCAAAGAGCCACTTTGTGTTTTAACATCTCCACAATCGAGATGTTTCTTACCATCAATCATAACTCATAGATGAATAAACAGCATGTTTGTTTTTCTTTTTTGGGGGGTACATAAAACAATGGCACATTTATCATTAGTGGCATCTTACAGTTAATGAAATATGGTGTCCCTGCATTGCTCCTAAGGAAGAATATTGGTTGTATTAGCCTGTTTGCATTATATGATCTGGCAGACAAAAGGGTTTTTTTTAAACAGTTTTTTAAAACATCCAGAAACAGACTCTCAGCATTTAACTGATCCAGACAGCTGACTCTTGATGTTATTTCAGTAGAAATCTCTCTCTAAGGTGATTTATGTGAAATGAGCAACTGCTTTTGAAAAATATCCACCACGAAATAGGCTGCATTTGTAGTTGCCAGAAATTCTGAATCAAGTGTAAGTAATCACTTGAAAGAAATGTAAGTAACCTCCCCCCCCCCCTCCACCTTAGGGGAGGGGCAGATTCCCTGCAGCGGCTAAGTACTCTTCATTAGGCAAGAACAACTTGTGTCGTAACTTCTCATTGGCATTGCTTAGACAATGTCTTTGTATTATTTGTGCCTCAAGTTCATCTCTATTTTATTGTTCAATCTCTTTGGAATTTTGCCATCAATTATTGAGCCCGTGGACTTACTTGCCTTGTTTGACAGACTTGGGCATTTGAGTGAAAATACCTCAACTCATAAAACTATTCTTGGGGTGCCTGGGTGGCTCAGTTGGTCGGGCGTCCAACTTCGGCTCAGGTCATGAACTCACTGTGAGTGAGTTCGAGCCCCGCATCGGGCTCTGTGCTGACAGCTCAGAGCCTGGAGCCTGCTTTGGGTTCTGTGTCTCTCTCTCTTTTTGTGCCCCTCCCCTACTCCTACTCTGTCTCTGTCTGTCTCTCTCTCTCTCAAAAATAAGATTTTTAAAAGTTTTAAAAAGAACATTTTATTTAAAAAAAAAACCCTATTCTTAAGTTTTCCTCTATTGCTTTGGCTACTATAAAGCTCATAGTCAACTGTACAGCCTTTCTGGTTAAGGAATGTAGAATAATTCAGCTTATATTTTGTGTACAGACCACCTTCAGCCCCTCTCATCCTCACTTCAGAACTTTCCTACCCATTTTCCCCCTTCCCCAGACTTTTATTGTTTCTATTATTTTTAAATCATATACTGTATGTTTATTTCTTAGCTACCTCTCATTTGTTTTGGAATGGGGTGGGATATAAAGGCTAATAAAAACACCCAACAATGAAATCCATCTTTTTGTTAAAAAATAAAATCCATCTTTTAAAACCTTTCTTCAGTGTAGTGAAAAGAGCAAATTAAAACAAATTCTGTAGTGAAGCAGAAAGTCCATTTTTTCCTTTCTTCATGTGTGTCTTAAATGAGGTGAATTGTTTTTGGGAAAGGAAAACTTCATTTTGCTGACCCATCTGTGATGGTTCTAGTATTTGGGGACAACAAAGGATTGTGAGCTCTTTCAAGTTATTTCTAATTTAGAGACTGGATGTTTAAAGAAATGATAATGATAAACATTTGAATGACTTTTAAAGTTAGTTCCTAATGGGGCACCTGGGTGGCTCAGTGGTTGAGTGGCTGACTCGGGTCATGATCTCACGGTTCATGGGTTGAAACCCCACATCGGGCCTGTGCTGACGGCTCAGAGCCTGGAGCCTGCTTTGGATTCTGTGTCTCCCACTCTCTCTGTTCCTCCCCTGCTAGTGCTCTCTTTGCCTCTCAAAAATAAACATACATTAGAAAAAAATTTAAAGTTAATGACTCTTGATCAGCTGAAATAATGTGAGAGAGCTATATTCTTTTCTAACAGAAAAGGTGCATTTTCTCCTGGCATGTTGCCTGAGAATAGGAAAGGTAGAAAAGTACCCTTGTTTCTGTACATCTGTGTATATGTATTTTAAGTGGAGTTAATTACGTGAATAAAATGCAGAGAATTTATAGTTTATAACATAGCGGAAGGAACAAAAGCGGGGCAGAGGGGGGAGTGGAGAGGGTTAACTGTCATTGATGCATGCATTTTATTTAAACATTTGTCTTCTCTTAACCAAATTGAGTCCAGAGTGGTAACTGGACTCCTCTCACCATAGCATATTTTCCTTGTTCCCCCTATTTCTTCTGCCTCTGAAAAAACAGTAGCATGAAAGATTGAGAATTATAGTCAAAGATATATATAAAATTATACTAACCTAATACTTTGTGTTATGCCAATTCATTTTTAATTGTTTCCTCTTTTCGGTGCTTTATGTTGTTAGTACCTATGCCCCCTTTTCTTGTTCTTAACTTTTTTTTGCTTTGCACTTCTTTTTCTTACGCTCGATATAAACCTCCTTTCCTTTGATTCTTCTGTCTACCAGCCCTTGGGGACAAAAGTCATTCTGATGAGTTGTCTTGCAATACTGAAATCATAACAATGTCCAAGTCTATTTGGCATCTGGCACTGTAAGTTAATCTAAAACATTAATCTGGAGATTAAAGTCAATCATCTCGATCCGTTTGATGCAGAGAATACTATTATATTAAACCTTGCATTCATATGGAGGGAATTAATAAGAAAATGTTTGGAAACTTAAGCTGCTTCTTGTCAGTGATGTGTTCTTCACTCATACTGGAGATGATCAATCAATTCTAGATATTCATGTTTTATCACAGCCTCATATTATATTACATTACTATCAGAATCCCTTTCCTATATGCTTTGAAAGAAGGTTCTTTT
This sequence comes from Suricata suricatta, assembly GCF_006229205.1. NCBI lineage: Eukaryota > Metazoa > Chordata > Mammalia > Carnivora > Herpestidae > Suricata > Suricata suricatta. The sequence continues at coordinate 17,303,684 of NC_043716.1, read as the reverse complement.
TTAACAAATATACCTTCACAGAAAATTCCAGTCTTTCTCAAGCAGATTTATGGAACACAGTTCTTAAAGGTGTTCATTCTACCTTGAAGTGTATGTTGTTATTAAAAACTGAAAAGAATAAGAAAATAAAATGGCATTGAATGAAGCTTGTTAATGACTCTATTCAGTCTCCTAAAATTATGAAATAGAGTACTGCTTCAGTCTGCTTCTGTATATTACTGGTTTTTCCTCCTAGAAACTGTATGTGATTATTTTTGGTAAAGGTAGCTGATAGGGAGTTTAGATCATTACCTATCTAATAAAGAAAGTTAAAATTTACTTATTGGAAGATTTCCTGAAATAACATACCTTTTGTTTTTCAAGCACTGAAATAAAAATGTTTGTAAAGTCTTCTTTGTGTTATAGATATTGTTGTTTTTTAAGTTAACAGACTTTATTTTTTAGAGCAATTTTAGATTCATAGCAATATCAAGTGGAAAGTATAGAGCTCCCAACTATTTCTTTCACTTTCCCCTTCAGCGTCCTGCTGCCCACATCCCATACTGGTATGGAACATTTGTGACAATTGATGAACTGACACAGACACATTGTCACCCACAGTCCACAGTTTATATTCGGGATCACTGTTCATGTTGTATATTTTGTGAGTTTTGGCAAATGTATAATGACCTATCCAACCTAATAATATCATACAAAATAGTTTCACCGCCCCCCAAATCTCTGTGCCTCACGTGTTCTTCCCTCCTTCTCTCCAAACTGACAGTCACTGATCTTTTTACTGTCTCTATAGTTTTTCCTTTACCTAATGTCATATAGTTAGACTCCTGTGATATTCAGCTTTTTCATGTTGACTTTCTTCACTTGGTAATATGTATTTGTTTCCTCTTCTTTTTGAGGCTTAATAGCTCATTTCTTTTTAGTGCTGAATAATATTCCTTTGTAGGGGATTTACCACAGTTTTATTTATCTATTCACTTATTGAAGGACATATCGGTTGTTTCCAAGTTTGGGTAATTATGAATAAAGTTTCTGTAAAAGTTAATGTGGAGGTTTTTGTATGGTTACAGGTCTTCAGCTTATTGAGTAAATGCCAAAGAGTTTGATGGCTGGATGGTATGATCATGTTACTGTTTTGTTTTGTTTTTTTAAATAAATTATGTAGAGGCACCTGGGTGGCTCAGTCAGTTGAGCATCCAACTTTGCCTCAGATCATGATCTTGGTTCAGGAGTTTAAGCCCCGCATGAGGCTCTGTGCTGAAGAGCTCAGAGCCCAGAGCCTGCTTCAGATTCTGTGTCTCCATCTTTCTCTGCCTCTCCCGTGCTTGTGCTCTCTTTCTCTTTCAAAAAGAAAAAAAAAAAACCATTAAAAAGAAATTTAAAAAAAAGAATTGATATGTTTCTTTAAAAAAAAAAGGAACTTATATAGAACAAATAAAAAATCTGCAAAATCTTCCTTTTGCTAACAAAATTAAAACTTGGTCCAGGTAATTGTTGAAGGTTTTTCTGGGGGACATGTCAGTTGTGGTGCAAGCAAATGAATGACTCTTGTTTTTTCCTTCCACCAGCATTGCTGCAGTGCTCTCCTAGCTGGTCTCCTTAGGGCCAGTTTCACCCACTTTCATTTTAGTTTGTTCTCATTTGCAGGCTTAGTGGAAGGTTGAGATTATGCATGTAGTGTGCCTAGCACAGTGCCAGACTCAGAGTAGTCATAGGATATTTGGTTTGTAGCACCGTTTCTATCCCGTGTTCTCAACTGTTTGTTAATAAAGATTATCCCTCACCCTAGCATACTATTAAAGGACTCCTAAAAACGGGCTTCTTATGGCTCAGTTAGTTTAGCAGCCAACTCTTGGTTCTGGCTCAGGTCATGCTCTCATGAGTTCAAGCCCCACTTTGGGTCCTCTGCCCCCTCTCTCTCTCCATTTCTCCCTCTCCTCCCTCTCCAAAATAAATAAACATTAACAACCACAAAAAAAAAAGGACTCCTAAAAACCAACCTCAGCCTCACTTCCTAGACTTACTGTACTGTTACGGATATTTTCCTTCTTAATCTCTTTTTTTTTTTTGCTGTTGTTTAATTGTGAAAAACATGACCTACATTTACCCTCTTTGCTGTTTTTAAGTGTACAGTGCAGTTGTGTTAACTCTAGGCAATTATTGTTTTAACAGATCTCTAGAATATTTCGTCTTGCAAAACTGAAACTCTATACCACTGAACAACTCTTCATCCCTTCACCCTCTCAGCCCCTAGTATCCATTTCCTACTGTGTTTCTATGAGTTTAATTACTTTAGATAGCTTATGTAAGTGGAATTAGGCAGTATTTGTTTTTCTGACTGGCTTGTTTCCCTTAGTACGATGCCCTCAAGGCTCATTCATGTCAGGGCCTATGACAGGATTTCCTTCTAAGACTGAATAACATTCCTCTCTCTATATATCTCTGTCTGTCTATCTCTGTCTCTGTCTCTATCTCTATCTATCTATTCTTTTATCCTGTTGATGGATGGATGCTTCTACCTCTTGACTATTGTGAATAATGCTTCAGTGAACAGGAGCGTGCAAGTCGCTCTTGGAGATCCCATTTTCAGTTCTTCTAGATGTAGACCACACAGCAGGATTGCTGGATCGTATGATAATTCTGTTTTTAATTTTTTGAGGAACCTCCATTCTGCTTTCCGTAGCGGCTGCGCCATTGCACATTCGCTGCAGCAGCACGCAGGGTTTGTCCACATCCTCGCCAGTACTTGTCGTTCTGATAGCGGCCACCTTGGTGGTGCAAGGTGAGCTCTCACTGTGGTTTTGATTTGCATTTCCTGAATGACTAGTGGTATTGATTAGCATCTTTTCGTATGCTTGTTTTCCACTTGTGTATTTTCTTTGGAGAAATGTGTATGCACGTCCTTTGCTCATTTTTTAATCAGGCGATTTTTTTAAGTTGTAGGAATTTTTAAAATACATTCAATATATAAAAAAAGGTTTTATATTATTTTTTATATTTGATATTAATCTCCTATCAGATATATGGTTTGCAAATATTCTCCCATTTTGTAGGTTGAACTTTTTTTACTCCACTGTTTCCTTTGCTGTGCAGCTTAAAGTTTGATATTATCCTATTTGTCTATTTTTACTTTTGTCACCTGTGCTTTTGGTGTCATCTGAGAAATCATTGCCAAATCCAATACCATAAAGCTTTTCCCCTATGTCTGTGTTTTCCTCTAGGAGTTTGATAGTTTCAGGTCTTATATTTAGGGTTTTGATGCATTTTGAGTTAATTTTTGTATATGGGATAAGGGTCCAACTTCACTTTTTTGCATGTGGTTGTCCTGTTTTCTCCGTATTATGGATTATACTATGACCCGCAGGTCAGCAGCTTCAGAAGATCTGTGAGTCCCTGAAATTGTGTGCAATACTTTGTGCGTGTGTGTATGTGTATGAGAGAGAGACTTTTTAAGAAGGATCCATTACCTTGGATTAGATTCTGAAAGTGATCACCTCCAGTCCCAAGGCTAGCACTATGACAGTATTAGAGAGGTAATTATTTAAATTTAAATTTGTCATCGAGCCTGGCCTGGGGGAAACTGTGGTTAGCATTGGAACATAGCACACTTAGAAATGCAGGATATGTTCATGTTACTGAAGAAGTGGAGAGCCTTCATGAGAAGTAGGATGGAACCGGTATCAGGTGTAGCATCTGCAGGCAATTTATTTATTTATTTTTAATTTTTTTTAACGTTTATTTATTTTTGAGAGAGAGAGAGACACAGAGTGTGAGCAGGGGAGGGGCAGAGAGAGAGGGAGACACAGAATCTGAAGCAGGCTCCAGGCTCTGAGCTGTCAGCACAGAGCTCGATGTGAGGCTTGAACCCACAAACTGTGAGATCATGACCTGAGCTGAAGTCAAACGCTTAACCGACTGAGCCACCCAGATGCCCCATCTGCAGGCACTTTAGTTCTTCAGTTAAGTTTGCAGTATCTCTTAGACCTGGTTGGCAGATTAGCATAATATGTACTCTTGTCCAATATTCTGAAAATCTGTTGAAAACAGAAAAACAAACATTCAGATGTTAGAACTAGTTGTTTCTAAAGGTTTCTCTGGTTAAGTTAATGTTTTTTTAATTTTAATTATTTTAGTGTTTGTTAATTTTTGAAGAGGGAAGAGAAAGTATGAGCGGGGGAGGGGCAGAGAGAGGGAAACACAGAATCCAAAGCAGACTCCAGGCTCTGAGCTGTCAGCACTGAGCCCGACATGGGACTTGAACTCACAGGCTGTGAGATCATGACCTGAGCCGAAGTCGGATGCCCAACCGACTGAGACACCCAGGAGCCCCAAAGTTAATGTTTTTAATTGTGTGCTTTTTATTGAAGGAACTTGGTTCCTTGAGGTTATCAGTTTTGCTTGTAGACCTGGATTTTTAAAGAATAAGTGATAATGGTTATACATTTGGAGACAGGGTGAGTTTAATATAACATTAAGTGAATTTTAAAAATTAGAATGCCCACCCTCCCCCGTTGCCCTCCCTCCTCCAACAAATACAAACCACAAAGAACTGGGGGAAATTCTCTTCCATTGTGGGGCAAGATTGAAGAAAGCTAACCTTTGAGCTTTATCCCGAAGCCTCTCTTTTTAACCCTTCACATAGAGCAATAATATATATACTATGTCAATTTGAGAGTTACATGTTATCAGGTTTGCATTTGATGTTGACACTTCCAAGTAAATTTTATGCCAAATTCACCCTTCAGGAGCATGTGTTAGGAATGCTTTGAATTTTTCTTTTTTATGTTTTTATTTATTTTTGAGAGAGAGAAGGAGACACAGAATTGGAAGACAGGCTTCAGGCTCTGAGCTAGCTGTCAGCACAGAGCCTGATGCAGGCCTTGAACCCATGAACCGTGAGATCATGCCCTGAGCCAAAGTCGACGCTTAACCCACTGAGCCACCCAGGTGCCCCATGGAATGCTTTGATTACTACCACCACCCATCACTGGAAACTTGTCAACTGCACAAGGAGAAGTTCCCCCGATCCCCAGACCCATCTGTCTGTCTGTCTATCTATCTATGTATTTATTTACTTTTCATTAGGCTTCACACCCGGTGTAGAGCCCAGTACAGAGCTTGAACTCATGACCCTGATATCAAGACCTGAGCTGAGTTCAAAAGTCAGATGCTGACTGAACCAGCCAGGCACCCCAATTCATGCTAGTTTTTTAAAAAGTAACTTCATATAGAAATGTTGCATCTACAACACATTAGAACTGGCTTTTTTGACAGGCTCAGCCAAAGAAAATAGTTTTCTGTGTAATCTGGTATTTTAAAAACACCATTAGCTATTAAAAAGAGAAAAAAGAGTGCTAGCATAGCATATAACATTCATTTGAGATACCTGAATTATAAGAAAATTTTTTGGCAGAATGATTCTTTACAAGTCACAGGTGCCTAATTATGAGTTTCTGTTAGTAATATTCATCTAATTTTTATCAGTTCCTTTTGTCTGAAATCAGGATGGTTCCCTGTTCTTAGGAACAGGAGGCTGGAGAAGAGGGAAGATGGAGTAAAAAGGAAGCACAATCCCTTGTGTTTCTTGTAGCTCTTCTTATTGCAGGATCAGTTTGGATTCTGAGATGAAATTGAAGAGCAGAATTTAGTGTTGACCTCTAAGTTGATGGTCATCCAAAAGGGTTTATTTATTTGTCTTCACTAAAGCCTGTCAAATTTTGAATTGAGTAGAGTGCTTCCGGCTGTAAAGGCTTTAAAATGTAAACACTGAGGAATAGCACGTTTGTAATGACTAAGTAACATAACATATGCAGGTGCACATCTTAGAATTTTCTCATTTATCTTCAAAGTTACACCTAAACAGTCTCTTGGAAGGGAAATTTTAACCATTAAAATGGGTTATACTGCATTTGTTGAAGGCCAAAGTTCCTTTTGTGGTTCTTTCTAAGAAGTATTTTTGGTTGATCATAAAAATTGTGTACAGAGGACTATTTGAAATAATAGTCACATGGTTTAGAAATAAGCAGAGGAAAAGAACATCCTTATGTTACATATTACATCTACCTTTCCCCACACTAAGTCTGTACCATCCCTCAGGCTGTTGGATATGTAAAAAATTGTCACATCTTAAGCTTCCATCTGTTTTTAGAATTATTTGCACCAATGAAGAGGCTTGATTTCTAGAATCTGATTGTATTTTTGAAAATTTCTTGATGTCAGGATGCCTGTTCCCTTTGTGTATGTTGACTGTGCCTAAAACTAATAGCACCTTATAGGTGATTTATAAATATTTGTCAAATTAATAAATTAACATATCATCCTTCTTTGGATAACACTCCTAAACGTGAATTTGTGTTTGAAGATTTTAATTACTTGAAGGAAATATTTTTTGGAATAGAAAAGGATATGATATTTTTGTGATATTGATAGGAAGTTACGTTCAGAAAGGGAAAAGTTGCAGTTCCAGATTATTACATAAATTTGAAATACAGAGTCCAAGCCGTTGTCGTGAGTGTTAACCAAGGCTGTGCGTCAGCGGTCCACTTCCCAGCCCAGACCTGCTAAACTCTAATCTCTAGAAGTAGAGACATCCATTTCTTAAAATGTCTTATTATTGTTTGAGGGTTCCTTTCTTTAATAGTTTTGTAGTGATTAAATATTGCTCTGTGTGACATGGATTTTGTTTTAAGTTTATTTAGAGAGAGTTCATGCGAAAGAGGGTGGAGGGGCAGTGAAAGAGAGGAGAGAGAGAATTCCAAACAGGCAGAGCCTGACACGGGGCCCAAACTCACAAACCGTGAGATTATGACCTGAACCAAAATCAAGAGTCAGATGCTTAACTAAGCCACCAGGCACCCCTATTAGAGGTGGGATTTCATATTATGACATAAACATGAAAATTCTTTGTGTGACCTTCGAGTATACAGATATAAAGAGAGTATAGAGAAGTAGTAACAGAAAAGAGGTTTAAGCAATGTAGATGCTCCCCAGACCTTTCCCCCAGTTAATAGAGAGCTTTTTTTGAGAAGTCCTTATTGCACAATGCCTAGCACAAAACAAGTGTGGAAGAAATGAACTGTATTATGATACAGTAGGTTAGGATTGTGTAGAAGAATCCATTAAGCCAGTATTTGAGAAGATGAACGCCCATTGAGGTTACATGTAGTGGGTTTAGCATGGGACTTAGAGGCAGCAACTGTAAAGGGAAGCTAAAAGCCCCTACCGTAACATGGTTATCATAAGGATTGAATGAGATACTGTGTTTTCAAAGTTTAACAAATGGTAGGTGTCACTAAATATTGGAGCATGCCTTCACTAGCCAGAAGGATGAAATAGGTTCCTTGAGTTAGAAAATACTGTTTTGTTGAAGGTCTACCCTTCTGATACTCTACATACTGAAATTGCCATTTTCTTCACTAAACCTGTAAGTTTTTTAAAGTCACTATAGTCTTTTTAAAAAATATTTTATTTATTTTGAGAGCAAGAGAAAAGGGGAAGGGACAGAGAGAGAAAGAGGAGAGAGAGAATCCCAAGCAGACTCCACGCTGTCATTGCAGAGCCTATTGTGGGGCTCGATCCCAAGAACCCATGAGATCATGACCTGATCTAAATTCAAGAGTCAGACACTTAACTGACTGAGCCACTCAGGCACCCCCAGTATAGTTTTTTTTTTAAATAATGTGTGTTTTTTTTTTTTTAAGATCAGTAAGATATTTACATGTCTCAACATTCAGAAGATACAGATGTTTATAAAATTTTCTTCTTTAGTCTGTCTCCCCAGTCACCCAATTACCCCTCTTAGAGGGAAAGAAAAGCATATTATTAGTTTCCTTTTAAGGGTCCTTCTTGAAAATCACACAGTAATTCCATCTATATTTCATTGGAAAAAATTGAATCACCTGGACACATTAGCTGCTGAAGAGAAGGAAAACAGTCTGTTAGCTGAAGGCATAGCTTCCTTAAAAAAAAAGTGCAGCACTGTGTTTTAAGTGTTTTTGCCTTAACTTTAGAATCAAATTCCAACAAAGAGCGACTCTAATGAAGTTAGAAAGACTTGGTTACACTTTTATTTAAGTATTTAATTTGAGCCAGAGCAAGTGGAGGAGGGACAGAGAGAGACAGAGAGAGCGAGAGAGAGAGGGAGAGAGAGAGAGGGAGAGAGCTCTGCCAGTGCAGAGCCTGATGCGAGACTCAGACCTATGAAACTAGGAGATCATGACCTGAGCTGAAAGCACGAGTTGAGACATTTAACCGACTTGAGTCAATCAGAGACCCTGACTCTTATCTCACTTAAAAATGAGAGTTGGTGCCCGTGTGGCTCCAGATGGTTAAGCATCTGACTTTGGCTCAGGTCATGTTCTCACAGTTCCTGGGATCAACCCCTGCGTAGGGCTCCACACTGATAGCACAGAGCTTGCTTGGGACTTCCCTCTCTCCCTCTTTCTCTGCCTAACCCATTTGTGCTTGCTCTCTGTCTCAAACTAAATAAACTTTTTTTTTTTTAAATGAGAGTTAAGTCAATATTGAGTATAACTACAAGCAAAATACTTCTTACAAAGATTATGGGTGTTTTGCTCTTAAGCAAAATAAGTGCGTTTTTAGAAAGAAAAGTTAATCACCTTACATTCACGTGAAAGCTACCATCTCATTTCTAGCATGCCTAGAGTTTATAACTTCAAAAATTATTTGGGTTGATCTTCTTAAATATAGTATAGGCTGCCTATATGTGCCAAATGAGAGATCGTTTTGGAGATATGGGTCAGAGATGAATTAGAGCTATCTAGCTATTAACAAATGGTCTTTGAACTGAACTTGGAAAGATAATTTGGTTATATCTTGGGGGTTTTTTGTGTGTGTTTTATATTATATCTTCAGTATCAAAGACACCACAGGAATGCTAATCATTTACCATTTCTGTTACATGTAGAAATGTAAATCAGAAAAGAAAACCATTCACAATCCTATTTATGGGAATATTTCAGCTGGTGAAGTAGTAGATGAGGCTGTCTGTGGTAGGGAAACAAATGAGGCAAGGGCATGTGGACATATTGGGGATAGCTATTACTGAGTTTGGCAGTGGCATAGAATATATGCAGTAGAGAAGAAAGAGAGGCATAACTAGAAGCAGAGATTGGGCTTTATTTAAGTGGTAGGATAAGAAAGTTATATTTTATTCATTTTATTTATAGAAATATCTTTTCTCTTTTTAAGTTTATTTATTTTTAGTAATTTCTACACCTAACGTGGGGCTCGAACCCACGACCTGAGATCAAGAGTCGCACACTCTTCTGACTGAGCCAGCCAGGCACCCCTAGTACTGTGAATTTATAACCCGTGACGGAGCTGCACTTCAGACATGTCACCTCTGTGGTGTTAGCTCAAAAGATTTAGTCATCAGTCATAGGTTTATACTTAATACAGGGATGAGGTCACCAAGGGAAAAGGTTAGAGTACTCTGAGAATGCCCACATCAAGGGAGTGGTCCCTTCTTTCCTCTTGGAATTTATAAGGCGTCTAGGTGGCTGTATCTTAGAGTTTATTGAGATTTACTAGTTGTGTCCATGTAGTTTAGCATGTTATTCTGTTCTATTTTGTTTTCTGTTCATTAGTACTTGGATCTAGAGACTTGATCCCATTCATGTTTGTTTATTTTGTTTCTTTCTTTAGCAGATGGGCCATGACTACATCACTAGGTGGTGGTGCATAATCAGGAGGCACATAATGTTGAGTTGTCTACCTTTTGTGATATTAATAGACATTGATGATTAATGCCTAGATCCATTGATTTGCTAGGGTTTGCAAAATGGTGATATTCTAAATCTATTATTCCCTCTTTATCAGGCAACAGTACTTCTTTTTTAATTATTTAATTAATTAATTTTTGAGAGAGAGAGCAAGCAAGGGGCCGGTGGAGGGGGCGAGGGTGGTGGAGAGAATCCCAAGCAGGTTCTGAGCTGGCAGCACAGAGCCCAGTGTGAGAACTATGAGATCATGACCTAAGTCAAAGTCAAGGTCAGATGTTCAACCAACTGAATCATCCAGGCACTCCCCCCTTTTTAAAAATTTTTTTAGAGAGCATGAGATAGGGAAAGAGAGAGAATCTTAAGCAGGCTCCACACTCAGTGCAGAGCCCAGCGCTGGGCTCGATCTCATGACCTTTCGATCATGACCTGAGCCGAAATCAAGACTTGGACGCTCAACAGACTGAGCCACCCAGGTGCCCCTGAAGTACTTCTATAAATTAAAACTTCATCTTCTCTTTGATTGTCTGTTGACTAATAATAGTTTGTATAGTAAAAGTAGGATAAATGCATAATCCTTTTATCTCTTAAAAATGATGAATTGACTACGAGCATCCTCTGGCAGCAACCAATTAATATTATTAATTTATGAATTTAAACATATTTTATATGTTCATTTCATTGCAGTTATTATCTTTACTGATGTAAAAATTATACTATCTTGGCACTGGGCTCCTGAGTTCTTTCAACATAAACCTAGTCTGGGTATGACAGAATGTCCCAGGCTTACCTCGTATATTTCTCCAGGGTTCCCCGGATGCTAAAGGTACTCATTCCTTATGGATTGGTCATTGTTTCTAAGGCTCTTTAAGATAAAATGATATTAGGAGTTCATACTGTAATTTCAAATTCAAATTCAAATTACTAAAACTCTGATCTTAGAGTATCTCCTTTCTCACATATTGAGCATCTGGTTTTCAATGATAGCAGAGTGACAGAAGTGAAACATCACATGAGTATGCATTTATTTCATCCCATATTACATACACAGCACTCAGTATACCAACACCAACAATGTGATTAGTGAAAACAGGTGAAGATTTTTCTTTTCAGCTTTACTGAGGTGTAATTAACAAATAAAATTGTAATATATAAAATGTATGTGATGATTTGATATATGTATATAGTGTGAAAAGATTCCCACAATTGAGTTAACACATTCATCACCTCGTACACCTTTTTTTTTTCTTTTTTTGATAAAAACACCTAAGTTCTCTCTTAGCAAATTTCAGTCACACAGTACAGTATTATCAAGGTACTTTGCCGGCTCAGTCTGGAGAAATGCGACACTTGATCTTGGGGTGGTGAGTTCAAACCCACACTGGGCATGGAGCCTACTTAAAAAGATTAATAAAAATGAAATAAGACTAAAAAAAAAGAAATCTTAAAAAATACAGTACTATCAACTGGAGTCACCATGTTACACATTAGATCCTCAGGATCATTTACCTCATAACAGGAAGTTTGTACCTTTTTCTCCTAACAGGGTAAGATTAAAGTGTTTTGTTTTTTTTTAATTGAAGTATAGTTGACACGCAGTGTTACATTAGTTTCAGGTGTACAACATAATGATTTGGTAACTCTGTGCCTTATGCTGTGCTCACAAGTATAGTTCCCGTGTGTCACCTTACAATCTGCCATTACAGTACCGCTGACTATATTCCCTGTGTTGCATCCCTGTGACTTACTTATTGCGTAACTGGAAATCACTCCCCTTCACCCATTTTGCCCAGACCCCCACCCCTCTCCCCTCTGGCAACCATCAGTTGGTTCTCCGTCTTCATAGGTCGGTTTCTACTTTTTGTTTGTTTATTCATTCATTTTGTTTTTAAGATTCCATTATGTGTAAGTGTAATCATGTGGTATTTGTCTTTCTCTGACTTACTTCACTTAGCATAATACTCTGTAGATACATCCATGTTGTTGCACATGGAAGGTATGTGTTCCCTCCCCTGCCCCCCGTCTCTCTCCCTCCCTCCCTCTCTCCCTCTCTCTCTCTCTCTCTCTCTCTCTCTCTCTCTCTCTCTCTCTCTCACGGCTGACTCATACTCTGTTGTATATAAATGCCACATCTTTATCTGTTCATCTATCAGTGGACACATAAGTTGCTTCCATACCTTGGCTATTGTAAATATTGCTGTAATAAACATAGTGGTGCATGTGCCTTTTCGATTTAGTGTTTTTGTTTTCTTTGGGTTTTAAATACCCAATAGTGGAATTGCTGGATCATACGATATTCCTATTTTTACTTTTTTGAGGAATCTCCATACTGTTTTCCACAATGTATGCACCAGTTTAAATTCCCACCAACAGTGTGCATTTTTCTCCACTTCCTAACCAGTACTTGTTATTTCTTACCCTATATGACTTTCAAATAAGTTCTTTCAATTGGTGACTTTATTCTCTTAACAGTGTTTTTGAAGAGAAGTTCTTAATTTTAATGACTTCCAGTGTATCAACTTTTTTATATGGATTAGGAGTATTTTTTAATCACTCCCATTTTATCTTTTTTGTTGTCTTTGCTGTAACTCTCTGCTTTGTTACTTTAGAAGTTGCTTTAGAGTTCGTGGCATATATCTTTAATTTATAACGGGTACCTTCAGTTGAGGTTATATACTTTATGGATTAGCATAGAACTTTCTAGTAGCCTACTTAACATTTCTCCCCTCCTGATCTTGGTTCTCTGACTTATTTCACTTTTGTGAAGTAAGTGCTCTTGTTTTATATATGTTTTCAACCCCACACTAAACTGGTATTTTGCTTTAAATGGTCGATTATCTTTCAAGGAGATTTATGTAATAAAAACTCTGTGGCTTTATTCCTGTGCTCTTCATTCCTTTGTGCACATCCAAGTTTTTACCTGGTATCACTTTCCTTCTGCTTACAGACTTCCTACAGTGGAGGTCTGCTGGCCGTGAATCCTTTCAATTTTTGCATATCTGCAAAAGCCTGTTTCTTTTTCAGTTTTGAATATTATTTTTGTTGGATATGGAATTCTAGGGTGACAGTTTTTTTAAATTTAAGTACTTATAAAGATATTGTTCTCTTGTCTCCTAGATAGCATTGTCTTCAATGAGAAATATGCATAATCCTTATCCATGTTCTTCTGTATGTAATATGTTTATTCTTAAATTCTAATATGCCATACAGCAATGTTAACTTTAGTCATGATGTTGTACATTACCTCCTCAGTACTTACTTAATACTGAAAATTTGTACTTTACCACCTTCAATTTTCTCACCCCACCTTGTTTTAAGGATTTTATTTTATTAAAAAATTTTTTGCATTTATTTATTTATTTATTTATTATTTATTTATTTTTGAGAGAGAGAGAGACAGAGTATGAGTTGGGAGCCGCAGAGAGACGGGGAGACAAAACCTCAAGCAGGCTCCAGGCTCCGAGCTGTCAGCATAGAGCCCAACACAGGGCTCAAACTCATGAACCACAGGATCATAAGCTAAGCCGAAGTCAGACACTTAACCAACTGAGCCATGCAGGTGCCCCCATTTTAATTATGTTGTATCTTGGCATAATTATCTTCATATTTCTTCTGCTTGGGGTTCAGTGAATCTCTTGGATCTTCAGGCTCATTCGTTTTTCATAGAGTGGAATATTTTGCTCTACATAGCATGAGTCCACCAGATCTAGATGGATCAACACAGAGAAATATTAAAAACAAGATTGGGGGAAAGCAAGTTATGTAAAAGCTTAGGCCAGTGTGATTACATTTATGTAAATTTTTATAACAATAATTATAAAGATAGATATAAATACAGCTAGCTAGCTGTAGTCTTAATGTGTCAAACACTAGAGTCAAGATTATGGCTCACTCTGGGGCGGGGGAGATTGAGGGACAGACAGTCTTCTAATAGTCTTCTTAAAAAAGTAATAACCAAAATTATCATAGTACTTTGTAAAATAAAACTATCTGTTCTGTGGGACCATTCCTTTTCCTGTAGAAAACTCTTGTTGATTTTACTTTGAGATATCCCAGAAGACACATTGCAAGTTTTATGGCTTTTAATCCACATAAGACAGATCATATATTGGGTAATGTCCACTTCTCAGCTTCATTTTTAGTAATGTGGTTGTTATATAGCTTCCAAAACAAAAAGCCTTTGTCATGCTGGCATCGGATCTCTGTTTTCTTTTGACAACTAGCCTGTCTTCTAAGTCCTGAATATCATTTTATCATTTTTTGAAATGTTGGCAGGTAGGCTCCCCTTGTTGAACAAGACAGACCTAGAAATCATTATAACTAACAGTATATAAGATTTTCATAAACGCGCTGCCAACAAGCAAAACGACTTTGGATTGGTGACACGGGGCACCTATCTGCCCGGCACCTGCTATCAGGAGCAGCTTTTCGTTGGTCTCATGCTTCTGGTCTTAATACATCAAGATTGGTGTGTTGGTCATAGCTTGGGGGAGATACCAGTATAAAAAAGTGGAGGGGGGGCGAGAATAGAGGGTAAGAGAATGGATAGGCTTGTCAGCATTTTTATCTTCACAAAAGAATTTAGATCCTCCAAGTGCAACATTTAATCTGTTAGCAGTTTCAGAAAAGTTATGGAAACATGGGTTTCTTTTACAACAAATAACAGATCTAGAACATTTACTTAGTATATGATAATTCTTCTATTTGTGCGATATTTCTTCTTTTTGGAGGAAGCCATAGTTTGCAAGGGAAACTTTTCTTGTTCCTATTTAACTACATAAATATTTTGGGACGTTATTTTAGGAATTCTCTCACCCTTATGAAGATTGTTCCATCTTAGAGCTCAATAAACAATGTTTTATAAAACTTGCTTTCTAACCAGGTTTACATTTATAAAGACCTCCTTTCAACTAACACCTCCCTAACAAGTGGCAGGGAGATAAAGGTGAAAGGAAACAGGACTGTCCTGTCTTTTGTGTAGAAACAGCTAAGAAACTAAATGGTTTTTGTTACATTTTTAAAGTTTTCCTAAACCAGATTTCTGAGAAATGTCTCTCCCAACTACAGAGTAACTGGCCGGGAAGAGAGGTGGGGGTGGGGTGTATATTAATGAAACAAAGGACTTTGGTTTCTTTGAAATATTCTTGTGACCAGATGCTGGTAAAATATACAATGGGTCTCTTAAATATAGTTCTGGCTCTGAAATACATACATACTTAATGAAACCAAAATTGAGCACTCCTAAAGTAGGCTGATCTATATATAATAGAATAGCATTTCTAAAAGTAGAACTTTTGTGGGCGGTCCCCATTAACTCTCCCTCCATGTCCTCACTGCATATCCCCTCAACTTACTCCGTAGGCATGCCAAAAGGAGTGATTTATAATAAAAAGAATTCTGTGAAATGTAATTGTGGTCAAAGGGGTCCTTAGAAGGTATAAAGGGACAGCTTAGTAATTGCTGCTTCACAGAACTTCAGAGTTCAGAGAGAGCAGCCTGGTACAGATAAAAGAACACATAGAGTCCAGCGGACTTTAATCCAATCCTGCATCTGCCATTTATTCTCTGTGACCCAAGGCAAAGTTGTTAACTTCTCTGTGTATCAATTTTCCTTTTTGAAAAATGAAGGTAACAATTTCTCCCATGAAAATTGCACATCAAAGGCTCTCACTATTCATTTATTTCATTTGTTCAGCTAATTTATTGATGCTGTACTAGACTCTTTAATCGTTTCTGCTAGTGTTAATAATTGATGAACATTGTGTCATGCTTTATTCAGCTGTTAGACTGCCTGTGTCAGGATATGGACTGCATTAGAACATATTAGAATTTCAACCCGACATTTCTAAAAAGAGAATGACAAGAAAGATTGCAAAAAGTGGCTATTGCTGAGTAACCAAGGGTAGCAGAAAGGAGCTGTAATATTTGTACTAGAATATGATAGATTTGCAAGTTTTGCCAGTAGCAGTTATATTCTCATCAGATGATACTTAATAACTTCTGAACAAGCAAAATGATTTATTTTTGTTTATGTGTGGTGAAATTAAGCTCTCTGAAAAGGCTATAATTTTTCACAACTCCTTAGCATTTGCTGTATAGGGAATGGTTAGATTCTTTCTTCAGATTTCTGAGCAGAAACACCACCAAAACAAAACCAAAAGTAGCTTCAAATCCAAGTAGCTTGAAAGTTGATGTTAGATTGTTCCTGTTCTAAGACCCTAAAAGGAAGAACACATTTCAATAAGGCTGTCTTTCCTTTTTACACCTTTGAAATGACTGTCATGGATATATTTATAAATAGTGCATTATTCACCCAGCTATGACCACTTGTCCTCTGCTGACCAAGTTCAAGGCTTGCATACCAGGAAGAGAAGTAGTTTGGGGAGAGATGAGAGGAGTTCTTGACAAAGCAGCTACTGATCTGCATCCATGGTAGTTTATAATGTAAGGTCAGTGATGAAAAGATTAAGTATCTTACAAGGATTATTTTAAACAATGTCGTCTCCCAGGGCTATGCTGGAGGAGCAAATTGTAATATTTGTGATCTGGGAAGGGAAGAGAAGGGAGGGAGGTACAAAAGCTACTATTTTTATTCAGGTGAGAGTACTTAGCAAAAGTCGGTATGCGAGCTGGGTCTCTGTGATTATAAAAATTCAACTCACCAGCAAGAAAGAGTTGTTGGCTCACATAACTGGACTTCAAGATAGACAGAAGTTGAAACAGCCTTCTGTATATCTGAAATGTAAGACTTGACTATTATCTTAGATTCTTGTTTCCTCATTCTCTGCAAATTGTGTTTATTTTCTTGAAGATTTTTTCCACATTTTTTCACTTTCCCCAAATTTCTCATTTGTTTCTCCATCCAAGTCTCTATCGTGAATGAAGTGTAATCGTACACTTATGATGATGCCTTACTTATTAAATAGTGATATTTAAGAAGTTGTAGGCACTAGCATTCTTTTATAGGTCAAGAATATACTTCTTTTGAAAAAGTTAAAAAAGAATGGTACCTACTTAACTGATTCAGAAGAATCTAGTTTACATGGCATTCTGGACTTAACACCGACTCACTAGAAATAGGAATTAGTGGGGCACCTGTGTGGCATAGTTGGTTAAACATCTGATTCTTGATTTTGGCTCAGGTCAGGATTTCATGGTTTCTCGGTTTGAACTCTGCATTGGGCTCTTCGCTGACAGTGTGGATGGAGCCCGCTTGGAATTCTCTCTCTCCGTCTCTCTCTGCCCCTCCCTTACTTGTTCGCACATGCAGTCTCTCTCTCTCTCTCTCTCTCTCTCTCTCTCTCTCTCTCTCTCTCTCTCTCTCTCTCTCAAATAATAAACATTAAAAAAATTTAGGATTAATTTTTGAAGAAAATGAGAAAATGTGTAAGTCTTTGACTCTACTATGTAAAATTATACTTTTACATATGAGACAAAAGTATAACATAGTTTACTTTTAGCCTAGTTTACGTAATTAAAACTAGAAAATTCAGGCTGACCAAAAGCCCAGAAAACTGTTATTATTGTGACTCAATCAGTATAGAGTTGAGTTTTTGAAAATGTAATGGTCTTATATATTTTAAATCCTCCTACAGTATAGCCTCAGATCTCTAGACCTAAGGATATAATCAAAGGAGTACTGAAGGAGGAGAAACTGTGTGTCAGTCAGTGCATTTGAACCGAGAAGATAATCTGAACTTTAATATTGGAATCCTGACACCTGGACTTAAAAGAAAAATGTTCAATTGGCCATTGATATAAATTAGTAAAAAGCCTATGTAGATCTTGAAAACACATCTCTAGTTCCCCATTCCCACCTCTGTTTCCAAACAGCAGAGAGAAAAGGAAGAATATTGAAACATCTTCATTTTCTTCAGTAAAGAAATGAGACCCTAATAAAGATATACTTTTACTGGGGCACCTGGGTGGCTCAGTTAGTTGAGCGCCCAACTTTGGCTCAGGTCATGATCTCACGGTTCATGAGTTCAAGCCCCATGTCAGGCTCTGTGCTGACAGCCGGGATCCTGGAGCCTGCTTCGGATTCTGTCTCCCTCTCTCTGCCCCTCCCATGCTGTGCGTGCTTGCACGTGCGCGCTCTCTCTCTCAAAAATAAACATTTAAAAATTTTTTAAATTTACTCTTATAAATCACTGAGGGAAACAGGGGCAGGGAAACTGTTTAAGAAATCCCTTACTATTGGCAGATAAAGAATCATTTCCTTTTCTGCTAGAAAATAAGAAGTGCATTCTTCCCCCAGCAGTTGCCTAGTAGAATACATAAATGAGACACTGTGGGGTCTGAGCACAGTGGGACGGAGCCTTTCCCTCGTGTCAGGCTCTGTTCCGTCTGGCTGTGTCTTGTACGCTGCGGCACCACGGCTCCTCTCCACCATCTCCAGCCAGACTTGCTGGTACTTTTACTTTTCCGTCTAATGGAATGGTGCTTGACCAATTGCTTATATTGCAGTTTGGTTTGGGTTAGAATTTAACTTATAAACCAGAGACCAAGGTACAGAACCATACTACAAGTTATTTATATTGTGTAACTTCTGAAGACAACTGCACAAAAGAATATTCAGATAGCAAAATACTTTCTTGATTATGGAATTTTCAAATTATACTAATGCTGTTCATAATTGGCAGTCCTGCTAAGTGTACTTGTTTCCTTTATTAAGATTTAGGGGACAGCTGGGTGGCCCAGTCTGTTGTGTCCGACTCTTGATTTTGGCTCAGGTCTCATGGTTTGTGAGATCGAGCCCTGGATTGGGCTCTGCACTGAGCATGGAGCCTGCTTAAGATTCTGTCTCTTTCCTTCTGCCCCTCACCCCTACTCATGTGCTCTGGTTCTCCCTCTCTCAAATTTAAAAAAAAGGAAGAAGATTTAATAAATGAGTTACATTTTGTATATGTATGTATTTATTTAACTTGTTTTCTTTGATTTTGCATTAAAGTCTTCACAGGCATGTTTATAAACATTGTACATAGGTCATCTACTCTCTTTGAATTAAGATATGCTTAATTGCAGGGTCAATTTGTTAGACTTGGTACTATTTGTTAGGTTGAGAAGCAAGTTGTATTTCTTTGTTTTTCAATTTTTAAAAAATTTTATTTTAGAGCATGAGCAGGGGAGAAGGGCTGTTGGTGGGGTGGAGGGAGGGAGGGAGGGAGAGAGAGAGAGAGAGAGAGAGAGAGAGAGAGAGAATAAATATTAAGCAGACTCCATGCTCAGCATCAGCATGCAATGTGGGGCTGGATCTCATAATGGTGAGATCATGACCTGAGCCAAGATCGAAGAATCAGACACTTAACTGACTGAGCCACCCAGATGCCCTGTATTTCATTTTTATAAATGAAATATCCTTACTTGATTTGAATATATGAACCTACTTGTAGTAGGAAACATGATTATTTTAAGGTAGATACAATAAATTATTGGCATCAAATAACTAGTAGTATATTGTTCTTTTCAGTTTGAAATTACCTGTAGTTGTGGAACTGTTAGACATCTTTTCATGTGACACTGATGTGGTTATAATGACAGATTTCATCCGTGTTCACTGTCTTCAAGTAAGATAATTGACTTTAAATTTTAGCGACTAGGAAACCATTGAAGATATATCACTTTTCAGTTGTGATTCCTGCCTTTGTTAGTATCCTTGATAGATGTGAATTTCCATTTTAAGTTAGAGTGACTGTCCCCTGGATTTAAATTGCCAGGACTTAATAAGGATCCTAGCCCTATTTTTTAAAACTGAATATTTACGAGGTATACCCCACTAGTTGACAAACGTTTATTTCTTGGCACTTTGCATTCACCAGGTCTGTAATTTTTGAAAGTGTTGACAAATTTTTAATAGATTAATCTTCCTTAGAACTAGAAGTGACCTGGGGCACCTGGGTGGCTCAGTTGGTTAAGCGTCCAGCTTTAGCTAAGGTCATGATCTCACAGTTTGTGGGTTCACGCCCCGCATCGGGCTCTGTGCTGACAGCTCAGAGCCTGGAGCCTGCTTCGGATCCTGTGTCTCCCTCTCTCTCTCTCTCTGCCCTTCCCCCACTTGTGTTTTGCCTCTCTGTCTCTCAAAAATAAATAAATGTTAAAAAAAAAAAAGAACTAGAAATGACCTAACCCCACACCCTGCCTTTTTTTTTTCTTAATAGATAAGAAACCAAGGCCCAAATAATACAAACCGAGAAAGCGTATACTAGAACTTTTTGTTACTCCTTTATCACAGAGCCTTAGTGTCAGTAAATTATTAAAATAACTAAATTTGTAGAAATGAAATAGTTGCTTGTGTCAGATTTTTTGTGATATTTTGTGGTAATACTGAGTCCAAAAATTTTTTTTTATTAGTCATCATAAGAATTAAATAGAAACCATAGCCTCATATGTGCAAAGTGATATAAAACAGGGCAGGAGTGATTACTTTTTTTTCTTCTAATGATAGAAATATGACTGTTATGGTAGTTATTAGTTGCTAGTTTGTGTCATAACTCCCACAAGTGGAGGGTAAACGTGAAAGGTACCCACGTAGAATGCAGTGAAGGGGAAGAATACCTACATTGAGTGCGTCAGTAAGGACACATGTGTATTACTGGTCACATCATTTTAATTGGGTGGACATTTCATTATTTAATCAGTCACCTGTTGGACATACAGAGGTTTTTGCTAGTCTTTTTTACTATGGAGTTGAAGAACAGGTATATATTCTAGTTACAAGTCTTTTGCTAGATGTTCTTAAAAGTATTTTCTCCCATTTGGTGGTGTGCCTTTTCAAGTTTCTTTGGAAGAACAAAAGGTTTTAATCTTGGTGGAGGCCATTTCATCCTTTAAAAAAAACTTTTAAAAAGTTTATTTACTTAGAGAAAGCTGGGGAGGGACAGAGAGAGGGGGAGAGAGAACAAATCCCAAGCAGGCTCCACACTGCCAGTGCAGAGTCCGGTGCAGGGCTTGAACTCGTGAACTGTGAGATCATGACCTGAGCTGAAATCTGGGGTCAGACACTTAACTGACTGAGCCACCCAGGTGCCTCTTTTTCTTTTATAGCTTGTGCCTCTTTGTATCCTAAGAAACCTTTGCCTAACCCAAAGTCACAAAAATTTTCTATTTTTCTTTCCTGAAAGTTAATAGTTTTAGCTGTTACATCTAGGTCTGTGATCAGTTTCAATTAACTATGTCTGTAGTAGGAAATCAGGGTCAGGGTTCATGGCTCTCCATTGGTTATCTCATGGTTCCAGCACCACTGGTTGAAAAAACTCTTTCACTCTGTTACCTTGGCACCTTTGTTAAAAATCAGTTGACGTATACGTTTGTGTCTGCTTTTGGACTCTGTTGTTTTATGTCTGTATGTCTATCATTATGCCAATATCACACCATCTTGATTTCTGTAACTTTGTAATATGTCCTGAAATCAGGTAGGGTAAGTCCTTCAACTTTGTTCTTCAAGATTGTTTTGCATATTCTAGGTCTTTTTTTGTCTTTCCATATGAATTTTTAACTTTTTTAATGTTTATTTTTGAGAGAGAGACAGAGCATGAGCGGGGGAGGAGCAGAGAGAGAGGGAGGCACAGAATCCTAACGAGGCTCCAGGCTCTGAGCTGTCAGCACAAAACCCATGGACTGTGAGATTGTGACCAGAGCCAAAGTCTGACACTTAACCGACCCAGCCCCCCGGGCTCCCCATCTCCATATGAAGTTAAAAATCAGCTGTTGATTTCTTCAATTAAGCCTGTAGGATTTTTGATTGGAATTGCATTGACTCTAATGATAAATTTTGGAAGGTTTGCTATTTGAACAATATTAAGTCTTTGAAGCCAATGAACATGAATCCATGGGCATGGTATTTAGAAAAATTTTTTCTTTGCAGTGTTTTGTAGTTTTCATTGTATAGATCTTGCACATCTTTCCATTAAATTTACTCTTAAGTATATTATTTTTTTATTTAAATGTAAATGGGTTATTTAAAATTTTTATCTTCTAATTATTCATGGCTAGTATATACAGATACAGTTGAATTTTGTATATTACCCTTATATCCTTATTGCATTGGCTAGGTACTCCAACACACTGTCCGATAGAAGTGCTGAGAATGCTATTTTCCTCATCTTAGAAAACACAGAGCCTTTCATCATTGAGTATGATTTTAATTGTCAGTTTTCATCTGGTTGAGGAAGTTATCAACCTTTAATCATGAAAAAAGTATTGAATTTTGTCATGTGCTTTTTCTGCATTTATTCAAATGGTTGTGTTCTTTTTCTCTTTTATTCAAATATGGCTGATGGCATTGATTTTTCTGAAGTCAAACCAACGTTGCTTTCCCAGGTTAAGCCCCACTTAACTGTGGTGAATTTTCCTTAGTATATACCAGTGGATTCAGTTTGCTAACATCTTGTTGAGGATTTTTGCAATTTGTTTTTTCTGTGACGTCTATGTCTGCTTTGATATTAGGACAATACTGACATTATAAAATGAATTAAGTATTGTCTCCTACTCTTTTATTTTCTGAAAGAGTTTGTAGAATTGATTTTGTTTCTTTATACCAAGGACTGTGTCCTCAGTTTTCCCTAAGGAACATTTAAAAACTGAGTGCAGTTTCTTTAATTAATACAAAGTTATTCAGGTTATCTGTTTATTCGCCAGTCACTTTTGATCATTTGTATCTTTCAGGGGATTTGCTCATTTCATCTAGGTTGCTACATTTTTTAGTGTGAACGGTTTTATAATATTTCTCTATAGTTTTAATAGCTACAGGATATACCCTTATTCACTCCTGATACTGATACGTTGTGGCCTCTTTTGCTTTCTTTTCTTCTCCCTTGCCCAGTGTTGCTAGAGGATTAGTAATTTTATCAGTCTTTTTAAAGAACCACCTTTTGGTTTCATTGATTTTTTTTTAATTGTTTTTCTTTAATTAATTTTTGCTCTTAATTATTTCCTTCCTGTTTATTTTGGATTTCCTTTGTCATTCCTTTTCTAGCTTCTTAAGGTGGAAATTCAGGTTGTTGCGTTTGCTCTGTGGTATTTTCAGTGCAAAATATTTTCAAATTTCTCTTGTGATTTCTTCTTTGACTCACTGATTATTTAGAAGTATGTTGTTTAATTTGCAGATAATTGTGTTTTTCTCTTGATCTTAGTGTTCATAAATTTTGAATTTAATTCCATTGTGACCAAAGAATATTTTGTATATGATTAATCTTTTGGACTTTATAGAAACTTGTTTTACAGCTCAGGATATATGCTCTTGAAAAGAATATCTGTTCTGCTGTTTTGAGGTATGATGTTCTATAATAACCAATTAAGGAAAGGTCAGATATGTCTTTTTTGATGTTTTGTCCAGCTGTTCTGCCAATGAGAGGTTAAAATCACAACTATAATTGTGGATTGTCTACTTCTCCCTTTGGTTCTGTAAATTTAGCCTCATTTATCTTGAAGTTTTGCTATTGGGCACATACATACTTAGGATTGATTGTTATGTCTTCCCGATGAAATGCTCTTTATGTATATAAAATGTCTCTCTTTATCCTGTATAAATTTTGTCTTGAAGTCTGTTTTACCTAATATTAAAACCATACCAGACTTGTTATGCTTATTATTTACACGATATATCCTTTTCCACTCATTTACTTTTAACCTGTCTTGATGGCTAAACTGTATCTCTTATAGATAGCATATAGTTGGATATTGTAATTGGAATTTTTAGTTCATTAATGTTTAGCATCATTAGTGATGTGGTAAGGTTTGAGTTTACCATTTTATAATTTGTTTTCTCTCATCTCTTGTCCTTTTGTTTTGCAGCTCCTTTTTGCCTGCTGCCTCACTTTGGGATAATTTGAACTATATTTTTAGAATTCTGTTTTCAATTATCCTTTTGCCGTTTTGGCCATACTTCTTTGCATTATGTTTTTAGTAGTTGTACCAGGGATACATCCTTACCTGCTATTAATTATGTACTACTTCTTAGAAAATATCAAAGTCTTGGGAACATTATGGTTTCCAAAACATATTCTCCTTTATCGTGTAATTATTATATGTAAAACGTTAGGAGCCCCACAGACTCAATTTGTCAGATTTTCTCTAAAATTTTGCTATAATGTTCATTGTAATTCTGTTAAATTTACAGATGAACCAGTAATTTAGATGCAGGTAACATTTTTCCACTTAATTATGGCTTTGTAACACCACTTGAAAATTTAGGGCTAAAAACAACATGTTTGTGAATCAGCAGCATGACGAAGATAGTTAGTGGCTACTTCATGTGGGGTCAGCCTGGACCGTCTAAGGCTGAAGGTTGGAATCACCTAAAATCTTCCTTCCTCGACATGAATGGTGCCTAGGCTGGGACAGCTAGGGCTCCTCAAGGCCTCTCTGTGGTCACTTCAGCACAGTGAAGTGTGAGAGCATGGAGCCTGCTTGGGATTCCTTCTCCCTCTCTCTGCCCCTCCCTTGCTTGTGCTCTTTGTCTCTCTTAAAGTAAACAAACGTTTTTTAAGTAAAATAAAATCTTTAGGGACTCCTGTGGCTCAATCAGTTAAGCTTCCACTCTTGATTTTGGCTCAGGGCAGGTTCAGGTCATGATCTGGGATCATGGGATTGAGCCATATCTAGCTCTGTGCTAATGCATGGAGCCTGCTTGGGATTCTCTCCTCTCTCTGCCCTTCCCACTCCCATGTGCATGTATGTGCTCCTTCTCCCTCAAAAAATAAATTAAAATAAAATGAAATCTTAAAAAAGAAACTTGCCATTTGGAAAGAAAGTACCACTTTTGGCTTCTGCTCCAACATCAAGGAGCTTAGAAGCTGCCATTCCATTCTAAACAATGGTGAAGTAGAGGAAATTTTATTTTATAATATGTGATTCCTACTTCGTTTTTTGCAAATTTATATATAGAGTTTAAAATGTAGTGTGAGAAGAGTGTGAGTCTTAGCTCCCTGGAGAAAAAGAAAGTTTAGTAAACTAGCCACCCTTTTTAGTGTGAGTTAAAAATCTTCGTGCATTCAACTTTCCAAAATTATGCTTTATCCTTTTTTCTGAACTCTAGAACTTTTCTCATGTTAAAAAAATTTTTTTTGAAACTTGTTTTTATTCAGCCTATTAAAAATAATTTAACAAGGGCTACTTCAGATAGTTAACTGGGTATTTAAAGTCCTAAAGATTTAATTAAGGGAATTTTTAATGTGTATTTACAGTTGAAGTAATAATGGATTTGGAAATATGCTTTGATTTAAATTTTTATCTGCTTATCAAATTAATATGTCAGCTTTGAACTTCTGAAACCAAATTCTGGATAAATAATTTTGAAAACAGCAAAAACAAACATCTTCTTAAACTTAGCAGGTTTGTAGGTTAAAGTTCCAACGGGAATAGTTTTAAGACTAATAAGCTCTTAGAAGAATTTTCTGACCTGCTATTTTTTTTTTGACGCATATATTTATCATTTTGTGTTGTATTTGCTACTTAAATTAGTGAAATACTTCAGGGCGCCTGGGTGGCTCAGTTGGTTAAGCATCTGACTTTGGCTCAGGCCATGATCTCAAGGTTTGTGAGTTCCAGCCCCGCACTGGGCTCCTTGCTGACAGATCAGAGCAAGCCTGCGTCGGAATCTGTATCGTCTTCTCTCTCTCCCCTTCCCGCACTGAGGCTTTGTCTCTCTCAGAAATAAACATTTAAAAAAAATTTTTTTTAATTAGTGAAACACTTTAGAATTCCTTTTCAACTTGAGATACCCTGTTGACCCTTTGTCTAGTGATGAATATGTTTCCTGCCTGGTGTTCATTTTATTACACTTTTCACCGAAACTACTATAATCTCTAAGAGCAGACAGGCATTTTGATATAGGGTCTTGGAATAGAGCTTTTCTGCCCTCTTCTCATTTAGACCTTGGTACCTTCTTATTTCTCTGGTTTGTTTCTCCTGGCGATTTCTGTGACCAGTAACAAATTGCTATATATAAACAATCATTTTTACTTCACCTTAGTGGAACTTTTCCAGTCAGTGAAAGACAGGGGCTAGGTTTTCTTACCTTTATTAGATGTTGTAAGTGATCGTTTTCAGATAGACCTTTTCGGCAAACAAGCCTGACATTTCTCATCCTCATGACTTTGATGGTCGGTTTCATCTTTCCTGAGGTGAAACTAAGAACAAGCAGAGCAAGGCTTTCAAGGAGAGATTCAGGATCCATGCGGAAGTAATTTGCATTTGTGAGAGGTGGTAGTAATAGTCTTGAAATCTTTTTACATGGAACCCTATAGGTTCAGAAAAGCCTTTCATTTTCCCTGGGATGGTATTTTGATTTAAATGGCAAAAGAAAGAAGCTGAAAGCAATCTGATGCTTTCCTAGTTCTAAATCTATTTTATAGTTTTCTTACGGCCACCTTCTCTGAACTCCCACTACTGAAGCTGCTGCACCATTGAGTCTCACTTTAGTTCTGCCTCATTTAATAGCCTTACATTTTTCTGGTGGTTTTGTTAAGTGTTCGTCTCCTCAGCAGAATCCCAGGCAGCAGACCATTTTCCTGTATTCAACCACATTTTGCATTGACTATCTCTGATTGCTACTTTGAATCATCACCTTGGTTCAAGGTTTTCTGTCTTCGCTGCCGAAGGGAAAGGAAATAGGCACCTCCTTAAACCCAACGCAGCCTTTCAAATTCATATCCCAAAGGAGGATTAAAAATCCTACCATGTAATATACACCTGAAATTCTAGCTGTGGTATAACAGGTGGCTTCTCGAACCTGCCTAATGAGCTTTAGCTGAAGCAAATGCATCCTTCCTTACCTGAGATTTTATAGTTTGCCATTTTATAAATCTATTATACTAACCTACATACACACATAGGTGTATTTATTTGTATGTCATTTTTATTTACTTATTTATATATTTTAACTGGTACTATAACATTTATAAGTTTGTATATGATGCAAAGGCTGGCATGCGTCAGATCTAAACGTGGGATGGTGTTTTTATCTCCTTCCGTCTAGCCAGCTCTCTCTTCAAGTGTGGGAAAATATGGATTATCCTTCAAAGGGCTGCCAGTGTCGTTTGCCGGTAAAAATGGGATTTGAGAAACAGTGAGGTCTCAGTCGTCAGCTCCGTCCCTGCCAGGTGTTTGAGCGGCCAGGTCCTCCCCTTTCCCTTCTAAAGTGAGGCATGAGGAAGATCTGGCCATTTACCCATGGAGAGACCATAGAAAAAGCCCTTGTTGTCTCTCACGAGCAACATTTGAGCTTCCCCCGCCCCCCCCCCAGCTTCCCAGGTGGAACTGGGGAAGACATTGTTAGCTAATTATTATCATTTTGCTCATTTAGAGCCATTTTGCTCCCTGCATCACACCAGCAGGCTTCAGTGCACAGAGCCAAGGCTGCGGTTGTTTGCAGTGTTTGTTGTGGGTGATTTACTTAATTCTTTTTTATTGTTCCATTTATAATAATTAAAAATCAGAGGTAGAATAAGTTACAATATTTGCCATTGCATCTTTTCCAAGTATGTTTTCCACAACTTATCTTACATGTAAAGTGTTCGTATTGTGGTTGAAGAACCTACCATAAAGTATTAGAAAATAATAATTTGTGCACCTCACTCTACCTGTTTCATTGTTTCATTGAAAACATACCTCAAGGGGCGCCTGTGTAGCTCAGTTGGTTAACATTGGACTTTGGTTCAGGTCATGATTTCATGGTTTGTGAGTTCAAACCTCCCCCCACCCCCCCAAGTGTTGGGCTCTGTGCTGACTGTTCAGAGCCTGGAGCCAGATTCCGATTCTGTGTCTCTTTCTCTCTCTGTCCCTATGCCACTCATGCTCTGTTTCTCTCTCAAAAATAATTAAACATTTAAAAAACAAAGCATACCTCAAAAAAGATTCATTTCTTAATTTTTTTACTATATAGGATGTTTTTGCATATTCATAAATTATCCTCAACTAGAATAGCATGCTTTAGGGGCACTTGGGTGTTTCAGTCAGTTGAATGTCCCTAAAGCATGCTATTTTAGTAGTGGCATAGAACATCATGAGATCGAGCCCCACGTCAGGCTCCACATTGAGTGTGGAGCCTGCTTAAGAGTCTGTCTCTCTCCCTTTGCCACTCTCCCCTGCTTGTGCTCGCTTGCACTCTCTCTCAAATAAAAAATTTAGGGGTGCCTGGGTGGCTCAGTCGGCTAAGTGTCCGACTTTGACTCAGGTCATAATCTCACCGCTTGTGAGATTGAGCCCTGCGTCAGGCTCTGTGCTGACAGCTCAGAGCCTGGAGCCCACCTCAGACCGTCTTCCTCTCTTCCTGCCTCTCCCCTGCTCACGCTCTGTCTCTCTTCTCCTTCAAAACAAACAAACATTAAAAAATTATTTTTAATAAAAACATTTAAAAATAAAATAGAATGCTTTATTTATATGGGTGAAATACTGTTTTCCTGTACCTTAACATTTTAAAATAATTTCTAATTCATATAATAAAAATATATATACAGTATTTATCACAAAATTTCATTTGTAAAATTGGGATATATCTTATACAGTGTGCTGCTTATGTGCCAGCAGATGTGTTCCAGATTACATAACAGGAAAACAAAACCTCATAAACATAAGAGCCATATACCAATAATACTTGAGTAGGATAGAATACCTCACCATCAGAATTTCAGTTCACATGAATTTCAGTTCACATGAACCAACAATTAACTGCTCCCTAATAAAATAAAAATTTGAAAGAATGAGGGGCGCATGGGTGGCTCAGTCAGTTAAGCGCCCGGCTTCAGCCTCGGTCATGATCTCATGGTTTGTGAGTTCGAACCCCGTGTCAGGCTCTGTGCTGACAGATAGCTCAGAGCCTGGAGCCTGCTTCAGATTCTGTGTCTCCCTCTCTCTCTCTGATCCTCCCCTGCTCACACTGTCTCTCTCTGTCTCCCAAAAATTAAATAAAAAGACATAAAAAAAATGTGAAAGAATGAAATGGAAATAGTAGGCATATGTGCTTTATTTTAAACGTGCAAATTTGAATACACACCATTTCTTCATAAGTACTTTCAGCCTAAATTTTACATACAGCATTCTCAGGTTATGGTGCAGTAAGATTGGAAATGAGTAGCAAAACATACCATGTTTTCAACTAGATGAAAAGGGTAAGACACACTACAAAAAGCCATACTACTTGAAAGACATTAAAAACCGTGTTATCAATTACTCAACTCCTGCGCCTGGCAGACCTAAACCTAAGAGTTTTATTCAACTCTACATGCCTATTTCAACAGGGGTGAAAAATATGTGTATATATATATATATATATACATACACACGCACACACACATACATATATATAAATATATATAATAGACTGGTTAATCTCAAAAAGATCTAAGAACACAGCAGTAATATAGACAAAATTCAGATGAGAACTACCAAAATGGATAATTTTTTATAAAAACTTAGAAACTAGACTACAGAAATTTAAAACACTGCACTAGTTTGAATAAGTCAGTTGCAATAGGAAACACAAGAAAAATTGCCCAGATCACAGGTGAATGTTTTTCAGCGTATACCTATAAATAGTTATTAAATACTGAAGGATACTGGTTTATTTTGTAAGGCAGATAGATATGGTGTTTGATAAGGCCGGAACTTAAAAATGAAGGCCAATCTTATTGATAACATAGATGGAAAAAAAACTACAAATAAAATGATGAAATGAGATGTATATTAAAAGATATCAACATTAAATATGTATATATTCACCAAAGTGTGTGTGTGTATATAGATAGATAGATTCACCATAACTGAGTGAATTTAGTGTGGAAAATCAAGATTGTTTCTGTGTAAGGAAAACTATTAACATATTTCTTTTCATTACTAGGAGAAACAGTAAAATCAATTAAACCAACATTCATTGACCTAGGATAGAGGAAGTATTGTTCTAGGCATTGGTAAGTTTCAAAGATACATATACTATAGTCCTTGCTCCTAAGGATTTATAAGCTAGTAAATTTCAAAAGAAAATTAGTGGACATCATGATGTCCCCACAATATTTTTTGTCCCCACAGTATTTTTAAATATTCTAAAAATATTTTATAAAAATCAACACCCATTTCTGACACTCTAAAATGTATAAAGGGAAATAGATTTTCCATGTATGTTTGTAACTGAAAGTCAACATGAACCAAAGCTAAAAAGTAGAGGCATCTTTTATTAAAAAAAAAATAAATGAAGTAAATGTTGTATGTTATCAAATGCCAGCCAGTATATAAATGTAAGACAAAATAAGGTACAGATCTATACAAGAAAGAAATTAAATTATAGCAAGGTAAATGATAGTTAGAGACCTAGAAAATGTACAGAATTCAACAGCATAACAATTGAATCTAGGGAAGTTGCAAATTTTAAATTAAAAGTATGTTACTGTATTTTAACAATAGATTATATAACAGTGTACATTTATTTACAGTAGTACACATTAAATACATAGCTTAATGTATGTGGAAAATAAGACTTTAATGGCAAGCAAAAAACAAGTTTGAATATAAATGGGAAGTTACACCTTGGCTAACAGGAAGGCCAAATGTATTAAAGTCCCCCATTGTATGTGTTTTTTTGTTGTAAGATAGGTCTTTATTTCACTTAGCATAATACCCTCCAGTTCTATCCACTTAGTTGCAGATGGAAAGATTCCATTCTTTTTAATTGCCAGGTAATACTCCGTTGTGTGTGTGTATACGTACACACAGACACACACACCACATCTTCTTTATCCATTCTTCTGTCCAAGGACATTTGGGCTCTATCCATACTTTGGCTGTTGTCAGTAGCGCTGCTATAAACATTGGGGTGCATGTGCCCGTTTGAAACAGCACACCTGCATCCCTTGGATAAACACCTAGTTGTGCAATTGTTGGGTTGTAGGGTAGTTCTGCTTTTAAATTTTTTGAGGAACCTCCATACTGTTTTCCAGCATGGCTGCCCCAGTTCGCATTCCCACCAGCGGTGCGAAAGAGATCCTCCTTCTCTGCATCCTCGCCAACATCTGTTGTTGCCTGAGTTGTTACTGTTAGCCCTTCTGACAGGTGTATAGATTTGTGGTTTTGATTTGTATTTCCCTGATGATGAGTAATGTCGGGCATTTTTTCATGTGTCTCTTAGCCATCTGGATGTCTTCTTTGGAGAAATGTCTATTCATTTCTTCACTGGATTATTTGTTTTTTGGGTGTATGTTAGTATATTTAATATTTAACCAAGAAAGATACTGATATCTTTTTTTCTAATTTTTAATGTTTTTATTTTTATTTATTTATTTGAGACAGAGAGACAGAGCATTACCAGGGGAGGGGCACAGAGAGAGGGAGACACAGAATCCAAAGCAGGCTCCAGGCTCTGACCTGTCAGCACAGAGCCCAACGTAGGGCTCGAACCCACGAACCATGAGACCATGATCTGAGCTTACCTGCCTGAGCCACCCAGGCGCCCCAAAATACTGACATAGCTTAAGGCCTTGCCATGAGCATCACCTGGGAATTTGTTATAAATGCAGAATCTCAATTCCTCGCCCCAGACATAGTGACTCAATCTATAGTTTAAGATTTTAAAAATTCTAGGCGATTATGTACATTAAAGTTATAAATGCATTGTTTAAAGCAATAGTTCTTGAATCTTGATAAAAGTCAAACTCAGCTGGGAGCGCTTAAAAACACAGAGTTTTAGGCCTTGCCCGAAGTTTAATGAAATAGAATTACTTTGGTTTTTGTGTTTCTTTTTCTAAAGCCCACCAGTTTGTTCTGATATGCTAAATTTGATGGTAGCTGCTTTAAAGAATTTGCTAAACCAGCAATAAAGTATATATGAAAAAGTTGTAAGACCTCTTAAGTGGTAATTATCAAATAGTATTGGTTGAAAAATAAGCAAGTAAACCATAGAACAAAGGTAGCAGTTCCAAAAATTGTTTCCTGGCTTATTGTTGTAAGCCAGTAGCTCATTGCATAGGTTATAGGAATTCCCGAATGAACTGAAGTTAAACAAAACACTGATATTAAAAGAAAAAAGGAGGGGCGCCTAGGTGACTCAGTCAGTTAAGCATCCAACTTCAGCTCAGGTCATGATCTCACAGTTTGTGGTTTCGAGCCCTGCGTCAGGCTCTGTGCTGACAGCTCAGAGCCTGGAGCCTGCTTCGGATTCTGTCTCTGCCCTTTCCTGCTCATGCTCTGTCTCTCTCTGTCTCAGAAATAAATATTTTAAAAAAAAAAAAAGAAAAGGAGAAAGAAGTGTCAATTTTTCTGTATTTCTATGAATAAGTGATAAATATGTCATATATGTAGATAAATGGGAAACTAAATATCAAGGGAAGAAACTATACAACATAAAATCAGAATAGGGCCTAGAATATTATGAACTGCTTATATTCTGAGGTGACAGTTTTTTTAACAGCTGCAGTGAGGCATAATTTCCATACCATAAAATTCACCCATGATGAGTACAGTAATCCCCCGTTGTCCACAGGGAGTGTGGTGTGTTCCAAGACCCCAGTAGAGGCCTGAAACTGTAGATAGTACCAAACCTTATATATATTATGTTTATACATACACACCTGTGTAAGGTTTACGTTTATATTTTTTTTAGCTTTTTTTTCTTTAAATTCCAGTTAGTTAACAAACAGTGTAATATTAGTTTCAGGGGATCGGGTTTAATTTGTAAATTAAGCATAGCAAGAGATTCACAGCTAATAATAAAAATGGAATAATTATACCATAGTAAAACTTACACGAATATGGTCTCTCCCTGTCTCTCAAAATGTTGCACTGTATTTCTCCTTGTGCTGATGAAACGATGATGGTGATAAAGTGAGACATGCAGTTAGGTGAATGACATAGGCATTGTGATGTAGCTTTAGGCTATTCGAGCGACCTTTTGACATTATGTCACAAGGAAAGTCTGCTTCCAGACAGCAGTTGACCACAGGCACGTGAAGCTGCGGATAAAGGGGGACTGCAGTATGTAATTCCGTGATTTTTAGTAAGTCTCACTGTTGGGCCTTCATCACCACAACCCAATTTTAGATCTCATCACCTCAGGAGAGATTTAACTGTTCACAGTCAATCCCGCATCCCGCTCGCAAACTTGAGCAGCCATTGTAGTACTTTTAGGCTCTATCAACTCGTCTTTGCCAAAATTTTTTATAAATAGTGTCATACATTATGTGGGCTTTTGTGTCTGGCATCTTTCCCTTGGCATAATGTTTTTGAAGTTTATCCTGTGTTAATAAAGTAGTAGTTTGTTCCTTTTCACTCAGTTGTATAGGCAGACCACCGTTTGTCCACTCATTGGTTGGTGGATTTGGCCCCAGTTTTTGGCTATAATACTGCTCTGAATATTGGTTGGCATGTAAGTCTTTGTGTGAAGAAATATTTCATTTCCCTTGTGTAAATACATAAGAGGGACTCCTGAGTGGCTCAGGTGGTTAAGCGTCTGACTCTTGATTTCCGCTCAACTCATGATCTCACGGGTTAGTGGGTTTGAGCCCCACCTTGCGCTTTGAGCTGACTGTGTAGAGCCTGCTTGAGATTTTGTCTCCCTCTCTCTGCCCCTTCCCCGCTCATGGTCTGTCTCTCTCAAAACTAAATAAACTTTAAAAAATATAATAATAAATATATAAGAATGGAGTTGCTGGGTCATATGGTACATTTATTTTAACTTTTAAAGAAACAGCCAGACTGTTTTCCAAAGTGCCTATTCCATATGACATTCCCATCAGTGCTATATGAAGATCCAAGTTTTAATTGGGATTGCTTGAATCTCTAGGTCACTATGGGGAGAATTACCATCTTAACGTTGAGTGTTCCAATTAATGAATATGAAGTGTTCATCTGTTTAAATCTTCTCTGATTTATCTCAGCATTGTTTCATAGTTTGCAGTTTATACATCTTACAGTTCCATTAAGTTTATTAAATCTATTCTCCATATATTTTATTCTTTTATTCTGTTGTGAATGCCTAATTACATTTTCAGATGGTTCATTGCTGGTATATAGGAAAACAGTGAGTTTTTGTGTAATGATCTGGTATCTTGCAACCCTGATAAGCCTGTTTATTAGTTCCAGTAGTATTTTTGTGTATTCCTTCGGATTTTCTATATAGAGAGAGGATCATGTTATCTACAAGTAAAACCGGTCTTATTTTTTCTTCAGTTTAGATGCCTTTTTCTTTCTTTCTTTCTTTCTTTGGTGTTCTTCTGACAGGACCTCCAGTAAAATTTAAATAGACGTGATCACAGTAGACCTCTTTACCTTATTTCTGATCTTAGGAGGAAGCTATCAATGTTTAATTGCGAAGTAAGATGTTTATTAGTGCTGTGGTTTTCATAGATGGCCTTTGTCAGGTTGAAGAAGTCCCCTTCTATTTCTGGTTTGTTGAATGTGTTTTGTTGTTGTTGTTTGAATTTTTTAATGTTTGTTTTTGAGAGAGAGAGACCAACAGACAGACTGTGAGCAGGGGAGGGGCAGAAAGAGGGAGACACAGAATCTGAAACAGGCTCCAAGCTTTGAGCTATCTGCACAGAGCCTGGCCCGGGGCTCTAACTCACTAACCGTGAGATCATGACCTGAGCCGAGATCATGACCTGAGCCAAAGTCAGAGTCTTAACTGACTAAACCACCCAGGTGCCTCTGTTGTTGTTATTTTTAAGTTTGTTTATTTATTTTGAAAGAGGGAGCGAGTGAATGAGGGAGGGGCAGAGAGAGAACAGGAAGGAGAATCCCAAGCAGGCTTCACCCTGCTGGCCTGTCCATGAGATGATGACCTGAGCCAAAATCAAGAGTCAGACACATAGCTGACTGAGCCACCCAGGTGCCCCTGTTGAATGTTTTTATCAAAGGGTTGGATTTATGTTGTTGGATTTGATTTCCCCCTCATTTGTTTATGGATTTTTCATCTATATTCATGAACAATATTGAGTTTTAGTTTTCATCTCTTGTGATGTCATTGTCTGACTTTAAACTCAGAGTGAATTAGGAAATTGTCTCCTTTCAATTTCTGGAAAAATTTGTAAAATAGTAGTAGTTTCTTCTTTAAATATTTTATGTAATTGACAGATGATGCCATCTGGACCTACAATATTCATTGAGAGAATATTTTGAATTACTAATTCAATTTCTTGTTCTAGGTTTGTTTAGATTTCCTAGTCTTCTTGAGACATTTTCAGTAATTTATTTCTTTCTTGTACATTTTCTATTTTATATCAATTTTCCTGATTTGTTAGCACAAACTTATTCTTCATGTTCCCTTATGATCCTTTTAACTTATAGGGTCAACAGTAATATCCGCTTTTATATTTTTGTCAAATTGTATCTTTGTCCTTAAATAGTTAAGCTAAAGGTTTCAAAGAACTAACTTAATTTCATGGATTTTCTTGATATGTTATTTTACTATTTCCATTCTGATTTTATTATTTCCTTTTGCTTGCTTTGGGTTTAATTTGATATATTTATTATATTAATTGCTGACTGGAGTCCTTTATTTCCTACTTAGCTGTTTAAAAGTATAGTTTTTCCCCTCTAAGCATTGCTTTGACTGCATTCATAAATTTTTCTGTATTATGTTTTAATTTTCATTCAGTTTGAAATACTTTCTAATTTCCCTTTTGATTTTTTTGACCCATGTATTATTTAGAAATGTTTAATGTCCTAATATTTGAGGATTTCCAAAATTTATTTCTGTTTTTTGTAATTCAATTCCATTGTGGGCTGAGAAAACATAGCTTGATATCAGTCCTTTGCATTTATTGAGACATGTTTTATGACATTGCATTTGGACTTTTCTAGAGAAGGTTCTAAGGGTGCTTGGAGAAAAATATGTATTCTGTTCTCATTAGGTACAGTGTTCTATAAATATCACTCAGGGCAAGTTAGTTAATGTTATTTACATCTTTTCTATCCTTGATTAATTTGTGTTTAGTTCTTCTGTTTTTGAGAGTGGAGTATTAAAACCCACAAATACAATTGTTAAATTACCTTTTTTTTCTTTTCTGTTAAGTTTTGCTTTGTGAATTTTGGAGCCCTATTTTTAATGTGTGTGTTAATAACTGTTGTATCTTCCAGTATATTAACTTTGTTACCATTATGAAATGCATTTCTTATCTTAAAATCTGTCCTGTCCTTAGAACAATGTGAAATGTGCCCTAGTGTCTACAGTAACATTTCTTATCTTAAAATCTATCCTGTCCTTGCAACCATGTGGACGGATGTGGAGGGTATTCTGCTGAGTGAAATAAGTCAGTCAGAGAAAGATATCCTATGTTTTCATTCATGTGGAACGTGAGAAACTTAACAGAAGACCATGGGGGAAGGGAAGGGGAAAAAATAGTTTCAAACAGAGAGGGAGGCTCTTAAATAAGAGTCTCTCTAAGAGACTCTTACATACAGAAAACAAACTGAGAGTTGATGGGGTGGGAAGGGGAAAAGAGGGTGATAGGCATTGAGGATGGCACTTGTTGGGAGGAACACTGGGTGTTGTATGTAAGTGATGAATCATGGGACTCTACTCCCAAAACCAAGAGCACACTGTATTTACACTGTATGTTAGCTAACTTGACAATAAATTGTGTGTGTGTGTGTGTGTGTGTGTGTGTGTGTGTGTATAAACATATATCCTGGCTTGTCCTATCCTGTCTTTATATTAATATACCTTCTGTAACTCTCCTATGGCCACTGTTTATATGACTTATAAGGTGTGGTTTTTGTAGATAGCATGTAGTTGAATTTTTTAAAAGTTAAAGCCAGACAGTCACTGCCTTTTGATTTGAAGTGTTTAGTCCATTCACATTTAGTGTAATTATTAATATAACTGAATTTACATTTGCCATTTTGCTGTTTGTTTTCTATATATCTCATGTTTATTTTTACATTCTTTATTTCTTTTGTTAAATTTGTCCTTCAAAATTATATTTCTTTCATGTTAAACTTGTTTAGTTGATCATTTTA
Organism: Suricata suricatta; assembly: GCF_006229205.1. Lineage (NCBI taxonomy): Eukaryota > Metazoa > Chordata > Mammalia > Carnivora > Herpestidae > Suricata > Suricata suricatta. Next base: position 17,267,007 of record NC_043716.1, on the reverse strand, counting down.
ACTTGCCTGTTTATTTTTTTAATACTCTTGGCTTTTTTAGTTACTTTTTTATTGATTGTTCTAAGGACTGTAGTATGCATCTTTATTTCTGAACAATCATTTCAGATTAATACTATCTTGATTCTTTTTTTTTTAAGTAAATTTTATTTATTTTGAGAGAGAGCATGCATGTGAGCAGGGGATTGGCAAAGAGAGAGGGGGAGAGAGAAAATCCCAAGCAGTCTCTGCACTGCTATGTGCACAGAGCTCTATGTGGGGTTTGAACCAAGGAACAGTGAATCATGACCCGAGCCAAAACGAAGAGTCAGATACTTAACCAAACTGAGCCATCCAGGTGCCCCAATACTATCTTAAATTCTGACAAAATTTAGTAATTTTGTTCCAATATAGCTCAATTTCCTTCCCTTTTTGTGTTTTATATAGATATATAAATGTCTACAAAATAATATAATGAAATATATACAAATATATAATCTATATATGTTATAAATCCAATAATATATTCTTCTAGCCTATAAGATACTGGTTTCAGACCTAAAGATACATGCAGACTGAAAGTGCATGGAGAATTCTCTATCCTGCAAATAGAAGTGAAAAGAAAGCTGGAGTAACAATACTTATATCAGACAAAACAAACTTTAAAACAGAGGCTGTAACAAATGACAAAGAAAGACATTATCTAATCATAAATGGTACAGTCCAACAAGATCTAACAATTGTAAATATTTATGCACTCAACATGGAAGCACCCAGATATGTAAAGCAGTTAATAACAAACATAAAAGAAATAATTGATAGTAATACAATAATAGTAGGGGACTCTGACACCCACTCACACCAATGGATAGACCATTCAAGCAGGAAATCAACAAGGAAACAGTGACTTTGAATGATACATGGGACCAGATGGATCTAACAGATACTTTCAGAACATTCATCCTAAAACAGCAGAACACACATCCTTTTCAAGTATACATGGATCATTCTCCAGAATAGCTCATATATTAAGCCACAAAACAATTCTCAACAAATGCAGAAAGACTGAAGTCCTACCATGCATCCTTTCTGACCACACTATGAACTATGAAACTAGAAATCAGTGGCAAGAAAGCACCTGGAAACCACACAAATACACAGAGGGTAAATAATATACGACTAAACAATGAATAAGTAACCAAGAAATCAAAGATGAAATTAAAAAAAAAAAAGACAAAATGAAAACACAGTAGTCCAAAAATCTTTGGGATACAGCAAAAGCTATTCTAAGAGATAAGTTGATAGCAATACAGGTCTACCTCAAGAAGCAGGAAATATCCCAAATACACAACACAACCGTACCTCTAAAGGAACCAGAAAAATAACAACAGGCAAAATCTAAAACCAGTAGAAGGAAAGAGATAATAAAAATTAGAGTAGAAATAAATAAAATTAAAAAATAAACAAAAAAAAACCAAAAACCGATGAAGCCAGGAGCTTTTTTTTTTTTTTTAATGTTTATTTTTGAGAGAGAGAGAGAGAGAGCAGGAGCAGGAGAAGGGCAGAGACAGAAGGGGAAACAGAATACGAAGCAGGCTCCAGGCTCTTAGCTGTCAGCACAGAGCCCAAAGCAGAGTTCAAACTCACGTATAGAGAGAATGTGACCTGAGCCAAAGCCGGCCACTCAACCCACTGAGCCACCCAGGTGCCCCAGGAGCTGGTTTTTTGAAAAGATCAACAAAATCTATAAAGCGTTAGCCAGATTCATCCAAGAAAAGAGAGGAAGAGAGCGAGGACTCAAATAAATAAAATTGGAAGTGAAGGGGGAAAGATAACAACTGATACCAGAAATATAGAAGGTTGTAAGAGAATATTATGCAAAGTTATATGCGAACAAATTGAACAACCCAGAAGAAATTAATAAATTCCTATAAACATATAACCTTCCAAAACTGAATTAGGAAGCAATAGAAATTTTGAACAGACTGATTTCCAGCAATGAAATTGAATCAGTAATTTAAAAACTCCCAGCACGCAAAGGTCCAGGGCCAAACAGCTTCAGAGGTGAATTCTACCAAATATTTGAACGTATTCTTCTCAAACTATTCCAAAAAATTAGAGAGGAAAACTTCCTAGTTCATTCTATGAAGCCAGCATTACCCTGATACCAAACCCAGATAAAGATACTACAAAAAAGAAAATTACAGGCCAATATCTATGATGAACGTAGATGCCGAAGTCCTTAACAAAATATTAACAAACCAAATCCAACAATACATTAAAAAAAAAACATTTACCACAATCAAGTGGGATATCTTCCTGGGATGCAAGGGTGGTTCAATATTTGCAATCAGTGTGATACATCATATCAGTAAAAGGGGCGATTAAAAACCTTATTTCAATAGATGGAGAAAAAGCATTTGACAAAGTACAGTATCCATTCATGATTTAAAAAAACCCTCAACATAATAAAAGCCATACATAAAGAAAAAACCTACAACATCATAATGGTGAAAATCTAAAGGCATTTCCCCTAAGGTCAGGAATAAGGCAGAGATATCCACTCTCACCACTGTTATTTAAAATACTACTGAAAGTCCTAGCTACAACAGTCACACAAGAGAAAGGAACAAAAGACATCCAAATTGGTAAGCAAAAAGTAAAACTTTCACTATTTGCAGACAACATGATACTGTATATAGAAAACCCTAAAGACCCTATCACAAAGTGATAAATGATAAACTGATAAGTGAGTTCAGTAAGGTAGCAATATACAAAATCAATGTTTAGAAATCTATGGCATTTTTCATACCAATAGTGAAGTAACAGGGAAATTAAGAAAGCAATCCCATTTACAGTTTTATCACAGATAATAAAATACCTGAGAATAAACTAACCAAGGAGGTGAAAGACCTGTATTCTGAAAACTATAAAACTTTGTTGAAAGATATTGGAGACAACACAGACAAGTGGAAAGATACTCCATACTCATGAATTGGAAGAACAAATATTATTTAAATGTCTATACTACCCAAAAGAGTCCACAGATGTAATGCAATGCCTATCAAAACACCAACATTTTTCACAGAACTAGAACAAACAATACTAAAACGTGTATGGACCTGCAGAAAACTTCAAGAGCCAAAACAGTCTTCAAAAAGAAAAAGCTGGAGATATCACAATTCCAGCTTTCAAGTTATACTACAAAGCTGTTGTAACCAAAGCAGTATGGTGCTGGCATCAAAACAGGCACATAGCTCAGTGGAATAGAATAGAAAGCCCAGAAATGAATCCATGTTTATGATCAAGTAATCTTTGACAAAGGAGGAAAGACTATGCAATGAGGAAAAGACAGCCTTTTCAACAAATGGTGTTGAGAGAACTGGATAACTACATGCAGAAGACGGAAACTGGACCCCTGACTCACATCATACACAACAATAAGTACTAATGCATTAAAGACCTAAATATGAGACCTAGAATAGAGCACAGGAAGTAATTTCTATGACATTGGATGTATCAACTTTTTTTCTAGATATGTCTCCTGAGGCAAAGAAAACAAAAGCAAAGATAAACTGTTGGGACTATATCAAAATAAAAAACTTCTGCACAACAAAGGAAACAATCAACAAAGCAAAAGACAACTAAAAGAATGGGGGAATATATTTGCAAATGACATCTCTGGTAAAGGATTCGTATCCAAAACATATAAAGAATTTATACAACTCAACACTGAAACAATAAATAATCCAATTAAAAATGAGAAGAAGACAAGAAAAGACATTTCTCCAATGAAGACGTGCATATGGCCAACAGACATATGAAGAGATGCTCTACATCACTCATCATCAGGGGAATGCAGATCAAAACTACAATGAGATAATCAGCTCACACCGGTTAGAATGGTCAAAATCAAAACCACAAGAAACAACAGATATTGGTGAGGATGTGGAGAAAAAGGAACTCTCTTGCACTGTTAGTGGGAGTGCACTGATGCAGCCACTGTAGAAAAACGTATGGAGGTTCCTCAAAAAGTTAAAAATGGAACTGCCCTGTGATCCAGTAATCACAGTGCTGAGTATTTACCCCCAAAATAAGAAAACACAAATTCAAAGGGATATATGCACTCTACATTTATAGCACATTATTTACAATAGCCAAATTATGACAGCAGCCCAAGTGCCCATCAATAGATGGTAAAGATGGTTTGTGTGACAGAGAGAGAAAGAGACAGAATAAATTTTGCCATTTGCAACAAGATGGGTGGATCTAGGAAGTATAATGCTAAGCAAAGTAAGTCAGTTAGAGAAAGACAAATGCCGTATGATTTCACTCATATGTGGAATTTAAGAAGCAACAAACAAAGTGGGGGCTCAGGGAGAAGTAGAGAGAAACAAACCAAGAAACAGACTCTTTACTGAAGGGAACAGATAGGTATGGGGTGGGGGGAATGGGTGAAATAGGTGATGAGGATTCTTCTGGGTAATGTGTAGAATTTTTGAGTAACTATATCGTACATCTGAAACTAATGTAACACTGTATGTTAACTATACTGGAATTAAAATAAAAACTTAATAAAAAATACGTATTCTTCTACTTACCCACATATTTGCCGTTTCTACCTTTTCATTTCTTCCTGTGGATTTGAGTTACCATCCGAGGTTATCTCCTGCAAGGCACATCTGCTGGCAACAAATTCTGTTCCATCATTACTTATTTTGGAACATTATCATTTTGCCTTTATTTGTAAAGGAGAGGGTCTTTTTTAGTTGGGTATAGAATTTTTGCCTGCCCACCACCACCACCACTGCAAATACGGCATTCCGTACCTTGATTGTATCTGACGAGAAGTCCATCAACAGTTGTCTTATTTTTCCTCATTATTGTCAAGAGTTTCTTTGACTTGATCTATCTTTGATTCTGACATCTCTATGTGCAGAACTGTGGGATTTTTGAGCTTTGTGGATCTATAGATTTTTATCAGATTTAGAAATTTTTAAACTGTTATTACTTCAAATATTTTTTTCTGCCCTTTTCTCTCTGTTCTCCTATTCCCATTAGGTGTATGTTGGTATATTTGGTGTTACCGCATAGGTCTCTGAGGCTCTCTTCATTATTTTTTCAAACTTTTTCTTCTTTGTTTTTGTTAATTTCTGTTGACCCATCTCACGTTTACTGATTCTTATGCTACTCCATATCTGCTATTGGGCCAATCTACTGAATATTCCATTTCTAATGTACTTTTCAACTCTAGAATTTGATTTGGGTCTTATGTTTTTTTAATTCGCTTTTATATTGAGTTGTCCTTTTTGTTGAGTTATAGCCACAGTATTTTTTTAATTCTTTAAACATGATTTCCTTTAATCCTTTGAACATATTTATTGGAGCGGCTTTTGAAGTGTTACTGAATGCAATATCTGGGCTCACTCAGAAAACAATGTCTATTGACTGCTTTTTCCCCTGAGTATGGGTCACATTTTGCTGTTTGTTGACATACCTTGTAATTTTTTTGTTAAAAACTGGACATATTTGATAATATATTATAACAACCCTGGATCTAATTCTTCCCCAGTCCGCCTTCCACCTGAGAGTAGTCCTTATTGACATATTGCTGTTACTGTGTATGTTTGCTTATATTTAAGTAATTTCATTGGACTTAAGGTGCACACTCTTTCTCCCCCATGGGGTGCAGCCACTCAAATCTGCTTAGGGTTTTTTTTTAATTTACTTTAATTTTTAGCCTGGCCTTCTTGGGGTGCCCCTTTGTATCTGTGTAGCTTAGCGGTCAGCCAGCGATTGGTTAAAGGTAGTGCACAAACACCTTGAGCCATTAAGGCTTCTGTCCTTTGTGAGTATGTGAGGGAGCTCATCTAGTTTTCAAGTATACCCCAGTTTTTATTTTCTATGGAGCCTCTGCGTTCTTCCCTTTGCACTTGGGAAGCCCCCAAGTGAGCCATGGGTATGTGCAGAGCGTAGACCCTCTCAGGTCAGCTCTGAGTGTATAAGCAGCCTTCAGGTAGCCAGGAACCTGCGGAGAGTTTACCTAGGCCACTGTGGCTCTCGTTCCCAGAATCCCCTTGTTAAATTTCTGGGTCTGTGTTAGTGTGTCTCATTTCCCGGCTGGGATAACCACCTCCGACTTGCAGAGCCATAGGCTTTCTCTTTTCTTTTCCAGTGGAGCTCAATACTCCCTTCCACTCACATCAGCAACTTCACACAGTGAAGCTGCTGGTTTTCGGGGCCAGCTACTGCATGGACTGTGCTTGGGGGCGGGGGAAGGGGGAGGAAGGAGCAGCCTAAGCAATAGCACTACTTGACTTTCATTGTTCTTACCCAAAGTTCCACAATTTCTCATAAATAAACACTTTTGAGTTGGTTGTTTGACTTTGGTTATTTTCTGGAGTCCTGAAATGGTCGTTTTTGACATTTCGGTCCAGTTTTATAGTTGTTTTGAGGGGAAAGAATGTGCTGACCTCTTCGGTTTGCCACAGCTGGAAATCTTGGGTCCTGCTTTGTATTTGCAGTATTTTTGATTTTGGTTATTTTTAAAGGGCTCACTAATTAAAAACCTGAAGCACATGTGTATATTGTAGCTGTCTCAGCATTTTGCTTAACAATGGAAGAAGTTAGGAGATTGTGACTAGATTAGGGATGGGGTTTAGTTCTGCTCTAATACTGCTGATAGCACTCTCCTGTGGAATGTTTCTTAATAGCATATTCTTGTGTAATGATGAAGAAAACATTTATTTTTTTAAGTAAATTCCTTTGGAATTCTACCAAAACACGTGAAAGATATTACACATACTCCTCTCTGCAGAATAAATCAGTGGTACAAGGAAATTTATGACAAAATTCATTGGGCTGATATAGATTTGTATCTTTATGAAGAAGAGAATTGTCCTCTTCTTTTTTTAATTTTGAAAGAGAGATCATAAGCAGGGAAAGGGCAGCGAGAGGGAGAGACAATCTCACACAGCCTTCCTACTGTCGGTGCAGAGCCCAACATGAGGCTCAAACTCAAGAACCATGAGATTGTGACCAGAGCCAAAGTCAAGAATCGGACACTTAACCAGCTGAGCCACTCAGGTGCCCCAGAATTGTCCCCTTTAAAAATTAGTCATTGAAAATAAATAAACAAATAAATAATAAAAATTAGTCATTGTACTAATCAACCTGAAATACATTTTTATGTTCAAATTTTTAACTGAGAATCTTGTCTTTGCTTTTTCAGTTATATAATAACACAAATACAGAAGTGTATTTTTATTTATCACAAAGTATACACCTCCATAGCCATGAGTCATGTGGGAAATATAGGACATTTCTGGCACCCAGAGTCCCCTCTGCTTCCTCCCTGTCATTGTCTCCTCCCTCCACTGTCCTGGCTTTTATGGTAACTACTTCCTTTTGTAATAGTTTCTATCTCCTAAGTATATAATCCTAAACATTAGAGTTCGACTTTGCTTTTATTTTTAATATTTTGGAAATGAACTCTTACATTATTATTTGTGACTGTTTTGTTGTTGTTGTTCTTCAAAATTATGTGTATAACGTTTGTATTGTTGTATGTAGCAGTACCTTTTAGTTACTGTGGAGTTTTCTTACGACACAACAATCTGTTAATCTGTCCTACTGTTCATGGATATTTCGATTGTTTCCAGCTTTAAGGATACTCAAAATGTTGCCATGGGGGTGCCTGGGTGGCTCAGTCGGTTAAGCATCCTACTTTGGCTCAGGTCATGATCTCACAGTTCGTGGGTTCGAGCCCCGCATCCGTCTCTGTGCTGACATCTCAGAGCCTGGAGCCTGCTTCAGATTCTGTGTCTCCTTCTGTCTCTGCTCCTCCCCCACTCATGCTCTGTTTCTGTCTCAGTAATAAAATAAAAACATTTATAAAATTAAAAATAAAAATGTTAATGTTGCCATGAGAATACTTGCATATTTAGTGCTAGGTGTACACATTCCTTTGGGGGTATATACCTTGGAGTGAGATTGCTGGGCCACAGTGTATTCATGTCCTCATTTTAGTATATAAAGCCAACCCGTTTTCCATAGTGATTGTACCAATTTAAATTCCTACTAGCAGTCTATAGAATTGCCAATGCCCCACACATTCACCGAAAGTTTGGTATCATCTGTCTTTTTAATATTAGCCATGTTGGTGGTTTTATAGTACTTGCTAACCGTGGTTTTAATTTTCATTTCCAAAATGGCTAATAAAGTTAATGCCCTTTTCATATGTTTATAGGCTGTTTGGAGTGTTCGATTTTGTAAAATGCCCATTCAGGCTCTTTTTTAAAAATGATGTGTAGGAATTCTGCATGTATCTGGATAAATGCTTCGTTCCTTATATATTTGTTACAAGCACCTTCTGTATGACTTGCATGTTTACTCTTAACAATGTCCAGATAATGAAAAGAAGTTCTTGATTTTCAAGTAGTCAAATACATGAATTTTTCTTCTGCATTATGATTTGTGTTTTTTGTGTCCTATTGAAGAAGTCTTTCCCTGCCCCAATATCATGAAGATATTCTTCTATATGTTATCTTCTAAAGGCTATATGATTTTGCTTTTCGTATTTATATCTGCAGTCGACCTGGAATTTATTTTTGTGTATGGAGTGAAATAGGGATGAAGATTCATTCTGTTTTTCCACATGATATCTCATTATTCTAGTACCATACATTGAAAAGAATGTTGTATCGATCAGGGTCTGGTTAGGAGAAAGAAACCACACCAGTTGTTTAAACAGTTTAAAGTGGGAGGAGATGCTAGTTAGCTGTAAAGTTGTAAGTAATAAAAAGACAAGAAGGGGGTCTCCTAGGTGGCTCAGTTCTGTTAAGCATCCGACTTCAGTTCAGGTCATGCTACTGTGGTTGGTGAGTTCAAGCCCCGCATCGGGTTCTATGCTGACAGCTCAGAGCCTAGAGCCTGCTTGGGATTCTGTGTCTCCCTTTCTCTCTACCCCTCCTCCTCCCACTCCTCCTCCCCCTGCTCACACTGTGTCTCTCTCTGTCTCAGAAAAACTAAATAAATGTAAAAAAAAAAAAAAAAAAAAAAGACAAGAAGGGAACCCTAAGGTATCATGGAAGTAATGGCTACCTCTGGCTATGGCTAGAGGAATATCATGAAAGAGGTCGGAATTATTAGGACTTGGAACCCCATGCAGCAGAAATTCAGACATCTAAGGACAGGACACTCACTCACTAGTGCTGGCATCTGGGGTAGAAGAGGCAGTGAGGCTGGTTCGGCAGGTGAGGAAACTATAAACCAGGTTCAGCTGCAGTTATAGAAAGGTGCTGCCACTGCTAAGAGTGAAGGAGTGTTGCTAGGATGACACAGAAACAAGAGACAGGAAGCGCATGGGAAGGGTAAGTCCCCCTTTCCTCCTCCATCCTTGTAGTCTCCTACAAGGCCCCCATATTGGCAGAGCCTAACATGGAGCTAGTTGGCAAAACCAAAATGTGGTTTGCAGTCAAAGCCTTGTTATTACAGAGTTGTTTAGACAGATGGGTTTGAAGCTGAAGAATTGGTTTCTGGGTCATATTTCTATTTCACTGGTCCATTGCACCAAAATTACACTGTCTAAACTATTGTAGCTTTATGATAAGTTTTCATATGCGGTAGAGCAATTTTTCCCACCTTACTCATTAGGAGTGTCTTAGCAGTCTGTGGCCTATGTGCATTTCCATAAAGACTTTAGAACTAATTTGTCTAGTTGCACAAAAAGCAAACCATTTGTTTTGGCTGTGATTGAAGTTTAACTGAATCTACAAATCAGTTTGGTGAGAATTGAAATTTTTATAATACTGAGTTTTCTAGTCCCTGAATATGGTATGTCTCTCCATTTATTTATATCTTTAAGTTCAATGTTTTTTTAGTCTTTTTATGTAGACGTCTTGCGTACTTAGCTTTTGTTAGCTTTCATCAAAGATACTGGATATTTTTTATCTTGTAAATAGTATTTAAACATTTTTTTTATTTCAATGCTTTTATTTGGAAATTTTTTCAAACTTATATTTTCTTTATTTTTGAATAGTTTAACCCCACTATACTGACCACTAGATTCAATAATTATCCACATTTGCTTCATTTACCTCAACAATGCTTTTTAATGACATATTTTAAAACAAATCTTAAATGTCATGTCATTTCACCTATATATCCTTAAGTATACATTCCTAGAAAATATGGACATTTGATTTATAACCTTAATTCCAAACCATATTTAAATGTTCCTTTTTATTTCAAAAATTACATTTTATTGGTATATTGGTTGGTATGTTCAATTTGCTTCTCACTAACAACATATTGGGACTTCCATTTTATGTTAAGTAATTATTAAAATGTTAACTTAGCCAATAAAGTAATAAAAAGCAATTAAAAGTGACATTGTGAACTTTGTGTTTCTAAATTCATTACAATTTTTTGATACCAAGAAAACTATACTGTTAAAAACCTACTGTGTGAATTAAATCATCCATATTTTTCTTTCATTTGGTGTCTTCTATATTTATAAACCTAAAATGCCACCAAAATTGCCATTCTTTAATTTAAACAATTCTTTATATTCCTCAGTATTCCTGTTATTGAACACCTATCTTTTAGGAAGTTATCAGTGGGATTAAAAGTAAGCACATTTTTGTGTGATATAGGTTTAGTTTGGGTTATCTTTTATAACTTCTTTTTGCCACAGACTATTAAAATAAAAGCAGAAGATGCAGTTGTGAATTTTTTTCCCTTTGTGGCTTTGCACAGAAACCTTTCTTTCATTGCAGGTGGTTCTCCTTCCCATACAATATTCATGGGTCTCTTTCTAGGAGAGGACTGTGGCTCGTGGGCCGTGGAAACTTCCTAGACTTGGCAGGCTAGGCTGTGTCATGTTCGCCCTCTAACATGAGAAAATCCCTATTGAAAAGACAGTGTGGCAGCTTTCCTGCAGGCAAGTCGTACTCCTCACAAAGATATTTGACAGTGACTTGAGGGGTAAGAATCTCCATGTCTTTCTCAGCGTCTGCAGTAAGGATGGAACAAATTATAATTAATTCATGGTCTGAAGAACAATACAATGTTCTCAAGTCAATAATAATTAGAATAAAAGGATTTTCCACCTATATTTTCACTTAACCAGTGATCATTGGTGGGGAGCTGGGGTCTTAAAAGTTAGATCTTTTTCATTGGTAACGAGTATTTGAAAATAAACATGATAGCCTAATATCGGATGATCTGCCTGTTCCTTGCTTCTCCTCCCTTATCAGCACCCCTGGGATCTCACTATAGATCACAATGGTCCAGGGATATCACACCTTTTGGGACCATTACTGTATATATTTGTTTAAACACAGAGTTAGAGGATGTGTAAGTTCATATTTAACACTTGCAATTAAATGTGGGTGTTTTGCTTTTTCCGATCAATAATGGTATGTTCAGATATGAGAAAAAGAACGAACCATTCACTGCTTTGGTTTAGTGATTGTAGAAGGCTTTTTTACCTTGTAAATATCAGATTAACAAATTTGGGATTATTTTAGGAGGATTTTGAAAAAAAGGAAAAGGATTTCTTCTAGACAGCTAACTCGGCAAATACCAAATTTGTGTAAATATAAAAGAAAAACCAAAAACCAAACATCAAAAACCCCAGTCGATGGAACAAATTACCTAAATATGAGAATCTTGTTTTATGTGTTTTTGGGTAGAGGCAGGGAAGACTGGAAAGTTTGTTCCTCTAAATAGTGTGCAACTCTATAAATATGTCAATACATACAAACTATAGCCTGTTAAAATTTTGGATAGAAAGACCAAAGAGATGGAAAAATAAATTCTTATTCTTTAACTTATAATTTCCTTGAACATATAAGGACTAAAGTACAATAAGATGCATTATTTAGATGTATTTGTGGTCAGAAATTTTACCTCATAGTTTGCTATTGTTTTCTTAGGCAGACTTAATCTAAATACAAGTAAAAATAACTTTTAAGGAAATGAATTTCAAAGTGAATGCAAAGGCAATAATCTAAATATTTAGAGTCTAGTTAGAAGGTTCTGTTACTGAGATATGTTCTTTATTGGTACAGTTGACGTAGTAATTGTAGTGTGGATAGCAAAAATAGAAGATTGCTGATTACAAGCTTATGTGAATAGAATTAGAAGAACCTGATTTTCTCAATCTTAAACATTCTCATTATAAATTATTTATTTGCTTTGAATAGTTAAAAACCTGTATCAGAAACATGAACTCTAAAACTGCTACCCCACGTGGAGAACAGATTCTTCACATAAAATAAATGAGAAGTATATAATTTCTCGGAGATTCTTTAAAGATGTTGTAACGTAAGGTTCTCATGTCTTGAAATGTAGCCCCGATAAGTTTCATTCTTGTGTCATTCCAACCCTTCTGCTTTTCTGTAAGATTTGCGGCAGTGGTCAGAGTTCCCTGGGATTAAGAGAGCTCTACAACAAAATGACCCCACCAAACCCAAAAAGCTTCATGTTTTTGGTTTTGTACTCTTTTGGATAACTGTGTTTCTCTGAAGAATGGCCTGTGGATTCTTCTGGCTATTTTAAAAAGCTGAACTTGTATTTTAAATGTAGAAGTCTAACGTACTCCAGGAAGATATAAGGAAGAATTCTTTTTTCACAATGCTTACAACTGTATCTTTAATCTACTGTTTGCAGAATCACACATTGATTTAAAACTTAAGAAAGACACACCTGTTTTCGTGTAACTTGACTGCTCCTGAAGATAATCTGGTGAAATGACAGATGCACTGTTTTATTTAGGGCATCCAGTGCTTAGTAAAGGAAACAACTGACCAGTATGTGAATTGTAGATCAAAGGATGGCTCCTTTTTTTTTGTTTCTGAAATGAGGAAAGTTGCCCTAAATGTTAGTTCATTATCTCTACAGCCGGGGCTTCATTAACAAGTACAGTTGGAATAACCAGGGAATTGCAGCAGCAGAGAAACTAAGCACCGCAAGCCTTTCAGTAACAAAGAAAATAAAAGAATTCCTGTGTAACAGGCTTCCACACTTATCTGTGTTCTGTGGTACTGTTTGTGCTGAACTAAAGCATCTGCTACCTCAAGTTAAGAGAGAACAAACTCAACATGGCGTGAAATTACTGCACAGCCATTCCCATTCATTAGAGTTATATTGTTACCAAGCCACAAGCATGACTGGCTTTTACATGAATAAAAAAATGCTGCTTTGTGAATTTTGCCTTAAAACATTGCAAAGCACGGTACTAACCTTGAGCCAGGAGTGGTTTGAGAGCAGCTTTCGGTACCACAGTAGAGTCAGAACCAATAAGTCTGCCATTGGGAAGAAGTATTGCTGTATGAGGCCTCTGGAAGGGGCACTGTGTTAAATGAATTCCCTCCTTCTTTATTTTTTATCAGTATTATTACTTTTGTTATAGTTTATTGTCAAGTTGGTTCCATATAACACCCAGTGCTCGTCCCAACAAGTGCCCTCCTCCATTTCCATTACCCATTCTCCTGTCTCCCCCACCCCCATCAATCCTCAGTTTGTTCTCAGTATTTAAGCGTCTCTTATGGTTTGCCGCCCTCCCTCTCCTTAATTATTTTAATTCCCTCCTTTTTTTTTTAAGTGTTTCTTTTTTTTTTTCCCCGATGTTTGTTTACTTTTGAGAGAGAGACAGAGGGTGAGTGGAGGAGGGGCAGAGAGAGAGGGAGATGGGGAATCTGAGACAGGCTCCAGGCCCTGAGCTGTCAGCACAGAGCCTGAAATGGGGCTCAAACGCACGGACCATGAGATCATGACATGAGACAAAGTCGGACACTTAACTGACTGAGCCACCCAGGCACCCCAATTTCCTCCTCTTTAAAACTAATAATTATTGTGTAGGCTAGCTATTTTAGAGATGCTAAAATTATTAAAGTACCATTTGGCAACCATTGTAGTAATAGTTGATTCAGGCAGAAGTCAGTGGATACTAAAGGTAATGGATCAAAGTTTGATGAGGAATAGAACAGTTACACAATTAGAAAAGGAAAACATTGTAATTTGGCAGTGTGGCAGCCTGACAGACACCTTATCCAAGCGATCAAAGATCACCAGAAATGGGGGAAATGGACATAATGTGCCTCCTCATGTGATACACTGAGAAGACATCACTTCTGAGTTATTCCTGTTAAAAATATATAACCTGAATCCAATCATGAGGAACAGTCTGCAAAAAAATAAGGCCTGTACTCTTCAAAAATGGCAGCATCATGAAAGACAAGGGAATGCTAGGTAACTATTCTACATTAAAGAAGTCGCGAAAGATACTGATAACTAAACGTAATGTGTGGTCCACAATTTTCCTTCCTTGCTATATCATTGACATTTCTGTCTTCTATTATCTAGTTACAGAAGTGGTATAGGGGGCACCTAGGTGCCTCAGTTAGTTAAGCTTCTGTCTCTTGATTTTTGCTCAGGACACATGATCGTAATGGTTCGTGAGATTGAGGTTTGCATTGGGCTCTGTGCCGACAGCATGGAACCTGCTTGGAATTCTCTCTCTTCCTTCTGCCCCTCTCCTGCTTGCACCCTGTCTCTCAATAATAAACATTGAAAAAACAAAAAACTTTAAAAAAATAAAAACAGAAGTGGTGTGTTAAATAGAGAAAATTTTAACAGTCTGAATATAATACTATAGTCAGTTTCCTCCCCATCTTACTTACCAGGTTTTAGGAGTGTTGTGGATTGGGGTTGGGGTTTTTCTTTTTTAATATGGGACGTATGCCTAATTTGCATGTCATCCTTGCCTAGGGGCCATGCTAATCTCTGTTACATTCCAATTTTAGTATATTTATATTTAGTATTTGCTGCCAAAGCAAGCACTGGGTTGGTATTTTTTAAGCAGTAGTAAAGAATGTTAGGTCTCTTAGTTGAATTACAGTCCAAGCTATTGAGGACTTAAAAATTATAATTCTTAATTATTTCACCAAATTTTCAGTCATTAGGAGAAAGTGGAGTCCTCATGTTATTTAAAAATACAAGAATGCATCGTTTAAGAGTTTCATGAGCACATAGAAAAAGAAGTAGTAATCACTAAGTCATGGTATTCATAATGAAGTTTGTATATTTTTTAGACAGGTTGGTAGATAACAGGAATGCTTCATTTTCAGGAAGGCAGTTTCATGAGTATCTGATTTCTTGTGGACAAGATAAAGAGATAAACTGAGTGATTATGGTTAATTAAATAATTAATTTTGAATAATAATTGTATGCTGATCTCATAGGTGGTTCCTAGTATTGTATCTGTTGCATTTCTGTTCTGAACTTTAATTAATAATTTGGATAAAGGCATTGATGATCTATATATCAGACTTTTAAATGAAACAAGTCTGGCAGAGACAGCCAAAGCCTTGATGACTGAAACAGGAGCTGAAAGCTAATGGTAGCCAAGAATGACAGGAAGGAATTAGCAAAAGAATTTGACAGGAATAAATTCTACAGGGATAGCCAGTCGCAGCTGATGGGTGGTAGGAAAAAAAGCTTTACGGTAATTCATGGGGGCGCCTGGGTGGCTCAGTTGGTTAATTAAGCATCTGACTCTTGATTTTGGCTCAGGTCAAGATCTCACAGGTTTCTGAGTTCAAGCCCCAAGTCAGGTCCTTGCTGACTGTGTGGAGCCTACTTGAGATTCTCTCTCTCTATTACTCTCTCTGCGCTCCCACACTTGCTCTTTCTCTCGTAAAAATAAAAAAAGAGTTTAGACTGCTTTACTGAACCATTAAAAAAAAGATAATTCACAGAAAATCACTTGGAAAACGGCCAATTGGGCATATTTAACAAATTTAGTGCTTTGTTTCCTTTGATTTGATTTAATATGTATCATTTGGGTTCTGTCAGAAAAATGGAAGCCATACTAATGTGTCAAACATAGGGAAATGTAATTCAAGGAATCGGTTTTATAGGTGTTAGAAGACTAAAAGGTAAAAAAGGGAGGCACTGAGCTATTAAAAGAAGCTACAGGAGGCAGCTACCATACCCAGAGCCTTTTAAGAAGCAAAAGGGAAGCTACATAACCTTGAAGCAATAGCCCTGAGCTGGCACTCAGACTTGAGAAGAGGACACTGTTCTGCTATTGTGGAGCTACTGAAATCCATCTTGCTACAAGATGTCCATTTCTAGAAGAAGCCAGAATAATTAGATTGTGTTCTTTACGTTGAACTAGATGTGTTTAACATCTGAATGAACATCTCTTCCATCTTGAATTTGGTTCTGAAAATAAAGCATAAAACTAATTTGACTTAGGTGTGTCAGTCTTCCCCCGCCCCATCTTTAAAATGGCTTTACCACTAATTAGTCCTCCTACAGGAGGTGTATTGCCATGTGACCTCTCAGAAAAAGTATTTATAAACTTAGAGAAGGATTAAAAAAAAACGGCAGATGAATTGGATGGGCTAAACATTCTCTTTGATTATAGGTGTGTACTTTTTAAAAATCTTGCTGATTCCTTAAACATTGTTAAGTGGATTGAGTAGTATAAGATAAAGATAAGTGTCATGCTCTCAAACATTGAAGAACAAAGTTTGGAATTGATTTCTCTTTTTTTCCTCTCCCCAAATATTGCTTCTTTAGGTCAGTAACAGATCCAAGAGATGGAAAGAGAGTAGCACTCAAAAAGATGCCCAACGTCTTCCAGAATCTGGTCTCTTGCAAAAGGGTCTTCCGGGAATTGAAGATGTTGTGTTTTTTTAAACATGATAATGTAAGTGAAATTTCCGTTTGGAATAAACTATTTCCTACGCATGCTTAATTGTGTTAAAAGGGAACGTGCAAGTTATTTAGGAGTTTGGAAACCTGAGACGAATTAGACCCTATTTGTAAACAATGACCAAGTTTAAGATGTATTGACCAACAGATAAAAACTAATGTAAAGCAAATGTTACTGTTTAGCTGAGGAACAGTGCTGATATTTAACATAAAAGAGAGTGTAATATGTAGTCTGAGTGATATAAGTGGAAATAATTGGTCCCTGATATTAAATGCTTTATTTGCTTGTTTTTAATATTTATTTATTTGTGAACGAGCACAAGCAGGGGAGGGGCAGCAAGAGATGGAGACACAGAATCTGAAGCAGACTCCAGGCTCTGAGCTGTCAGCACAGAGCCCAGTGTGGGGCTCAAACTCAGGAGCCAGGAGATCATGACGTGAGCTAAAGTCAGATGCTTAACCGACTGCCACCCAGGCACCCCTTTAAATACTTTATTTTTAACCTTTAATAGTTTTAATCAGATCAACTTAAAGATGTAGGAAAACAGTTTCTTCTCTTAAAAAACCATATAGCTGTTAAAGTAACATAGATTAGCTTATTTATGGCTGTATTTAAAGATGTCAAAGCTCATGAATGAGTAGAATCATTGTGGTTTGAAAGATCGCTTCTCCTCAACTAATCCTGAATTAAACATTTGATACACGTAAAATTCACCTGGAGATGTTAGCATTGGACTCTTAGGTTTTTAATTTCATGTGAAAGGAAAAACTGTCTCACCTTCTGCATTTGGTTTTCAACTTACATTATTTTAATTGCTAACATAAAAACTTTATCACAAATATAATAATTTCTTGTGAGTTTGACTGCTTCTTTGCATAGATACCGTTAGAACTTTGGCCAAAGTGTAGGTCTCACTTTAAGAGAAAAATGTTTAAAAATTTGAGGTGTTTGGTAAAACTAGGAATATCAAACACATATATTTACTTGAAACTCCTTGGTTGGACATAATCCATTTTATTGATGATTTCTCTTGAAAACCATTTTCCTTATACTTTTTTAAAAAGTTACTGCTGTCTTTCAGTCCGTTGGAACTGCCTTAAAATGTGTTTGTTAGATTGACTTTCAAAGTAACACTTTTGTGACGTGTCCCTCAAATTTTGTAAGTGATTACATCTAGTGCTTGCTTATTTATTTCTCGACTTTGAGTACCACTCCAACACCAAAGAGTACAAACCCTTATTTACATTGTTAGAAACTCAAGTAAAGGTATCCGTGATGAGGAAAGTTTTTGAAGGAGGCATTAAGAATTTGCTTACTAAGAATTTTGATGGTTTATTATACTCAGACCTATCTTAGCTTCTTTTACAAGAGTCTGCTATCCATATATACACATATTGGTTCTTTGCTTATGACTCATTGCCATAGAGTAATTAAGTTACAAAAGTAGTGTTAGGGAGTCCCGTAAGAAAAGAAACTAAATTAAAAAAATAATTTTTGTGTGTGTGATGACAACTTTCTTTTTTCATTTTTAAAATGTTTATGTATTTTAAGAGAGCATGAGTACAGGCAGGGGCAGAGGGAGAACAAGAGAGAATCTCAAGCAGGCTCCACCCTGTCAGTATGGAGCCTGACATGGGGCTCAGTCTCACAACCGTGAGATGAGGACCAAAGCCGAAATTAAGAATTAGTCACTTAACCAACTGAGCCACCCAGGCATTGAAACAAACCAAATTCTTGAAAGTCATACCTATTAAAACATATTCAAACAATTGCAGCCCCTGAGCTCTATGATAAGAGGGTGCTTGTCACATCTGTGGGAATATTCAAAAGTGAGACAGTAACTGGAGATGAAAATGACATGGCATCACTATTTTTTTTTTTACATTTATTTATTTTTGAGATACAGAGCGTGAACAGGGGAGAGTCAGAGGGAGAGAGAGAGAGAGACACACAGAATCCGAAGCAGGCTTCAGGCTCTGAGCTAGCTGTCAGCACAGAGCCTGATACAGGGCTCGAACCCGTGAACCATGAGATCATGACCTGAGCCGAAGTGGGACACAACCGACTGAGCCACCCAGGCACCCCAACATCACTATTTTATACATGCTGAATTTATGCTATGTTCTGAGATCTATCTCCAAAAGCATCTCAGGGCCACATACCTGGTATGTGTGGAATGCCAGTCTAAGAGGCAACTGGTATTTGATGTAGTTAAGGCAACACATGTTTATTAATTGTGTCCTGTATATAGGGAGTACTAGGTCATGTGGAGTCTACAGAAAAAGTTTAAAATATCCTCTTCTGAAGGATCAGGTATTTAACACTTGTTACTGTGTGTCAGGATGTATGCTACGTGCTTTCCCTACATTAATTCATTTAATCCTTAAAAATCTTGTCAGACAGTGCTTGTTATCCCTACTTTGCAGAGGGGGAAACCAAAGCTTAGAATTAAGTAACTCGAGGTCAGGGTGGCCCAAGATTGGAGTCTAAGTCTGTCTTGCTTCAGAGCCCACGTTCATTAATTCAGTAAACATTTATTCTGCATATCCTATATTCCTAAACTACTTTAGCTTCTAGGGCTTTCTGCCCTTAAGGAGTTTAGGAATGTGATAAATACTATGATTACAGCACTCTATGAGGACTGCCCGCGTGGTTAAGCATTAATGCAAGACAGTCTGTGTTCTGCGCATGGAAGCTAGGCAGCCAGACCTAGAAGGATATTATAATCACCAAGGTGATCCTTAAAAAGCAGGTTCGTGGGTCTCACCCAGACCCACTAAATTAGAATCTCTGGGTTAAGCCAAGGAGCTGTATTTTTGAAAGCTCATGTGAATGCTGCCACACAGCATTATGTTCCCATAATGTTAAGAAAAAGAGAAATTGTTGTGGACTTAGAAGCTCAAATATGCTTTAAATGTGGTGGAGGTAAACCTTAAGATGAGTCTTTTGAGATCAAGATTTGATTGAAAGAAAAGGAAAGGAATGTCATGATGAAAATGGCATTTAGAAAGAGGAACTGGCCACTGTAGGAAAGATTTTAATTTGGGTTGATTTTAATGTGTCAGGCAATAGCTACAAAGCCCTGGGAGGCTTTGGATTTTCTTTTAAACAGAACCTTCAAAATCACTGTATCAAGGGCGCCTGGCTGGCTCAGTCAGCAGAGCACGCAACTCTTGATCTCGGCGTTGTGAGTTCAAGCCCCACATTGGGCATAGAGCTTACTTCAAAAAAAAAAAGTCACGAATGAAATGCATTGATTTTATCTGATCTGATTGATTGAGACACACACACACATTTTTTTCTTAAAGGACAGGTGGTTCATCATCATCTTAACGATAGATTCACCTTGATGTAGCAACTTAGAGGAACAGTTATGGGTTTAACTTTCTAGAGATTGTTAGGCTTATCACTAGAGTCTAGGCAGAATCTTAGCTGTTATAAACTCTGGCAAAAATATTCTCTATTTCACCCACCTCTGCACTTGTACGCATGTACATGAACCCACATAGTTGTCGTATTACCATCATGGGAGGGGCATGATTGAGGGTTGGGTTGTTTTTTTTTTTTCAATTTTGTGCTCCTTTGAGAAACTGATGAAAACTGTAACGCCTCTTTTGGAAAAATGCACATACACACAATATATATGTAATTTGAGGCTTTCACTAGTCTTCTAAAGCCCAGTCAGATCCCCCTTAGGGTCCACTGATTCCTGGGAAGATCCCAGCAATACAAATCTGGGGCTTTTTCTTGTCCTTAGGCAATATCACTAAGGATGCAGTAGGCAGTCAGTCTCTTTGAAGAATGAGTAAGTAAGTGAAAGTGACAGAAAAAAAGAAATCTCCGAGTCTGGAATGATAACCTCAGTGATCTCTCTCTTGGAGTTACTTTTTCCCGGTCTTTTAATTCTTGAGTATTCTTGAGGGATAGAGAAGACAAAGAAGACGTAGTGGAGGCAAAGAAGAATGATTTGTTTTTCTTTGTATAGTCTAACCTAACTCAGACAGGGCCTTGGGTTCATAAGTAGGATAAAGAATCATACCAATTTGGGATCCAGAGGACCCCTCCCTGAATGCTGACAGGCTGTTGAGCTGCAGACATTATTAATGCTAATATTTCTGCTACTGAGGAGTGAAAAGGCAAAGCATGCTATAGATTGGGTTACTTTGCAGCGGATTTGGAAACTGTTGTTTTGTCTCTGCCTAAAATTTGTGGTACTGGGCAGATTCTTAATGTATTTAAATTATACAGTCTCTCATGCCCATGAATGGGAAAACTTGGTTTAGTTAATATGTGTGTTCTTCCCAAGCTGACATGTATATTCAGTGTAATCCCAGTCAGAAGCCCAGCAGGGCTTGTATGTATGTGTGTGAGGAAACTGACAAACATTCTGAAGTCCGTAGAGTACAGAAGGTCTAAAACATTCCAGATTGCCCTGAAGAAATTGAACAAAGTCTGTTTTATTACAAATATGTAAGTTAATTAAAAATAAATTATAGACTTTAATGTGAAAGGTAAAAGAATAAAGTTTTTGTTATAAAACAGGAAAATATCTTTTCATGACTTAGAGATAAAGATTTCTTAATGAAACAAAGCATTAACCATTAAAAAAAATTGCTAAACTGGACACCATTGACCAGTTTAATGCTCATCAAAAGTTAAGAGAATGAAAAGACAGACCTCAGACATATATTCAACAAAAAACTTGTTTTCAGAATAGATTATGTAATAGACAATTATAAATATTTAGCATTTGAGAAGACTATTAGAAATAAATATTTGACATTTTTTGGACTGTAAATTCTGTATCTAAACATCACATATCTTTTGTTTTTAATGTTTATTTTTGAGAGAGAGAGGCAAAGTGCAAGTGGGGGAGGGGCAGAGAGAGGGGGAGACACAGAATTGAAGCAGGCTCCAGGCTCCAAGCTGTCAGCACAGAACCTGATGTGGGGCTCGAACTCAAAAACCACAAGATCATGGGTTGCCTGGGTGGCTCGGTTGAGTGTCCGACTTCGGCTCAGGTCATGATCTCATAGCTCAGTGAGCTCCAGCCCCGTGTCAGGGTCTGTGCTGACAGCTCAGAGCCTGGATCCTGTTTCAGATTCTGTGTCTCCCTCTCTCTCTGTCCCTCCCCTGCTCATACTCTGTGTGTGTGTGTATCTCTCTCTCTCAAAAATAAATAAAAACATTTAAAAATTAAAAAAAAAAGAACCACTAGATCATGACCTGAACCAAAGTAGGACGCTTTACTGACTGAGCCACCCAGGCTCACTTACATATCACATATCTTATAAAGAGCTTCTACAGATGAAGAATTTTTGCCCATTAAAAGACAAGAATTGCACAAAAGAGGAAAACCAATGACTAATAAGCATATGACAAAGTGTTCAGAGTCATTAATTATCAGAGAAAGGTAAATTAAAACCACAATGAGATACTAATATACCCAGTAAATTGGGCAAAATCAAAAAGACTGACAGTACCTAGTGCTGACAAGAATATAAATCAGCTGAAGTTCTTAACATTGCTGGTAAGAGTATAGATTTGTAAAACAACTTGGGAGAACTGGGAGCTTCTACTAAAGCTAAATATACACCTGCTCAGTGATCCAGCGGTTATACTTCTTGGTAAACTCAGGACAAATCACATGACCACCAGAAGACACATATGAAAGTGTTCATGGATGCTTTATTCATAATATCTAGAAATTGGAAACAACCCAAATGTCTGCCAGCAGTATTCTGGATAAGTACGTTGTATTCTATTCCGCTCACACAGGTATACTGCACATCAATAAAAAAGATGAACCACTATCCACACATCAACAGGGATGAATTTCATAGGTATTTTTGAAAATGAAAAAAGCAATACACAAAAAATGGAAACATGATGGTTGAAAATTAATAATCACCAAGCTCTACCATCGACATTTGACAGACCTAGAGCTTGTCTTTGCCTTCTTCAGGGTACTTTGGAAAGAAGAGAACTCAGATTTTAATCATTCTTTATGATTCAACTTGTATAAAAGTTCAAGGACAGACAAAACGAGTCTGTGGCGATAGAAATGAAAGTGGTGGTAACCTCTGAGCAGGGATGGGTTTTGACTGGAAAGAAACGAGAGGATGTTCTGGGATGTTGAAATGATTAACTGCTTGATCTAGATTTTTAACCATGGAGTAAAATTTCATCATATTACATACTTTGTGTAAAATTAATCAAATTATACACTTAGGATTTGCATACTTTATGTTACAACGCTGTTAAAAATAATAGTAATTACATAGTCTCTACCTTAAAGAACTTAAAATCTGCTGGGGGGTGAGAATGGGGAAGGGAAAGCTCCTTTGCTAAACATGGGATTTAATGAAGAGTTAAATTTCTAGTTTTTATCATCTTAAATAGATTAGGATAATTTATAGCAGTTGTTTTATTGATAAAGGACTAAGAAAAAGAAGCCACTTACACACCATGTAACCAATTTATAGTGAATCTTAACGTCTCAGAGGTTAAAATTCTAATACAGCCACTATAATGGGCTTTTGTCCGGTTCTTAAAAGATCTGAGAAATGTACTGAGATGCTGTTTAGTAATGCCCATGATTTAAGGATGTATTTTAGTTCATTTTATCATTAGACAAGTCTGCTTACTCTGTGTGTGTGTGTGTGTGTGTGTGTGTGCGTGTGTGTGTGTGTGTGTGTGTGTGAGAGAGAGAGAGAGAGAGAGATCCTTTGAAGAGTTGGTGGTATTTTGGGATACTTTGACTATTTACAAGTCAGTCTTTACAAGCGTCCTCCTATTTACATCATAAGGCTAATCCCACACACTTTATTCCCACAAATAATAGTGGGGTTATGGAGGGACTCAGGCTATTTCAATAGGGAGTCAGGCATGAAGTCTGGAGATTGAAACTGCTACTATTCCTTCTCACTTATTTACATCACTTCTGAAATTCCTGGATCACTTCTGCTGATGTAAGCATTGATTTTTGACCCCTGGAAATAACGGTGGAATGCCATCCTCTGATAAACAGTCTGAGATAAAATAACGGTAATATAAAAAGCATTTAAAAAGTTCCAAGCAGAGTTTAAAATATTGTACCTTTGAAGCTAACAATCCCAGCTTAAACGCTTTAGTGCAAATGTCTAACCCTGTTTTATATGGCTCTTCTACAAAAAGCCTCGTCAAATCTGGAATAAGAAAGCCTCATTCTTCTCCATCAGGGTTTAAAATGTATGGTTGTCACTTTCTCTAGATAACCTCTAATTATAGCAGATAGATTTGAAGTGTAAAATAGCTTTGTCTAATGGACGCTGTCACTCACTGCATTCTGGTTTCCCCCGAGACAGAACGCATGTTGCTCAGATACAGAGTTGAGAGTCCGAAAGATGTCAGGTAAAACACTAATTTCTAACTGTCGTCTTCAAGCATCAAATATTCATGTTAAAAATTGCTCTGTCCCATAATGAGAAACGAATTTGCTTGAATTTGTGACACTAGCTAATTATAGGGTTTTTAATTTACAAGAATGAAATAATTTACCTTTCACATGATAAAAATTATGTTTTGAAGAAACTGGAAAATCTGTTATCTTTCATCTGTACCAAGAGTCTAAGTATAAACATTTGAATTTAGAAAGATCAAGATTCTTTATATAGAACATCTAAACTATTTTCAAACTATTAAGTGTAACTGGTTTTAAAGTGTGAGTAAAGACTTTCTCATGACAAGAGGTTTTAGTTTACATTTAGAATTTTAAAGTGACAAATGCTAGGCTGAGAAAAAACACCTTCAAAACGAGCAGGGTTTCTTCCGCATATAAATTGCAAGGGGCAAAGAAAAAGAGGCGAAATCTGTAGGTTAACACTTAAAACACAAATCAACGATGATATGTAAATCTTATTTAGCTCCTGATTTCGACTAGAAAACTTTAAGAAAGGAAAATTGGAAATTTGAGGACTGGATGTTTGATGGTATTAAAAGAAACAAAATTTTTAGATTTGATCATTGTATTTTTTTTTTAATTTTGTCTTTGGGGCACCTGAGTGGCTCAGTCAGTTAAGCACCCAACTTTAGCTCAGGAAATGATCTCACAGTTTATGAGTTGGAGCCCTGGGTTGGTCTCTCTGCACTCCCCCCACTCTCGCTTGCACTCTCTCTCTCAAAATAAACATTTTTTAGAAATCTAAAAAATTAAATAAATTTTTGCCCTTCAGCGATTGAAGCACATACTGATGAATGGCTGAAATGAATCTGGTATTTCCTTCAGAATTACATTGGGGGCATAAAAGGTATAGATGGAATAAGAATGGCCATATGTAGAAACTAAGGCCAGGTAGTGATTCCATCAGCATTCTTGGTTCTATTCTGTCCACTTGTATATGTTTGAAATTCTCCATAATAAGAAAAATTTTTTTCTTAAAAAATTCATACTACCCAATTTATTTCCTGATAAATAACAACTTCTACATCCTCTGAGCCTGGTATTTCTCATTAGTTAGATAGGTTCAGATTCCTAAGTATGACATCATAGGTGGGACTTGGAATAGGTGGACAGCCGGTAGAGGAAGAAGGCCTATTTGTTACATTTCAAAGGCAGAAGTGACATTGGTAATGTGCTGCTTTTATAAAGGACTTGAATTTCAGATGCCTTAAAGTCTTTTTTTTCACCCTGGTGTCATCTTTTTTAGTACTTGGAATAAAATCTAAACTGCTTAACAAAATTTAAAGAGATTTTATGTGATCTATCGCCTGCCTTCATCTTCTGTTTTATCTCAGTCTATTTTCTTCTCACCCTCTATGTTCCATAAGCACTGGCATTTCTGTTTCTAGAAGTTGCCTGGTTCCTTCTTGCTGAATTCAGTGCCTTTATGTTACCTACTCACTGCCCGACCAACTCCCATTCAACCTTCAACTCTTAGCGTGAAACTGGAGGGAAACTTTTTCTCCTCGTTCCTCTGGACTTTTTCCCTTCAAATAACAGATGTCATAATTATATAGTTGTGTTACTGTTTGCTTGCTTGCTTGCTTGCTTGCTTGCTTGTTTAATGCTTTCCTTTCCACTTGTCATGGAAGCAGGGGTGATATTCAGTATAACTGGAGAGCCTACCATGGTGCCTGCCAGGTAGAATGTACTTAGTAAACAGTTTTTGAACAGAGGAATAAAGAAATGAATGGTACGTAAGGCTCCTCATAGTTGCTCTTAGAGCAAAACTGATTGTTAAAAATAGGGCATTTCTGGGGCGCCTGGGTGGCTCAGTCGGTTGAGCATCCGACTTCGGCTCAAGTCATGATCTCGCAGTTTGTGGGTTCGAGCCCTGCGTTGGGCTCTGTGCTGACAGCTAGCTCAGAGCCTGGAACCTGCTTCAGATTCTGTATCTCCCTCTCTCTCTGATACCCCCCTGCTCGTGCTGTCTCTCTCTGTCTCTCAAAAATAAAAAGCATTTAAAAAAATAGGGCATTTCTTTTCAGCACACTCTCCATGAAGGGGCAGTAGAATCCACTTGCCCCTCTCGTTTTAGTAAAGATAGAAGTATTTTTACGTGATAAGTTTAAAAACCCATCTTAATATTTAGAATTGTGTCATGATTGGCAAATTTAGTTAATCTCTGTGGACAACTGTAACTAAGTCTTAAGTCATTAAGGAGTTAATAGTATGTATTTGCATTTGTGTCATTTTGCTTCTTTTTTAGTTCTCTAAATTTGACTTTTTTCTTTTTCCCTTTTCTTAGGTACTCTCTGCCCTTGACATACTCCAACCTCCACACATTGACTATTTTGAAGAAATGTATCCTAACCAGAGAATGTGAAAGAAGGGGACAATTTTTCATAAATTTGTTCTTCTAGCACCTTTCGGGCATATAAAATCTCATCCTTGCAAAGGTGGTTGAGTATCTAGAACCGGGTAATTCTGAAATCCCAAGTATCTGACAGAGAGCAGTATTATCAATATCTCCTGAACTGTGATACTGTAAGACAGTACTCAGTCTCCATGCGGCCTTATGAGATAGGTTATTACCATCCCCATTTTGCAGATGTAACCAGTGAGGCAGCTGTGTTGCGTGGATCTCCAGAAAGTCTTCATGTTGATACACAAAATGTCAGTTAAAAAGATAGCACTGCCCTTTTTTTCTACCACTTGGGGTAAGGTGAAAATTAAAGAGATAATGCAAGTCCGATGTCCCAAGTTCTTTGGAATAATGGTGGTGGTGGTGGTGGTGGTGGTGGTGATTACTTACAAAAGTTTTTTTATCAGATGCCAGGCACAGTTCTAAGCTATTTACACATATGAGTTTATTTAATCCCTATTACAACCACCTGGGAAAGATAGGATCCTTCTCATTTTACAGAATAAGAAGAAATTGAGGCACAAAAGATTTAAAAAAAAAAAAAACAACCTTCACCTAGATCACAGAGCTAGTAAATATTGGGACTGAGGTTCAATGCCAGACAGTCTGACTCTGTGGTTTATTTCAACTCCTACCTATAAGATGCTCTCAGGATAGAGGCATTAACATTATGTTACTGCTGTTAATGTGTAAAAAATTGTATGTTAGGTATCATGGACAATAATAAACTGTGAAATACTGCCTAGTTGTAGCTCCGGGGAGTGTGCATGGGAAAAAAAATTGGGACATAGGTTAGCCCTAGGCAAAGCATCACCATTTCCATTCTGCGTTTAACTTGGTAAAACTTTAAGTGAAAGACAGGGCATCCTAAATCCTTGAATTCAGTGAGCTTGTGATAGTGCAATTTATTCACTTTAGGCTTTTAATTAACACGAGGCCTATGATTTAGAATGGAAACCAATATAAAAGCATGAGATAGGAGTGAGATAGAAATCTCATTCTTACACAGGTGGCAGGTAATTCTGCACTAGACAATTATCTTAGATCATTTCCTTAGTAAGGGGGAACAGTTAAGGGCTTCCCTAAGGGAAAGAGAATGGCTGAGCTGACTGGGGAATTGGGAACCATTATGAGGCGATAGAATTGTCACCGATCAGCACTGCTGGGATGTTTTGATCTGATAAACCAAAAGCTCTTGAACGCTGTAATCCTCGGTGATGCTTCAACCCACGAATCTTTTATGGAATTAACAAAGTTAATTAACAAATTATCTCCGTGGACTTGGGGTGCTCCAATCCTGTACAGTCCAAAGAAAGGACTAGGCCCTGACCAGCCTCTGGCTGATAAGAGTGTCCTTGTATACCTGAGATCCTGGGCCCAGTCAGCTGGTTCTGACACACGCTTTTTTTAAAAGCACAGAATTATCCTAAGGACAGAAGACTTGAGAATGTTCTTTTTTCCTCAGCTGCAGATCAGTAGTAGCAACTGCAGAGAAAGCATTGATGATTCCATTTCTCACAGACTTCCTGAAATTACCCACCTCCTCACTGAAGAAGAGAACTAGTGGATGTGGGGCCTTGTGTCCTTCATCAGAAGTGACTCCCTGTACCTGGTCAGGAGTCACCCTCTTTGTCCTTTGAGTTGGTGGGAAAGGAGCCTATGTATTAGAAGGCATTCCTGTGAATAATGCTATTTCTACCTGTTTGGCAATGAACTTGCTGACAACAAACCTTGAAATTAGAAGTCTTTAGTAAATAAGAATTTTATTGTATTACAGGTTGTGTCACGGCTCCCTCAGGTTTCCTGATTTGCTGAAAGAACTCACCAGATCCAGGAAGGCTGTGTGGCTAAAGTTTATTACAGCAAAATGATACAGATTAAATCAGCAAAGGAAAAAGGGATACAGGCAGAGTCCAGAAGAAGCCAGGCACAGAGTTCCAGTTGTCCTCCCAGTAGAATTGCATAGATCTTGCTTAATTGTCCCAGGAACAGTGTATAACAATACAGGCAGATGTTGTCAGTGAGAGAGGCTCACCTGATCCTTAGTGTCCAGGGCTTTTATTGGAGGTCAGTCAGGTCGGCCTAGATCAGGCTCAGGGCTGACCTTAGCTACTCGGTCTCCAGCCCTCCTCCTTTTTCCTCACCCAGAGGTGTAACTAACACAGCTGCCCCAAGGCCCCAGGCAAACAAAAACAGGTGTCCCCATAAATCACATTGTTAGCATAAACTGTCTGGGTTGACCAAAGCCCCAGGTAAACTGAGACACTCTTAAGAGGCAGGATATTGCAAGACCTCAAAGGTTATTTCCCAGGAGCTGGTCATGAGCTAATCCTCAAGACTTTGGGGGACGTAGGGTTTGGGCATCCAAGCGCTGCTGAGTTACCCCTTGGTTGCACATAGGCCATCTGTGGGGGAAGAATGTGTTCAAATAAGATAATTGGCATGTGTGGGTATATTTAATAAATACCAGATATATTTAGAATCTTCACTGAACACTTAGCTAATTCATAATGTTCATTTTCTGTCTTACAGTTCAAGCATGAATTGCTTATATCAGGCATTAATTTTTTTATACTTGGGTTTGTCATTCCTTTAAAAACCCTCCATGTGCTTCTATAGGCCAGAGGTTCTCAATCACTTAACATTATGGACCATAAAATTGGACTCTGGGAGATCCTTGATTCATTATGATTTCAAAGCCTTGCAGAGCAGAGGAAAAGTTAGCATAGTTATGGTTTAAAACCATGAGTGACCTTGGTGATATAGTACCTGTTGGGGGCTAATTTCATTAGTTGGCAGAATGTTTCTGTGAAATTCTTCTCTCCAGAGTTGTCCGTGAATGTTGAAAAGGCTTTGCCATAAAATATTTGTGGAACCATCTGATATGCCGTTTACTTAAACGTTTATTTTTTTTAAGTTTTTTAAAATTCATTTAAGTAATCTCTACACCCCATGTGGGCATTGAACTCACAACCCTGAGATCAAGAGTCACATGCTCTTGCAAATGAACCAGCCAGTGCTCCTCAAAGTTTTACTTTTTTATTTAATTTCTTTACCTTCAAGTTCAAAAATTGACACCTGTTGCTTTCATTGTAATTAGTTGGCTACAAAAGAATTTTTCAAACCTAAACCTCACTTATTTAATGTTTACTTTTAAGCTCTATGTAGAATCACACACAGAATAAAGGTGTTTTCCAGTGGTGGTGCTATTTGGAAAATACTGAATCCTTTTACATAAAAAGGAATCATTCCTATAGCTGCCCCAGGATTATAAAGACTCCTAGGAAGGGATGACTTAGCCTGGAGTACAGGATACTAAAAATGTGTGTTTTAGAAGAGCTACTAAATGGAAATATAAGAAATGCCTTAATTACATATAAGCTGTGCTTTGGGGGCTTCTTTTCATATCCTCAATATAGAGTTTTTGTTGTAGCCAAAGCAAAAAAAAAAACTTTTTTTCTTCTGTTTCTCTCTGAAAAATAAGAAAGCTTACTACCAAAACACAAAAATATTGAAGATTAATAAGATCTCGAGCTAGTATTTGATTTCAACCTACTGTATTATTTGTCTGTGTCAGCAGCTCCCTCTGTAGTATCCCCAAAACATGGCATACACGTTGCACATGGTTTTAGATGTTGTTGTTGTTTTAAATTGGAGGATTGTTGTGTCTTTGCAGATTTTGGGTGGATAATTTTGAGTTTTAAATGTATGATCATGGAATTGTGCTTTGAAGATACTTTTTGAGGTCTGTTTGAGGCTCTGTCGCTTTAGGTAAGTTCTAAGCATGTTGCTATGCATCTAATGGATGTTTTAATATTTAAAGTTAGTTGACAAAGGAATCAGTTCATAGAGTCAAAAGTATATATCATATTATAATTTAATCTTCCACTATACATATAGTACCACACGATTGCACTTTTTTCTAAGATTAAAAAATTGTGATGTGATGTCGCATATGTAACTGTTAGCACAGAACCATTTTAAATTAGAAGATCTCTGTAAACTGATTGAATGGTTAATATCATTTTCTAGAAAATCTGAGGTCTATGAACATTTTGATGTAATCAGATGAATAATAAGGCTATAAGCATGTAGTATTATGCAGTTAATCATGTTTTTTCCCTGAAACGAATAAAGTGATTACATCAGTGCCCACCAAAAATTTGGCCTGAGTTTTCAGAGATCATGCATTGTTAGACGGCTCCTTGAGCAGCTTGTAAAAAGACAACATCTGGATTATAACTGCTTACAGATCTACACTTAGCATGAGTCGTATGTGGGAGGAGCAGTAAATTCTGCCGTGATCTCTGTATCTTGTACCTTTTCTGTTGTCGTATTTTTAAAATCTGTCAACGTGGAAAATGTATTCTTTAATAATTAAGAAAAGTTCTATATTTTTTTAACTGAACTTTTAGCTGTTAAAGGATTGCATTATTCATCTTGCACTTTGAGTTTCTATTTGGAAACCTGTATGAAAACACTCCAGCACTTAATTACTTTGAGTCTACTGAAATTTAACCCAAGAGAAACCAGTTGTAAGTAATTATTTGATTGAAAATCATTATTTATCATGCTTCCGTCAGGATTCTGAGTTGTGTCCATACACATGCCCTTTCCTAGAAAGTACTGGATGCTTGCTGGATTGGAAATAAAAATTTGACTTGCTTTGGGGAAAGTTTATTTTGAACTTGACACATACTGAAACATAATCTTAGTGTTTTACGGAGAAGAATATGGGTAGAGCAGGTTTTCTGCACTAGAAGCAATTTCAGTCTAAAACCAGTGGAAAAGAGCAGTCTAAAGGGTAGCCATGTGTCCCGGTTTGCAAGGACTCCCGGATTTTACCTGATGACCTGGTATAATTATTAATTAATAACTTCCTCCGTTTAGTTTCATAGGGTCTGTATTTGGATAATAGGTTTGGCTTGTACAGGCATTGTTGAAACAGGAATCCCTTGTCATAAAGGCAGCGACGGAGCCCATTTTGACCAGTTGAGAGCCGTTGGTAGGCAGTCATGTTTTGGGCTCCCCAGATTCAGTCGTTCAATTTTAACTGATAATATTTGTACACTTTATTTTATAGGAACATCTTGTAATTTAAAGAATACACAATACATGACTCGTTGGTGCTACGAAACAGTTCTGTAACCCACAGGGAATCTTAGGAGTCTGTTAAGAGCTAAGAACAAACAAAATGAAATAGGTATTTGCATATGTAAGTGCGCTCTTACTCTGCATCAGACAGTACCAGCAAGGACCAGAAATCTGCATCCTAGGAGCTGTGAAGATTCTCATATTGTTAGAATTTCCTCTTCACTTATTGTAAACAAAAGCATCAACTATGTGCCTAGAACTAGAAATTTTTTTCTGTTTTGCTCACTATTGTGCTCCCAGCTCTTAGAACGGTACCTAACATAGAGTAGGTGCTAAATAAGTGTTTGTTAAATGAATGAATAAAATTGTCTCTGTGCTCAGGTCTGTCATCTAGTGGGGGGTACAATCATAGAAGTAATAATTACATAGGTTGGGAAGCACAGCCGTATAAAAGAATTAGCATATCCTCAGAGCATGCGGGTCTGATTGTCACTCATTCCCATTTTAGTTCCAAGCTGGATTACTTGAAAAGCGTTTGATGATTTAAAACAAAAACAAAACCTGTTGCTTTTACTCACTGGCCCCAATTCTGGCTCCTTACCTCTGAAGTCCAAAAGGGAAAACAAAGGAAAAGTTAGCAGAACAATTAGCTGCCAGATTAGATTCATTTGGCTGAATTCCTGATTTTAATTGCCACTTAGTATCTAGTCAGCCTTATTTATTCATTCAGCCAAACAATTAATGCTAGTTTGTTTTGGTTTTTTTTTTTTAAGTTTAATTTTTAAGAGAGACAGTGTGAGCAGGAGAGGGCCAGAGAGAGGGAGGCACAAGAATCCGAAGCAGGCTCCTGGGCTGACAGCTCAGAGCCCAGTGTGGGCCTTGAGCCCGTGAACCACGAGATCATGACTGGAGTCGAAGTCGGATGCTCAGCCAGCGGAGCCACCCAGGTGACCCCAGCACTACCTTTGTACATAGTAACATTGTACCAATCTCTGTGGAAGGTGCAAAGATGAATTATTTGTTTAATTTTTTTTTTCATTTAATGTACCAGGCACTGTTTTAAATACTTGGCCCTTATCTCTATTTTACAGATGAAGAAACTGTAGCTCAGAGAGGTAATAAGTAACTCATCCAAGTTCACTTAGAAGTGACAGAGCTGGGATTTGAAACCCTATATTGACTGGTCCTCCTCGCGCTTTCCTTAAAAAGAAATACAGTCTGTGGATTGAGATAAGATATAAAGAAATAACTGTCAGATATGGTAGAAAGTGCCAAAAGAATATATATGTATAGGTGGTGTGGAACTGTAAAAGAAGAAGAGATTGCTTCAGGCAGAAAAAAACCAGTAAGACTTAATGGGGGAAAATGACATCTCAAATGAGTGTTGAAAGATGAGGATTTGGACAGGTAGCATTGAGATGGATTGATATTCCAGATGGAGAGACTAAGTTCAGGAGCATCATGTAGGGAATGGCAAATCATCCAGCTGGCTAGAGTTTTGCATGCATAAATAATGAAAAACTAAGCTAGTTGGGGCTAATCATGGAGAGCCTTGAATGTTGAACTAAGAAAATTCATCATTATTCAGTAGGCATTGGAAAGCACAATGAAAGATTTTTGTGATGAGGAATGAGAGAATCAGAAGTGTTCTGTATAAGCTTAACAAAGAGTTTCTGTTTGGGATGACGAGAAAGTTCTAGAATTAGATAGTGGTGATAATTGCACAACATTGTGTATGTAATGCCAATGCAATGCCACTGAATTGTACGTGAAAAAAATGGTTAAAATGGTTAAGTTTTATGTTGCGTGTAGAAGCCACTTTTAGACCAACAAACTTGATGTTGTCTAAAACAAGGCAGTGGAAACTCAATCAAGGCAGAAGGGCCCACAGCAACTACCTGGCCGAGTACAGACAGGCCCATCAGGCACCCACCTCAGAACACCCAGAGACACTAACTGGCCAGTGGATTACTTACAACCAGGCACCGTTACCCAAAAGGAAACTTCTGTATGCTCCCATACCCCCTCACCTTCCCTCTTTAAACACGGCCTCTACCCACCGCTTACTGCAGACAGACTCTCCTTTTCTCTCCTTCCCCACAGCTCCCTTGCAATGTATCCAGTAAACTTCTGTCTCCCTTGTTCTACCTCAGGTGAATCCTTTCACTGCCCAAGCCACCGGCTTCCCCCCACTGATCATCACTCCACATTTGGGGGCCCCCATCAGATTGAGTGAGACACCACATTATATATATTTTAACTACAAGTTGTTGTGGGTTTTTTTAACCTTAATAAAGGGACCCAACTCTTAGGGCTGAGAAGCAATCACTGTTGCAGACTGGGAAAGGAGAACAGAAGGATTCTTGGCAATTTACTGGGACCTCTTGGGCCAAGTACTCAATAGCCTGGGCTTTGATGTTGATGGCTGGTTGGGCATTCACAGAGGTGGGACAAGGAAATGAAACGCTTGGGGAGGGGCTCCCTAGAACTCCACAAAATAGCTGGCCACATGGATGGAGAAGCAGCTGACATCAGAAGAGGACTGGTGTACTCCAGGAAAGGAGAGGCAAGCTTCAAAGACCGATGTTGGGGTGCTGGCAAGCACAGGCTTGGCAGGAGTAGTGCTGTGGTTAGAATATGGAGAGAGCGTTCCGGAAAAGGGATTTGTGGTTAGAACCGGTTATGGCCACTTTGAGATAGAAAGTAGAGCCATGCTCTAAGGCAGATGAAGTAGAATGATAACGAAGTCCTCAGAATTCAGTTGGTTGAGAAACTGAGAGGTAAAGATTCTCTACCCGGGTTGCACATTAAAATCACCTAAGGAGCTTTAAAAAAAAAAAACAAAAAAAAAAACAAATGCTCAAACCCTTCGTTCTGGTTTCATTGGTTTGAGTTTGGTCCTAGGCATTTATAAGTGTTTTTGAAAAGTTCTCCCCAGTGATCTGAATGTGCCCTCAGGGTTGGGATCCACGGGACTAAAGCACCAGAATAATTATCAGTGTGAAGGCTGAAGTTACCAGGGACTACCTGAGGGACTTCGAATATGCAAATGTGAGCCAGCTGTTTGTGTCATTTGGCTAAGAAGATCTGGATTGTTGTAAAGGCTGCTAGAAAAGACAAGGATAGAGACTGTGGGATTAATTTCTGGTGTGTATTTTTTTTTTAAGAGGTCTTTGAAGGACGCCTGTGTGGCTCAGTAGGTTAAGTGTCCAGCTTCAGCTCAGGTCATGATCTCATGGTTCTTGGGTTCAAGCCCAGCGTCGGGCTCTGTGCTGACAGCTCAGAGCCTAGAGCCTGCTTTGGATTTTGTGTCTCCCTCTTTCTCTGCCCCTTCCCCGCTCATGCTCTGTCTCTGTCTCTCAAAAATAAATGTTTAAAAAAAAATTTTTAATAAAGAAGAGGTCTTTGTGCAGTAGCAGGGGGACCAATCATAGCCTAGAAAAGGGAGGGGAGATGGAAGTGGCTTACTTGGTCTCCACTTGTTAGTTCTTTAAATGGAGTCTGTCCTCAGAGTCATTCACTGCTATTCGTGTCTGCATCATCATGCTTGCTGATGACCAGACTGACTGAGATTGATCTACCAGTCTTTAAAAACTTCAAGACATAATTCATCTTCTGTTCAGGCTTTAAGAAAGTTGGAATCTTTTGCCTAAAATAGGATATATTCTAACTTTATCTTTGTACTGACACACTAGTGGTAGAAACTAGGACAGAATTTAAACTGAAGTATCAGAGTTTGAGGCTATGTGTATAGCCTCCGACTCAGGGCCTTGAATCAGTCACCCAAAATCTTGGCTTTGTTTGTTCTTTGACTTTTTTAACATGATTAAAAGAGAGAGAATTCATTTATGTCCAAGTCCATTCATTTAGCTGATTTTTCAGAGTGAGCATGAGTAGGAATCAAGAATGTGCTATTCCTTCAGGTCATTTCAGCTCCCGTAGGCTTCCCCCAGAATTTCACCAAACTGAGCATGATACTGGTGCTGAAAGAGGTAGTTTTATACATTATGACCCTCTTAGCAAGAGCCAGCTGTCTCACACAAGATGTAGTCCAAGAAAACAGCACTGTTTCAATACCAGAGAACGCTATGATGTTGAATTCAATGTGAGTTTGACATATTGGCTTCCAACATGGCATCTTCCCAGATGACTGTGTGATACTCAGTGTTCATTTTATGCCCTCGCTTTAGACCTTTACCCTCAGGAAAGAGGTACCAGCAGGTAGTATAAAGCATGGTGCCTATTGCTGTTACCTTTAAGGGGGCCGTGGTTCAATTGGGGATGATTGATGATTTCAAATAATTTTTAACATTAGAGTAATCTGTTTAAAACTAAAGATTGTAACCAAATTTTCTTAAGCAGAAAAAACTACTCTGCCCTTCTCCTCCCAGCCTCAAAAAAAGAGTTTGGAAGACTTACCTGATACTTAAAAGGTTCATAGAATAAAACATTTTCTCTAATCCTTTGTTATAGGAGCCATACAAGATCACTGACCTATTAGTCTGATAAATATATTTTCAGGATTTTCAGTTGCATTTTTAGTTTTTCACAAAATTTAATCAGTATCTGTTTTGTTTGTGGGTCCGTGTAACTCATTCTGTTCTAATTACATAATGTGGAGCGTGCTAATGGCACATCTATATGTGTAATAAATACAGCACTCGTTACATAACTGTTAGGGGAACAAATGGATAAGGCTTTATGTCATATCTTCTTTTCTTACATCTCTTTTTTTTGAGATATAATTGACATAGAGCAGATCTTACACATTGACATGGAGGCAGACCCCCTGTTTAAATAGACCTTCATTTTATTTCATCTCTTACTCCCGTAAAAAGTACTCAGAAACAGGCTTCTCTGATATTCTTCTAGATCTTTGTTCTCTGTATATTTTGAATCCTCTCTGGTCCTTCACAACTAGTTCCTTA
The DNA here is from genome assembly GCF_006229205.1 of Suricata suricatta. Lineage (NCBI taxonomy): Eukaryota > Metazoa > Chordata > Mammalia > Carnivora > Herpestidae > Suricata > Suricata suricatta. The sequence goes on along the minus strand of NC_043716.1, from coordinate 17,230,435 downwards.
TAACAACTTTGTCTTTTAAAACCTTTAACCAAAAATGAATTTCACTGGTGATGATGGGTAGCACCGGGCAGGTAAGGAAGCATCTGAAGGCTGGCATATTGAGAGGCTCGTCCTTGCCTTCAGAATGCTGTTCGTGGTGGTGCGGACCACTGATGGCGGTCCGCTCTCAGGTTTTAATGACATCACTCTTGCAGCCTTACGATAGAGAGGAGACTGAACTAAATTGCTCTCAAGTTCTGTTGGGCAGAAGGATATTTGAAACCAGATTGTCTGGACACAGAAGTAAGTTTTTTAGACCCGTTAGGAAAGGTTGGTGGATCTAATTTGAAGGCTCCTTGTCTCTTAGAGAAATTGATATTCGTTGTAATGGCAGTAGGAAGCATGATGCAGTTTATGACTGATGGGTGTATTTATCCTCTGAATGGATTAAGAGGTGATTGAAGAATTTGCCCTTTCTCTTTATGAATTAAAAAAAAACTGGAGAAGTAAAATGTTTGTAATCTAGGTAAAGGCACTTTCAAATATATTTTTTTGTGTGTTCAGAAAAAATAATGACTATTCCAGTCATTTCTTTTGGTTTCTGTTTCTTGACTCTTAATCTCTGTTTTTGTGTGAATGTGCATTTGCTTTGGAGGGTTATGAGGGTGGGAAATTAGTCATTACCAAACACTGCCATTTACATTTGACAGACATAGAGCTTGCCTTTGCCCTCTTCAGGGCACTTTAAAAAGAAGAAAACTGAGATTGGAAGTAACATCTTTTTCTCTGGATGCCCTTTCTGGTTTATTGCATGTGTTTTATTGCAAGGCTATTGTATAGCCTTGGTGACAGGAACTTAGCCAACAGAACGTTCTGGGCTATGACATAGTATGTAGAATATAGCTTTCCGGTGGTTTTTCCCTTTTTTCTGGTGATAGAATTGATTTTTTTTAATTAGTTTTAAATTGCAAATTCAAGGTAGGTTTTATTTTTAAATTTTTGACATTCTATATACAACAGATTAATTACCTTAAAAAGAAAAGGAATTTGCCTTTGCCTGGGAAAGAGAATGTTGTATTCAAACATTTTAACAACCTGACCTTTTATTCCATTGATTTCTATAGAGAAGCACAGGCAGGCTTCAGCAAAGGTCAGTGATTCTAATTGAAGCACACACTGTTTTTTTTTTCCTACTTGCAGAGGCGCCCATGCTTTTTGTTGCAAAGAAGATGATGAGATTTAGGGCTGACCATTTGTTACAAGAGAAAGCAATTCTCTCTGTGATGCATTGCTGTTTTTCTTCCACGTGGAAAACATTGTTTGAAATCAACAATATCCATAAACCAGATTTTCATTATCCATGCTATTTAATGCCCTCATTTTTATTTCAGAGGCACTTACATATATGAGATCTAGGTTGAAATTTCCCTCTGCTGTGGACCTGATTTTTGGAAGAAAAAAAATGTGAGTCTGTTAAGTCTCACATGTTTAATGTTGTAAGATTGCCTTCTTTCATATAGTAATGACCATATTTCAGAATTAGTGCTTAATGTGGGTTTAAGCATGTTTTCACTGTCATTCTTGGACTTTTCCTAAAAGAAAATTCATGGACACCTACTTGACAAATATTTAATACTGCAAGATTTCCTTTTGGTTTGGCTTAGTGTTGGTTTTGTCCAATATACAATGGAAGAAAGAATGATCCAGTTTTCATTTTCTGAAATCCGTAAAGACTGTTTAGGATGAAAATTGTGTTTTCAATGCTTTCTGCCCATATTCATTCGGGAGGAAATAATTTGACACAACAAGTTCTCCATTTTCTTCTCCCAGTCCAGCTAAACCAGTTAAATAGCCTTCTTTTGCTCTCTGAAAGCTTTTAACATATCATTAATAATTTTTCATACAAAATCAGTTGCACGCTACACAGAAAGCATTAAATGTATTCTCAGACTTCAGCTCCCTTGAGCAGGCAGGCCAGACTGCTGGGGTTCTGAGCTCCAGACGGTAAGAGTGCTATGAACCTGATAGGTGGTTTTTTAACATAAGACCTTACCACAGTGTTCACGTTTTGTACACAACCTGGGCCGGCCAGGGTGACTGGCTCTCTGTTACGGAAGTGCTTGTTTAGCAGTGCTGTTTTATGACATGTTTGCACAACACCTTGTCATTTCTAGTAAGCATTTATTCCTAATAGCTTTTAAATTCTCCCAGTGTTTATTGATAGTAGAAGCTGTGTAATGAATCGGCTTTATTCTTTCTCTTTTGTCTGAGAGGTGGGAACGAGTGAAGTCATAGACTGCTTGGCAGACCTGGACATGGGAATGTGGAATATTGACCTTTATCTCATATTCTTAGACAATCGTCACATTAGGAAACTGATGAGGGTCTCCATTTCTTCTCCCTACGAAGCTCCCTCAGTACTAGATACAAGAGCCTGAATTGATATTCTTGATATTAGAGCCTAAACACCAGCAGTCTAAAGTCAGCCACCTTCCCCGTCCTCCTTCCTGCCATTAGTCTTCATTGTCCCTTGTTCTGTTGCGCAACAGTAGCAGGCTTGAGTTTAATGACTTACTAGCAAATCAGGAACAAGAACAAGGGTCATCATCCTCTGTTTATTTCAAAACCCTTACGATAGTTCAGGGCCTACCTAGTCAGCATTCTGCTAGCTTGGCGTAATAGAAATCTGTTGTGGTTGCAAAGAGCAGGAAGTCTGGAGCCAGACTACCTAGATTTGAATCCGCTTTGCCACTTACTACCTGTGTGACCTGGTGATCTTATTACGTGTAACCTGTCTGTGCCTTAATTTCCTGGTTAATAAAATGAGAGTAATAATGGTACCCACCTCAGAGAGTTATTTTGGGATAGGTTGGTAGAGTGACAGACTGACGTAACATAGGGCCTGGCACTTAATAAGTGCTATAAAAGTAGGAAGGGAAGGCCTTATAGAGGAGGTAGAACTTATTAAAGCTGATAGACAGTAGGAATTCCTATGAATTTTTGGATGCAAGCAAAGTGTCAAGCCAACGGCCAACAACCAACAGATGGCATTAGCACGTATTCATCACAGACAAACGGGCTTTGATAATGGCCTATCAATAACAGCCCGTTTTTAGAGAGGATTTTTTTTCCCATAATAATATGTGAACCGTTATTAACCTCAGTACCTCCCGTTTCCTTCCCTGGTGTCCTCTTCCCAGCGTACGAGTCCCCAGCACCCCCAAAGCCTTCCAGCCAGACCGCATCCACATTATATCTTTGTTAGTGCTTTTTTCAGTACCTTTACCAAACCTTTCCTTTAATTAGAAAGAAATGACATCACTTCCTCCCTCAGCTCACCATCCCCAGAACGGTTCCCTCTTTTATGCCCTGGAGTCATGTCTCCTAGTATTGTCCCTTCCCGCCTGCATAAAGATTACCCAGGCGTTAGCGTACTAGCAACTCCTTAGGTTGTTTTAAAGAACAGTTTAAAGTTCTTACTCACAGTTGGAATTTTTTCCCCCTCTGCTTTGAAGAGAATCACTATGGATAGAGCAAATTATTCTCACCAGCTCTTTGAAACACCTGTGTTCCAGGTGAAGCAAAGAAAAAAAAAAAGGAAAGGTTGAATCTAGTCTTTTCACCTCTCCATCAAAAAATAAATATGTCTCTAAAACTTCCCAGCTGGTGGGAATTAAATGCTCTAAGGCTTTCCAGCTTGTAGAGGGCAATACTGGGTGACAACAAAGCCGCACCTGATTTGAGCTGCTGAAAGCCTCCTAACCCCATTATCATTCTCCTGAACTGCTTAACCTTCTGATTATTAGCCTCTTGACATATTTAATTCAGGTGTGAGAATTGAGGGAGGCTCACAGGACTATTTATTTGATCTTTTTGTGTATCCCACTGCTCTGACTTCATTTCTATTTTTTAAGGTTGGTAGACCCTAGGAGGCACGCGTTACAGGGAGACCCAGAGGTTTCAGAAGCCACTAAATATATCAGACTTGCCTTAATTGGAGGGTCTGGGGAAGCAGTGGGGCTTTTAGCCACTTCATAGACCAGCTGAGTCTCCTGCCACCAACTCCATTTATTTGAGAGCAGTACTTCAGGGAACTTACTAGAGCTGTAGCACACTAGCACAAATCTGTATTTTAGCCAGATACAATTTATGTGTGTACTACTTGCTATGTGAGTTTGCTCCCTACATACTATATCGATATCATTCAATATTAAGAGCACTGATTTGTACAATTGGGAATGGGTTTAATATTGCATGTTTAATTGATAATCTTTTCCTCATCGATGCATCACTTAAAGGTGGCAAGAGAATCAGATGGTAGAAAATAGGGTTGGGTTCAACTGGCTTTTTTCCAAAGGAAGTATGTTATGTATGAGCTGAGCGAAGTTCTGTTTTGTGTGCATATGTTTTGTTGTTGTTGTTGTTTTCGGATATGTGGAATACTAATCAGTTACTAATTTTTACCACCTGGAGCTCAACACTGAGCAACCTATTAGGTTACTAGAAGCCCTTTACCAGAGCCAGGGTCCCTGTGTGGAGGTTCTCAAAAGTCTCAACAAAGATTAGCACTTTTAAATTGTTCCCTTGAGTTTCCAGTCGAAAACTAACCCTACGTCTGTCTCAGAAATGATATGACCTGTAGAAAACTTTTCTTGATCTAGAAGGTTTTTATATCCTCATATGAAGAAATGTGATGATCATCGACAGTCTCTTTTTTGGTACCAAAAAACCACCAGACCCCATTTAATAAATGAATAAAACTTTTCTCTTCAGCAATGATATCCTTTAGAGGTTGCCTAATCTTTCCTTTTAAGATCAGTAGCTTAAAGGAGCTTTTTAAAACTGGTTGCCTGTTTTGTGGGGTTTTGGTTGGATTTTATTTATTTATTTATTTATTTATTTTATTTTGTACTAACATTCTTTTGGCTTTTTTTTCTTCAGGGAGGGGGAAATGTCGAGAAAAATAAGAACGTGGTCATACGTTTTGGCAGAGGCGTGGACTTTGATGTTGGGTATTCCTGAATTCATATCCTTCTTTCTCCTCCTCCCTTAGCTTTTTGACCTTCAAAAACGTTACTTGATACTCCTCCCTGAGCGTGTGGTCTCAGTGATACGCAGAGGGAATAGTTTTCTTCAAAGGCCTGTTGCAAGGAAGAAGCTAATTAGTGTATGTAACACAGTTGGCACAGTGCCTGGCTTATTGATATTTAATAAATTCAGTACCCTCCCTCCCGTAACAGTGATGATGAGAACAGCTACCCAGGTAGCCCCCGTTCCCTAGTGCCGGCCGTTTCAGTGTGATTCACATTCAACATTGGAACCCTGGCAGTGACCCTGTGTAGCAGATACCATGGTCCCTATTTTATAAGCGCGGGGACAAACTCTGAGGAGTTAGTTAGCTGGCCGAATCATGTGACTAAGCCAGTAAGGAGCGGTCGAGACTCTAACCTAGTCTTTCATCCCAAAGCCTACACCACACTGCCTCCCACTGCCTACATTCCTTTAACTCCTCATTGTGAAAACAGATTCCCAGCCTCCACTCTTCCGAAGTAGAATTCTTTCCTTTGCCTTTTCCCCAAAGCTTCTCTTCAGAAAGACAGCACAAGTTCAGAGCAAAGGCCAGGAACTTGCATTCACTCTGTGGCATACTGGCTGTGACCTCTCTAAACCTCTTCGCTTGTTTGTAAAATGGGCATCACCATAGGACTTCTTTCTTGGAGCAAGTAGGAGTACATGAGACTAAATAAATTCAAAGCTGGGGGCTTCACACATTAGAGAACTCTCAACAAATAGCAGCGCTTTTTTCCTCAATAAATGTTTCTTTTGCAGTCAAGCTTCTGTGACCACGTACAATACATTAAAAATCTTTCTGCTTCCTTGTTGTCTCTCCCTGATTTCTACAGGTCATCTCAGCCCCTTCTGACAGACAGCTCTTGCGTGTTGCCTTGCATTCTGCCATCTCGTTTCTCTGTGCTGTTGTGGAGTTAGCCAGCTCCCTATACCCACTTGGTGCCCAGCCGGTATTTATTGATGCTAATGATGATGGTTACACAGAGTTGCTGCTGGCACCAGGCCTGTAGCCTCTGAGAGTGCTTGAATAGTCATGACCTCCTCAAACCAGAAAATGAGTCAATCATCTGCCTCCTAATTGAAGGCCAGAATTTGGTGTCAGCATTGTTTCTGTGGTGTTTGTGTAGCTTTTTCTGCAGAATTACCTTTGACAGTTGGAGTAGTCAGGTTTTCTGGCATGAGGCTGATTATCAGGCGTTCTTAAAGTCCTTCCTAAAATAGATCATAGAGATGGGTCAAGCAAATATTGATCGTGGTTCACATTTGTTTTGACTGGAGCAAGGAGTCAGGGGAGTCCTACTGTTGAGATTATAGTTGGCTGCCAGGTTCTAGGAGAGTTCCCCAATCTTCTTGCCCATGATCATCTTTGCATCAAAGAAAATTGTGCAAAACTGTTTTTTTGTTTTGTTTTTTGTTTTCAATGCTTGTTTATTTTGGGGATAGAGAACAATAGAGCTCAAGTGGGGGAGGGCTATAGAGAGATGGAGACACAGAATCCGAAGCAGGCTCCAGGCTCTGAGCTGTCAGCACACAGCCCGATGCGGCGCTCGAACTCAAACTGCGAGATTATGACCTGAGCTGAAATCAGATGCTTACCCGACTGAGCCACCCAGGCGCCCCAAACTGTTGTTGTTTCAATGTTTATTTTTGAGAGAGAGCGTGTGTGCAAGCGGCCAGGGAGGGGCAGGGAGAGAGAGAGGGAAACAGAGGATTTGAAGCAGGCACCATGCTGACAGCAGAGAGCCTGATGTGGGGCTAGAACTCATGAACCATGAAATCATGGCCTGAGCAAGTCGACGCTTAACCCAACTGAGTCACCCAGGTGCTCCCCAAAACTTGTCATAAATATTTCACTTTGCTCTACCTTTCTGGTGTGTCTAATATATACCCATCTTATTTTTGCTTTTTTTCCTGCTTCAGTCTCTGCCCTTCACGAACACATTTTCATCCTCAGCAACTTTTGGGGAAATCTAGCCATGTGTCCTGCATGTTCTATGCACTAAAAACTCTGCTGATGACACCGATGTGCGTTATTCCAAAGAGTGTCATGATACTGAGGTTGAACTGATAACTCACTAATGGTGATGTGCTTCCATAATTTCAGGATCCAAGTTTCTTAAATAAAAGAAGAAAAGAAATGAAAGAATGTTTTTTAATAGGAAAAGAATTTTGCGCAAAGGAAGATTATGAAAATCAATATCCCATCTGTGGCAGGTTTCATTTAGTAGAAAGGAGAAATTATTTCTTACCATATCTAATGATTCCCAAATGTATGTTTTCTTTCTTTTTTTTAAGTTTATATATTTTGAGAGAGAGAGAGAGATCACACAAATGGGGGAGGGGCACAGAGAGAGAGAGAGAGAGAGAGAGAGAGAGAATCCCAAGCAGGCTCCGTACTGTCAGCGCAGAGCCCTCAGGAACCACGAGATCATGACCGGAGTCGAAATCAAGGGTTGAACGCTGAACTGATTCAGCCACCCGGCCGCCCCTCAAACTTCTATTTTCAACTTAGCCTGCCCACCAAAGGCCTGTCCTATATTTCTAGCAGTCTCTGGTGCAGACGTTTTTTTCTTTCCCGTTTCTTGTCCAGAGCTGCTAGACACACAATATGTTAGCCAGGGTCCCTCTTATTTTTTATATTTATATATATATATGAATAATAAACTAACATATACACACATATGCTAATTTTTTAAGTTCTCATCTATTTCAAGAAATTAATAGGGAACATGAAGCTATTCCAGAAGCTATTCCAATTAAGCATATATGATTCGCAGGTACTGGAAAATATTTATTGCATATCAGTTTTAGCTTTGTAACTTGACTAAAGAAGGGTAAAAGGAATAAGACTTAAAGGAAGTGGAATATTCAGGAGCTGGAAAGCGAGGCAGAGAATGTGAGGTAGAAAAACTTGCCTCTGTGATTTCTTAACGCTTGTCTACTTTTTCTATTGCAAAGGGGGCATAGTTACCTAACCTGTCAGCCTGACATTCCTCACCCCCAGTCTAGATCCGTTACAGGGGAATAGTCCCCGGTTGCTTTGAGGATTGAATGAGGTGACCTGTGTTAAAAGTGGCACATAAGAGGCTCAAAATACTTCTCACCAAACTGAGACAGTCCCTCAGCAGATTGTAGCGTTGTTTCTTACTTCAGGCTCTGGCCTACTAGTAACAGAGGCTTAGTTAACTTAGTTAAGCCTCATTCAAGTGCTGGAAAAATGAATAATCAGGCTCTAGAAGAAATGAGTAAGAGTATTTGTATGGATTTGAGCAGTTACTTAAGGAAAGACTCAAACTCACAAAGAGAAGTTAGTTCTGTATAAGAGCCTGTGACTTGTGAGAATTCCTTGAGATAATTAAAGGGTTTAGAATGTGCCAGGCACATAGTAAGAACTCAGTAAGTGTTCATTGCTTTTATTTATCTTATTTCTCATGTGTTTAAAAAAAATTTTTTTTTAGGGGGCACTTGGGTGGCTCCGTTGGTTAAGCATCCAGCTCTTGGTTTCTGCTCAGGTCATGATCTCACGGTTCGTGGGTTGGAGCCCCACCTCAGGCTCTGTGCTGACGGTGCAGAGCCTGCTTGGGATTCTGTCTCCCTCTCTCTGTGCCCTTCCCCTGCTTTCTCTCTCTCTCTCTTTCAAAAATAAATAAATATTAAAAAAAAATTTTAATAAAAATATTTTTTAAGGTAAACCATTTTAAGGAAACCAAATGTACGTGTTTTTACAGATAGAGGTAAAGTGCCAATTAGAATATGCGTCTAATTTAGAAATTCAGTAGGAGCTAAAGAACGCTTGATGGTTTTCCCGAATTTCTCTTTTGTTAAAGATTCTAAGCAATCTCTACACCCAATGTGGGCCTTGAACTCACAACCCCAGATCAAGTCACATAACCTACCAACAGATCCAGGCAGGTGCCCCAGTTTCCTCACATATTTTAAGGTCTAAATCTCTATAGTTATTGGAATTTAGCAATCCTAATAATGTAGAAATTCATCTCTTTAGAAGAATATCTCTTGTTATGCTTCTCTGTTTCTCTTACTGCTATTGGCTGTGTGATAGCAAGTCTGGAGTAGTCAATTCCAAAGCAGTGCCTAAGGGGCTTTCTGAGATCAACAGCCACAACATTGTTGTAATCTTCAAGTGCATCTATTGTAATTGCTTGTTTAATTGTCCATCTCCCTTGGTCAGGCTATAAAACTCACCAAAGGCATTGACATTTTCCCACACCATTCCATTTTCAGTGCCTTGAAGAGTGTCTGGCCCATTGCTACTATTCAGAATACTTATTGGAGGATAAAGAGACTGACTTCCCGTTTGAAAACACATGGCAAGGGAGGGGTTCTAAAAGATGCATCACATACTGTAGTGTTGAATTTCTGAGTGTTGCTCGAAACCTGGTTTTGCAACATGCAAGTCACGGCGTTCCCATGAGCCTCAGTTTCCCTCAGCAGTAAACAAAATGAAGGGAAATTTCATAGAAAAGGTCACACTTCAGAGTACTTACAACCTAGGTTTGAATCCAAGCTCCATGCCAGCAGTGTAGGCTCTCCCAGCCTCGCTGTGGCCCATCTCTTAAGTAGGAGTAGTTTTCAAGTTAGGTATTATGAGGATGAAATGAGGTGACATAACAAATGGCATTTAGTGGCTTCAACAAAACGTTAGCTTCCTTTCATCGTTTCTTCTCATCCTAGCAAATAATTAAACATAATTCGGGGGCATCTGCCTGGTTCAGTTGGAGTATGTGACTCTTGATATCGAGGTTGTGAATTCAAGCCCCATGTTGGGTATAGAGATTACTTAAAAAAAAAAAAAGTTTTAAAAAATAATTCAGGGATGCCTGAGTGGCTCAGTTGGTTGAGTGTCCCGACTCTTGATTTTGGCTCACGTCATGATCCCAGAGTCGTGGGATGGGTTCATGGGCATGGAGCCTGCTTAAGATTCTCTCTTCCTCTCTCTCTGCCCCTCTCCTGCTCACCTACACTCTCTCTTGCTCACTCTCTCCCTCCAAAAAAGAACCAGAAAGTCAGCTTTTCTTTATTTCAAAGTAATCTGCATATCATGATGCAATTTGGGTCAGAAATGGGAATGGTAGTAGGAAAGCTCCTCTGGGAGGTAGGTTGGTGGGGTAGAGACCACATGGAACCGAGAGCTGGGAAAACCAGAGGTAGTTCTGACTAATGTGACCTTGGTTAAATCACATAGCCTCTCTGGCTATGTGAGTTTTTGTTTCTATGAAGTGATGCCCCCCAGCGACTAATAATATTTGAGAAAGCAGCAAAAGGATTGTTTTCTACCCCGTTAAAAATCACCTCCTAAAATGTCAACATTAGCAATAGTAACAACATCGGCAACAAAAAGCTTTTTAAAACAGCGTGAAAACCCTGTTGTTTCCCATGGGCACCCGAGGCATCCGAGCGGCATCTCCCCCCCCCTTGAATTTATAATTGTTCATTTGCATCATTCGCTTTTCTGAAGCGAACCAGTACATTTTGAAATCCATATTTCGTGGAGCTGCTTAACTAATTGCTGCAATCAGCAGCAATTTATTTTCTAACAGCGCTGTTCAAATCACTCTGAGGTTGGCCTACCGTGCGGTGTTTTTCATGATCATATTTTTAATGATGAGTTTTAATAGGGGAAAATGGTTAATCTGTTAATATTCTCCTGAAAACGCGACCGTTAATCCTACATCTTCTCTTCACCCAAAGGTAACTTAAGAGGCCGTAGCAGAGTCATTGACCCAGGGGGTACACCAGCTGTTGGAGAGGCCATCCCATTTAGAAGGACCACGAGAGGGACAGGGTACCCTGTTTTCCCTCTTGTTTGGAGACCCTCATTAAATTACTCAGAAACAATAATCAGATAGCTGCCGTTCAAGTTAATGGCACCTCTGAGTCCCTATCAAGAGAGCTTTATTTAATGCGCAACAGACCTGGAGAGATGCAGGTGCTTTTTCAGGCCCTCATTTAATTTAAGCCGCTTTAGTTGGCATGGCAACTAGTTGAGACATCTGGGAGATGTTCTGCTGGGGACTGAGACTTCAGAGAATTTCTGCTGGAGCAAAGCAGGAACCTTATCATATAAAGTGGTGTGTGTTGCTTCTAAATCTTCCAATTCAGGAATTGTATGGTGTTTGTTCGCTTGTTTTCTGCGAGGAGAAAACTCCTTTCTTTGTGGAGTGAAAAGCGTATTTCCCCTGAAGAATTCACTTTGCTGAACTGAAGCTTGATACCACTTATTCTCTCCAGAGGAGCCTTTTTAACCACTTTATAAAAATAACACATTTAAAATATTTCAGTCTTTAATGTTGAAAAAGATTTTAGAGGAGGGGCACCTGGGTGGCTCAGTTGGTTAAGTGTCCGACTTTGGCTCGGGTCATAATCTCACGGTTCGTGGGTTTGAGCCCCGCTTTGGGCTCTGTGCTGACAGCGCAAAGCCTGGAGCCTGCTTCTGATTCTGTGTCTCCCTCTCTCTCTGCCCCTCTACTGCTCGTGTTCTGTGTCTCTCTCTTAAAAATAAATTTTAAAAATTTAAAGACAACAAAGATTTTAGAGAAGAGGAAAGCATCTCTGCACGGAGGTAATCAAAACAGTAAAGGTGGACAGGGGCTTTGTGTGGTTTTTGCCCTAGACTTTCTGGTTAATTCAAGTTTAGTAACCTACCCCATTCACTTTTTTAATTTTCATTAAGTTTTTTTAATTTTAATTCAAATGTAGGTAACACACAGTGTTACATTAGTTTCAGGTGTATAATATAGTGATTCAACAATTCTCTACATTACTCATTGCTCTACCCCATTATCTTTTAAGTCAGCTTGTCATCTTAAGCAGAGGTATACTTCTTTTTTTTTGTTTAATGTTTATTTGAGAGAGAGAGAGAGAGAGCGAGAGCTCAAACATGCTGGCAAACAGGGAGGGCCACAGAGAGAGGGGGAGACAGAGGATCCCAAGCAGGCTCCATGCTGACAGCAGAGAGCCCAGTTTGGGACTCAAACCCATAAGCCATAAGATAGTGACCTGAGCCAAGCCAGACACCCAACCAACTGAGCCATCCTGGTGCCCCTTTCCTTTCTTAAATAGAATGAAAGATTTTTCAGGTTCATGGATCCTCAGGACCGTAACATGGCAATCTAGTCGTTTGTGTATAATGGGGGGGAATACCCTCTAGTTTATATTTTATGAGAAATTATACACATAGGCTTGTGGTCTTAGAAGAGAAGAATTGACTTTACCTTTTGAAATCATGCTTTATCTTCATTTTTGAACGCCTTGCTTTTCATTTTGACACCTGGTAATAGTTTGCTCTATGTCAGGTAGGGTTAAACCGTATGCAGATTTTCCTTGGTCAAAAATTGTCGGTTCAAATCCACTGGATTTAGGGTGAGCAATACCTTGGTCTGGAAATGCATATTTCATCCTGCTAAATGAAATGTAAGAATTATTTTCTGAAATGAGGAATTATTTATAAAATATCTGGATCTAGAACAGTACCCATTCTAGCCGGCCAATGTTTTCCTTTTCCTCTTTCTTTGAAAATGTAGTCTCTGTTAGAAGAAAGAGTGTGACATTATTTAATACTATTCGCTGTTTTGGGCTTTTGTATCGTTTATTCCTTTTATAAGTCAAAGCAAGATTTTTCAAGTGCCAGCAAGATGAATCCAACGCAATAACTTGAAAACTAGATGTTTTCTCTGCTACTTGCATGCATGCCAACTGTCACTACCAACAGTAGAGACTGTGGCATCACAACTTGGCTCCCAGTTTTATAGATATGAAAGGCAGAGTCGAATAGAACCTGCTCCTCACTTCTGTGCAAGAACTTCTCAGTCCTTGTGGGAACAAAAAGTTGTCAAACTCCACAGACGTGACTGACATCCCATACAGAAGAGTGCTTCAAGCTGTCTAGGAATCTTTTTTTTCCCCGAGTAAAATCTCCAGTTGACAACCTTTAATATAGTGATAGCAGTTATAAAGTGTTTTCTGTTTTCATTTTGTCGTCATTGTTGTTTGTGTAATGCTTCTTTGTTTCCGTCCCTCGAGATTTCTGGAACCAACTCAAGAATATTGAGACTTCTGATTAAGGCTCAATGGTACAAATAGAAGTTTTTTCTTGTCTTTGTGACTAAGATTTCCTAGTGGGTGGAAATGATGAAATAGAGAACAGAAACATTTCCTAGTGGGGAAAATTATTTTCCATGTTTACAAGAGGGAAATAGTAAGATTCAGATTTTTTTCCCCATCCTGCAGAAGACTAAAGCTTTCCTCGCTGGAGAGAGCATGAGCTGAGCTTTCGCGTCTTTGGCCCCTTCCCCAGCTCCCACAGAACCTGGCAGCCTGGCCTGTGCTCATGGGTCATGAGCTCAGGGTTGTGAGATCGTCAAAAAAATTTTTTAAGTAACAGGAGAAAATGCTCTATTTTATTAAGAAAACAGGCAGCAGCACCATGTTTATTTCATAATCCCAATTTTAAATGCACATGTATGTATGCATGTACAACATTTTCAGAGAGATGTTATAAGTTCATTCAGAGAGGTAGGATTCTGGGTCATTTTTCCATTCCTTGGCTTTTTTTTTGCATTTCCCTAGTTTTCTATAGTGAAGGTTTTCTTTAAAACCTTTTTGGGAAATTTTCAGGAATACAGAAAAGTAGAGACAGGAGTGTGGTAACTATTATTTACCCACTACCCATATTCAACAGTTGTTCATCATTTTGCCCATCTCACCCTCTCTCTCTTTATTGAGGGCCGGGAAAGGAAGGCTGAAGTTATTTTAAAGCAGATCCCAGGGGAACCTGGATGGCTCAGTTGGTTAAGCATCTGACTTGATTTCAGCTCAGGTCATGCTCTCCTGGTCATAGGAATGAGCCCCAGGTCAGTTTCCGTGCTGCACATGGAGCCTGCTTGGGATTCTCTCTCTCCCTCTTTGCCCCTCCCCTACTCTTCTCTTTCTCTCTCTCTCTCTCTCTCTCTCTCTTTCAAACATAAATAAATGGATTTTTTAAAAAGTAGATCCCATGTACTCGCTTTGGCAGCACATATACTAAAAAAAGGTAGATCTCAAACTTCACATTATTTTACCTATACTTAAATTTGCATTTCTAAATGATAAGAACCTTAAAAACCTAACCATTATGTCATTATCACACCTGATAAAACTAGCTAATTCCTTACTATTCCCTGATTTCCTCAAAGATTTTTTTTTTAAAGTTTATTTTTTGAGAGAGAGCACCCACAAATGGGGGAGAGACAGAGGAGAGGAAGACCCAGGATCTGAAGCAGGCTCCGGGCTCTGAACTGTCAGCACAGAGCCCGATGCGGAGCTCGAACTCATGAACCATGAGATCATGACCTAAGCTGAAGTCGGACGTTTAACCAAGTCACCCAGGTGCCCTACTCAAAGATCTCTTTTTTAATCAGGTTTGTTTGAATCAGATTCTAATTTTTTTAATGTTTTATTTATTTTTGATACAGAGAGAGAGACAGATCATGAGAGGGGGAGGGGCAGAGAGAGAAGGAGACACAGAAATGGAAGCAGGCTCCAGGCTCTGAGCTAGCTGTCAGCACAGAGCCCGACACGGGGCTCGAACCCACAAACGTAAGATCTGACCTGAGCCGAAGTTGGAGGCTTAACCGACTGAGCCACCCAGGCGCCCCATTTGAATCAGATTCTAAACAAAGTCCATATATTGCATTTTGTTATTACATCTCTTGAGACTCTTTTATCCCAAACATACCTACCTCCTCTTCCCCTCGCTTACCCACCTCCCATTTTTGTCATGAATTTGTTGGGTAAATTTTTCCTGAAGAATGACCCACATTGTGTTTAGCTGATTTTTTCTTCATGGTGTCTCTTGCTCTCTTATTCTTCATGTCTCCGGTAAACTAGTAATTAGACCTAGAGGATTTGTTCTGTTGAGGGTTTTTAAGACATGAGTACTTCGTGGGCAGCAGAGATATCCCACATTAAGTGTTGCTAGGGTTGTGTGGTGATAGGAGGTGATGCTGATCGGTCTCCCCCGACAGAGGGTTTTAGCAGCCATTGATAATTGCTGCTTGCATCCATGATATCGTACAGGTTGAAAAATGTCAATTTTTATTTTTTACTCATGTAGTATTGCTTCTGCATTCATTAGCTGAAATTCTATTCAAAAAACACAGTAAGCATTTAGTATGTTTTATTACAGCTTTCAAAAATATAAAACTCAGAAAAATAAAGGAAGATAAAACCCAGCCACTGAAACAATCTTAAACACAGTCAAGTGTGAGTTCTACTGCTGTGTAACCTTAGATAGGTTCCTTGCCTTCTGTTGCCTCCATTTTCTCATCCATAGTTGAGAATACTAACGCCCCCTCACCATAGGATTGCCATGAAAATTAGATGAGATAATATATTTAAAATACTAGTAGCAGACTAGTGGTTTATCTAGTGGGTGCACAATATATATTAGTTCATTTACTCAACGGATGTTTATAGGAGACTTAACTGTCACGCAGGCATTTGTTTTCAGAGAGTTTGGGATGGACTTGGGAACAAAACAGACAAAAACTCTTGCCCTCATGGAGCAGGGTTGGGGAGGCCAATAGACAATAAACATAAGTAAACACTGTAGGAAAAGTACTAAAGAGAAAAAAGAAAACGCTGCGCAGGGGGGTAGCTGTTGTATAAAGCATGCAAGGTGTGGTCCTAGGGTGATCAAGGTAGGCCTCATTCAGAAGACAAGATCTGAGCAAAAACACCAAGGAGGTGAGAAAGTTAGCCAGGGTGTCTGGGAAAGGCCATTCAGGCAGAGGGAACAGCTAGAGCAAAGGTCAGAGTGTGTCTAAGAGGTTTAGCGAATAACAAAATAGCAGAAATAGGAGAGGAGGCCAGAGAGGAAAGAAGTCAGATCATTTCTGGCCATGTAAGGACGTTTCAAGGACTCTTAGCTTTGACTCTAAGTGAAATAAGAAGCTTTTGCAGAAGAGTGACATAATCTGGCTGTCATTCAAAAAGACTGTCCTGTGAAATGCAGCCAAAAAATAATAATAATAAGGTGGGTTGATGAATGGAAAGAGCCATGGATAAACATGTACTAAATCAAAATGTTAAATATAGACTTTAGGTGGTGGATATGGAGAGATAGATTGATCGATCGATCGATCGGTGACCACTGTTTAATTCTTTCAAGTTTTCCATGTGTTTAAAACTTTTCTTAAGAAAAATTTTAAGGGGCACCTGGGTGGCTCAGTTGGTTAAGCGTTCAGGTCATGATCTCACGGTTCATGGGTTCAAGACCCACCTCAGGCAATGTACTGACAGCCTGGAGCCTGCTTCAGATTCTGTGTCCTTCTGTCTGCCCCTCCCTTGCTTACATGCTGGCTGTCTCTTTCTCAATATTAAATGAACATAAAATTTTTTTGAAAAATTAAGCTATTTAGAAGAAAATCTAAGTCTAACCCTAGTAATAGTATCATAATTTAACTGACATGTGTCATTTTATAGAATGATTTTAACGTCACTGAAAAATGTTCTTGGGAAATTCTGCATGCTAAATCTCATTTCCTCACTAATCTTCATTATGGGGTAGAGTATAATTCTTTGAAAAGAATCTGATTAATAAAACCTAAGGTAAAAGTAACCTAAGAATATAAAAGCCTTAAAAATTATGTTTTCTGTATGATAAAGTAACTCAGTATATAGACAAAATAGAAATATAACTGTCAAAAGTTTATTCTGCCTGCTGGGTGTTAGAAATCTAGGGGTCTTGGGCCATGGGAGGTAACAGTAGACGTAATAAGAAGTAGTTTAATTCCATGGCTAAATGTTGAAAGAACCAACATGATTTTCTGATGGATTGGAGGTAGAGTGAGAGAGAAAGAGAAATCTAGGATGACTCCAGGGTTTATGGTTTGTGGTGGGAGCAGCTTGCTGGAAAAATAAGTTTCCTATGGGAAAGCCTACTACTAGAATAAGTGATTTGGTGGGGGAAAGATGGAGAATACATGTTTGGACAGTTTTAGACAGTTTGAGATGTCAATTAGACATCCAGAGGAGTTGATGAGTAGACAGTTTGATGAATAGGGTTGGACTGAAAGAAACAAGATTAACTAGAAATATAACGTTGGGAGTCATCTGCACACATGCTATTTAAAGTCTTGGGATTGGGTCCAATTACCCAAGAAAGTGATTGTGGGAAGATGAGAGGACCAAGCCTGGGGCATTTCAACATTAAGTGGTTGTGGAAGAAAACAAAGGAGGATTGAAAAGAAAAGCCAACAATTGGGTGTTCTAGAAGCCATTTGAAGTAAATGTCTCAAGAAGGGTGTTTTGACTCTGTGTCAAACATTATCAGTTATTAATTCTCCCTACTCTCAAGTTGTTACTACTTGTTTTTGCTAAAGCGATAAATTAGAAGTGTTTTTAAATCATTCTCCCCAGATAATGACCACTTACTACAAGAGTCTTTAAAGCTCATAAAGTAAAATCCAAAGCCTAATAGCACTTTTTTAAAAAATTTATTTTAAGTTTTGAAGGCAGACTCCTTCTCATCTTTATTTTTTATATGCCTAGCATTTCCCCTTACAGCAAGCATGTAAATGCTAAAACAGGAGTCCCAGGACCCTCACAGTTCATTTATAGCTCGTGCTAAGCACCCTAAGACTACAGCCGCCCCTTAAGATGGCCTGTCTTCTAGGACTTGCTGCTAGCTGTGGGTCAGTCAGTACTGGCACAGGGGGTCAGATGTGTTGTCCTTACAAAATATTTCACCCTGGTAGAAGAAAGGTGGGATCTGAAGAACTATGTAAAAAAGCAAAAAACTTTGCAATCCAGTAACAGTTCTGTTTTTTTTGGGGGGGGGGGGTTTGTTTGTCTTGTTTTTTGCCTGTCTGCCCTGCTTTCAGTTGTACAGGGGTAGGGGAGCCTTAGTATTTTAAGCCAGAACATGAAACTTAACTTTCACAAGGTGTCGGAAGAATTTAAGGCCCATAGCAATCTCCCGAAGTCAAGGGTACTCTCCCCTGGTCTTGAGGAAGGTTAAATTTAAATTGTAAAATTCACCCAAATTAGTAACGAATCGTTAACTGTGGGCAGGGGTAAGACCTGAATCTGTCTTATTCTAGATACAGCAAAAGAGTTACCTTCACAAGAGTTTTGAATTCTGCATCTTCATTGCTCCCCATGCCTGTGGTCATCTACTATGTGATGATTGGACAAAACCCTGAGGATATGAGAGTAAAAAGCATAGGAAGCTTAAAACTTAATAAGGGAGGCATAAATGTTAAAAAAAAAAAAATGTAGGGGCACCTGGGTGGCTCAGTCGGTTAAGCGTCGGCTTCGGCTCAGGTCAGATCTCATGGTTCGTGGGTTCGAGCCCCGCGTCGGGCTCTGTGCTGACAGCTAGCTCAGAGCCTGGAGCCTGTTTCAGATTCTGTGTCTCCCTCTCTCTCTCTGACCCTCCCGTGCTCCAGCTGTCTCTCTCTGTGTCTCTCAAAAATAAATAAAAAGCATTAAAAAAAAATTTTTTTAAGTAAAAATAATAATAAAAGAATTATTAAGACTAAGAATACTTGGATTTGAACTAATAATCTTATACATTTCTAGGAGTACTATACTTTATAAAGTAACTTAAATCACAGTTGCTGGGTAGATTGTCTTCCTTTGCATTGGTGTTATGGTGGCCCAGGGGGAGACCACCAACCCTCTCTTAATTGGATTCACGGGATATTCCAGTAACCTGTCTGAATAGACCCTGAGACTGTTTGGTCTTCACATTCTTCCTGGCCTAGCTGTCATTTAAAATGTTCACCCTTATTGAGAAGATATTTGCAATTGACCTCTCTACAGAGTTAGTATCCCATATATATAAAGAACTTCTACAACTTCACACCCAAAAAATAAATCATCCAATTAAAACTGGGCAGAAGACATGAACAGACACTTCTCCAAAGACACACAGATGGCCAACAGACCCATGAAAAGATGCTCAACGTCACTCATCATCAGGGAAATGCAAATCAAAACCACAGTGAGATACCACATCACACCTGTCAGACAGCTAAAATTAAAACCACAAGAAACAACAAGTGTTGGCGAGGATGTGGAGAGAAAGGAGCCCTGGAACGTAATTGGTGGGAGTGCAGACTGGTATAACCACTGTGGAAAGCAGTACGGAAGTTCCTCAAAAGGCTAAAAAAAGATTGCGATCCAGGATTGGCACTACTAGGTATTTATCACCCCCTCCCCCAAACAAACACTAATTCAAAAGAATGCATGCACCCCTGTGTTTATAGCAGCGTTATTTACATAGCCAAATTATGGAAGCAGCCCAAGTGTCCATCAATAGATGAATGGATAAAGAAGATGTATATATATGTGTACACAGTGGAATATAAAAAGGAATGAAATCTTGCCATTTGCAGCACCTATGGATGGCTCTAGAGAATATAATGCTAAGTGAAATGAGTTCATCAGAGAAAGACAAATACCATATGATTTGACTCATAGGTGGAATTTAAGAAATAAATGAACAAAGGGGCAGGGTGGGGGAAAGAGTCGTAACTATAGAGGACAGTTATCAGAGGGGGAGCGGGGGAGGGGGCTGGGTAAAATCGGTGAAGGGGATTAAGAGTACATTTATCCTGATGAGCACTGACCAATGTGTAGAATTTGTGAATCACTGTATTGTACATCGGAAACTACTAGAACACTGTATGTTAACTATGCTAGGATTAAAAACTTCATTTTAAAAATGTTTACCCTTATTTTTCCTTTATAATGCTAATTATAGAGAAGTCACTTAGTTTATTTCTGCTAACTTTTAAATGGTAAATTCTTTCATTATGGTACTTTTTTATCTTGTGAGGGCTAGAATTCTCCCCTTTGTCATACTATGGAGAAGCTTTCTTTCCTTAAGCCTTTCTCCAGCCTTAAAAATGGAAGTTATTCTTTAGACCTGGTGCTTACTTTGAGGGGATTGGGGGCTAAATTCTCTAAACTCTCCTTAACTTAAAACTTCAAGATATGTTGTCACAGAACTGATGCAGAGTGACCTACATAAAATTATCGTCTCTCCTCAACCACTCAGCTCAGATCATGTCAAAGTTTTTCTTTATCAGATTTTGCGAGGTAAGCCTTTCTTTGTGAAGAGAAAGGTAGTATCACTGTATACGTGAAATGTTTTGCTTTTCATTTGAACTTGAATCTGATCTCCCAAGGCTTTTTTCTTCCTTAAAGACTATTTTCTTTTGACCAAGGTATAGTTAAAAATCTCTATACGTGATGTTAACTATGAGGCTTCTTTAAGGGTGGCCAAATGGTTCTGACTTTTGGTGATGGAAGAGAAAGCCCTGATTCATGACATGGCTAAGTAGGTTAATCTAGGGAGGTAAATAAGCAGGAGGGGTGGTCAAACCCCACAGTCTGTCACGAAGTTTCCACTAAACAGCCTTTGGTAGGAATGTGTGGCTGGTATCAGATAACTCCGTTCAAAAGTAACTGTGTCATCCAGACTTTTATTCTTGAAACCAGCAATACGTGAGCCTGGTCAGAGTGTTGGCTGGTATACCTGAGTCCAACTCTAGAAAAACAAAATGACTCTTCAAGCCAAAGCATCAAGGAGACTGAGAAACAGCCAGCTAAATAATTCTCCAGGCTGGCTCATTCGAGAACACCAACGTGATAGAGAGGCACTTTGAGCTGACATTGTTGGAGCTGCTTCTGGCCATCTGGTGTGTCCTTCGGAATTTTGCTGTTACAAATGGAGAATTGTTTAAAGCTGAAACAGCTTTCTTACCTTCTAAGAGATTCTCCTTCTCCTCCCCCACTAGGGTTTATAGAATTCAGACATTCTTTCTAGAGACTAAAAAGCATCTAACGACAGAATGAAAACATAACGTTTAAAACCAGGATGTTCGCTTCCCGTAGAGTTGTTGACATTCTGTGGTGGGGGACAGACAGAATGAAGATACTGGATATTGGATCTTTTTTAACACCTGTAAAAAAAATACACAATTTGCTGTATCTTATTCAGAGGACTCAGCCTTGAAGCTCTGACCTTTTTCGAGCAGGGCTACAACCCTCAGTCTTTTAAGATGTCAAAAATATTGTCAAGTAATTAATTACCCTCTTGAATCTCAGTGGTGGAGACTACTAGTGACCGACCTGGGCAGGTTGCTGAACTTTGTCTTCCCGGTGAAAATCTGCCCTGGGAAAGGCTCCCCAGTGAGTGCCGGAAACTACGCTGTCAGAGCAGGCTCAGAAGCAGCGGCAGAGCCCCCACGGCCTCTCGCTCCTAGAACAATTTGAGGACGTTGGTTCTATTGCCTGAAAGGCTTATCTGTATTTAAACCAAAATCATCTTTTGGTTTATAGGCATAACCTGTAGATTGTGCAAACCTTTGCTGACTATTTTACTGTCACAAAATTACAGGTTTTTTGAGGCAGGGCTAAGTCTGGCTTTTAATGTTTATTAGGTCGTTATTTAGCGAACAGTCTTAAACCCTGTACTCTCTGTTTCTGTGCCCCCCCCCCCCGCCCCCGGCCATCACTGGTGGAGTGAGAGGAATGAAATATCTGCAATTAAACCCGTTTGTTATTTCAGGTTTGAAATATCTCCATTCAGCTGGCATTTTACATCGAGACATTAAGCCAGGGAATCTCCTTGTGAACAGCAACTGTGTTCTAAAGGTAGCCTTTCAGTTTATTTAAATATCTGAGAAAAATTCAGAATGTCAAGGCAGGTTTAAGAATAAATGTGTTTTTGTGAAAGAGTTAAATTTGTTTTCATTGCTTTACCAAAACTTAAAGAATCTAGGTTTCCCCAGCAATGTCATGGCCTTAGTAACTGATTTGTAGTCTCGACTTGTGGTTTCTTCATGATAGCTTGCATATGTTTTAGAAACACTGAAATTGGAATTGCAATGTGACCAGAAAGAAGATGGAGAAGGTGATTTCTTTTTCTGCTGTTCCGTTGTTAAAAAGAAGTATACATCAAAAGGAATATTGGAAGACCAGTAAGCTATTTATATGAGAATGAAGCAGGCTTTTAAGAAGACTATGTAGCATTTTTATACCCTGCGTGACTGAGGTAGCAAAGTCGGGAAGTGGAAACACTTAAAAGTGAAAGTATGAAGCCAGGAAAGGGTTCAGTGTATCTGACACTATAGAGTAGCCAATTCTACTACCCCCTCTGAGGGGGAAATGATTCCCAGATTAATTATAGTTAGTAGCTCCAATATCTCAAGCCATCAGTTTCCATTTTACTTTCCCCCAGTGTCCCAACCCATTTTTTGTTAGAGTGAGTGGCTCACCAGTCACAAAATACACACATGCCTCCGATAGAAAGATGTGTGCGGGCAGCTCCTAGATAGAAAGAGGCCCGCCATCCTTTCCCCATCCTAGAAACCAGAGATAAGGGCCTTCCAAGAGCTGTGCCATCCCTGGGTAAGCCAACTTAAATTCCGTTTACTTAGGAGGGCTACAGTATCCCATGGTGCTTCCGTCTGCAGTAAATATTAACATTTCAACTGATATTTTTGAGCAAAACTGGTGTTTAAATGTGGCCTGTTTTATAAGTAATCAAGCTGTCTTTGTTACTTAGCTTGATGGCAGTTAACTAAATACTAAAAGCAAGTATATAAATGAATATCATTATGTATTTTAAATGCTTTCTCTAAACTGTGGGCCAGTTTTCTTTAAAAGCTGGTATGATATACTACTTTTGAATAAAATTCTCCCTTCATTGTAGCTTGAAGGACTGTCCCAGACTTAACTCTGGAAAGATTTTTTAAACTGTTTTTTATAATTTCCTTGAAAACAACTAGTGTCATAGTGCAGTCTCTTTCCACGGAGATATTAATTGTCCCCAGTGTCCACGGAAGTAAATATTTCTCCTGTAGGTCATTGAGTTCATTCCCCTGTTACCATTCCCATTTTTTAAGAGATCTGCAGCCTATCTCCACAACCCTCATTTTAATTAAAAACAAAACAAAACAAAAAACTTAAGAATTCTTTATTCTGTTAAGACCAAGTCAGTTTTATGACAATTTATGCCAGTTTCTTATTTCGGTTTCAGGTTGGAGAACTTCACAAAGCATTTTGTGTAGAGCCTGTCATGCTTGATGCCATTACCTGCTTGAAATCCATTAAATATTAATGTTTAATTATTTTTGAGAGAGAGAGAGAGAGCACACAAGTCAGGCAGGGGCAGAGAGAAGGAGAGACAGAATTCCTCACCAGCAGTGCAGAGTCCGTTGTGGGGCTTGAACTCACCAATCGCGAGATCATGACCAGAGTGGGATCAAGAATCGGACACTTAATAACCAACTGTTCCACCCAGAGGCCCCTGAAGCCCATTTTTTAAAAATCATTTGTTATGGTGTTGTAACTTCTGACTGCATAAATTAGTAACTAGAGGAAGATGTCCTTTTTGAATAAACAATACACAGATCGGGATAAATTGAAATTGTGCCCTGCTCCTTTGACTTGTCTTAGCTGGCTACTTTTAAAGCCCAGAATGGTTAGGGGGCTCCTGGGATGGCTCAATCAGCTGAGCATCGGACTCTTGAGTTGGGTTCAGGTCATGATCCCAGGGTCGTGGGATAGAGCCCCACATTGGACTCTGCACTGAGTGTGAAGCCTGCAGGATTCTCTATCTCTATCTCTCTCTCCCCCTCCCTTTCCCCCCACCCCCACCTGCGTTCTCTCTCTTTCCAGAATGGAGTGTCAGGCTATGGACAGACTAATTCTGTCTTTTCAAACGTACAAATTCATCAAAAATAATTATGATAAAACATTTCTTTTAAATTAGTATCCCTTCATATTGTGAATGTATTTTATTTCCTATTAAGCACAAAATGGATAATTTTGTTGGAAATCTCATTATCCTTTTGGTTATCTAATCATATAAACTTCTTACTTTGGGTTTAGCTTATCCAGATAAATTGCCAAAAATGACTCCAGACAGACTGATGTTTTTAACAAAGGACTTGCTTTATAACAGAAAACATTTTCTGTCCAGTGGGTGGGTGGTTGGTTGTTTTGTTTTGTTTTACCCTAAATACAAGAAAGATAGGAAAATGGATTTTAAGTCCTTTGGTTTTTGTTTTGTTTTAAAAGATATCCTAAAACACCATGGCGTTTTAAATATTATGTGTTAATTGAACACTAGCCTTTGGGAGGATTTGATAAGCAACCTATAGTTTGGTAGGGTTTTTTTGTTGTTTTCTTTTTTGGTATGGTTTTCCAACATTTTTTTTAAACTGTCAGACCCTTTTTTTCAAATAAAATCTTAGGCTGGGACCTCAACTTAGAGCATGCTGTTTCCTAATTTCTAAAACTGACTCATGAAGTTACTAAGTGAGAATGCTGGAGTTTGGAAAGCCATTACTTTTTGTCTTAGCCTCAGTGCTCGCACTTTCTGTTCTGTTTGCCCAGTATCAAGAAAATCCTAATTCCTGAAAATAAGCAGAAGTTGCTCTTTGGTCCACTAACAGCTCACTTTGCAACCTCAGCATTTAAAGAAATTTTATTATGTGTATTCTGTAATGACAGGGAACGTAGCTCAGGAGGTCTTCAAGATTGGCTCTTTTTTTCCCTTATAATACTTCCTCAATAAGCCTTGAAAATACATAGTTTGGTTTCTACATTAAACCTAGAAATGTGTGTTGAGCTGTCTTTTTGGTTTATTTATCAATTGAAAAGAGATTAAGTGAGAAGAATATTTTTAAGATATATCATTTATACAGAAATAAAGAAGCTTGAGACTTTTTCCCCCTCTTATACTGATAAGATCAAATTAATTATACATTGACAAATATACTTTATCCATATTATCAAAAACTTGTCAGCATTGAGGTCTATCAAGATTTTGATTTTTTTGACTATTTTGTTTTACTTTACCATTTGTAAATGCATGTGTCTCTATAACAACATTTTGAACATCTTTTCTATTTAGATTTGTGATTTCGGATTGGCCAGAGTGGAGGAATTAGATGAATCCCGTCATATGACTCAGGAAGTTGTTACTCAGTATTATCGGGCTCCGGAAATTCTGATGGGCAGTCGTCATTACAGCAATGCTATTGACATCTGGTCTGTCGGATGTATCTTTGCAGAACTGCTGGGACGAAGGATACTGTTTCAGGCACAAAGTCCCATTCAGCAGGTACGGTTTTACTGTAGGCTTTAGTAGCTTTCAATTCAATTACAGATTTAAAGGCAAAAACCGTCTTGCACACATGTCTTGGGCTTAATCATTGTACTGTCTGCATTGGCTCTTAGCAAATTCAGGTTCACTTAGAATTCTGAAAGTTATGACGTTGAAGATTACAGAGAGATTCCTTTTGTAACTTACAAGCCTATTAGAGGGAGCGTTGGCTTTATTAGTTGCACTGATGCGTGTAACAGTTTGCACAGGTGTAATCTTCAGTTGTTAGAGGGTCTCTGTTCTTTCTACCTCAGTGGCTCAGACTTGAAAATGTAGGGGCGCCTGGGTGGCTCAGTCGATGAAGCGTCTGACTTTATTTAGCTCAGGTCATGATCTCACTGTTCGGTCCGCTGCGCTGACAGCTTGGAGCCTGGAGCCTGCTTCAGATTCTGTGTCTCCCTCTCTCTCTACCCCTTTCCTGTTCGCAGTCTGTCTCTCTCCAAAAATAAATAAACATTTAAAAATATTTTTAAAAAATGTATTTGTTGGCTTAATGTACCTATACTTTGCACTTAGAACATAAATTTTAAGCGTTGGTTTCCTTAAATCTGAACATTTAGAAACATTTCTAACCTTCATTTTGGAGCTAAAATATTTAAGTATGGCAGAGAACATTAAAAGCTAATTAGAAGGGAGTTTTAGGAAACCATTCCTGATACTTTATCTGCCCTAAGAGCTAATTGATTACCATATTTTCTGGGGATAGTTCCTAAGTATTTTTAGCCATAAATTTTAACAATGCAAACATAGAGTTTGCATAAGAATAATGTCACAATGACGGACTCAGGCTGCAGAGTCAAATCGTTGGGTTCAAACCCTAGCTTTGCCACTCACTGTCTAGTCGTTCTTAGGCAAATCAGACTGTTCTGAGGACTGTTGTCAGATCAAATGAAGTAATAAAGGCGGAAATGAGGCCAGGCACACAGTGAGCGCTTGGCAGGCGTCAGCCACTGTGACAGCCACGCTGTGCCGGGTGATAGGTGCGCGGCAGCGAGTGGGACAAGCTTAGTTCCTGCCTTTGGGAAACTTGCACATGAGACAGAAAGTAAAGAAGTCTACAAATAACTATAAGCCCAAATAACGATAAATCCTGTGAAGACAAGTTGAACCAGGTTAGTGATAGGGGATGACACTGGACCCGAGGAGTGCTAACGGATTCTCTGAGGGGACGACATTTGAGGAGCGACTCAAGTGAAATGAGGGAGCGAGATACTGGGCGTGTTCCAGGATAAGGGACAGCGCACAGAATTACGCCTCGCAGGCAGGGACAGGTGTGGCTTATTGGGGGGATGGCACAATCCAGGAGGAGCCTGTGGGAGACAGGGTCAGAGGGAGAAACAGCCCTTGACCCTGATGACCTGATAAGGACTTTGGATTTTATTCTGTCTAAATGGTCATGGAAAGCTGTGTGAAGGTTTTGAGCAAGGGAGTATTAAGATTTGATTGAGCACATTTTAAGAGCCCTGACTACCGAGTACCTCTGTAAATAATTCATGCACTTGACCCAAAATGGAATCGCTTCTACAAAGAATTAACTGATACCTTAGAAACTGTATATGCCATGATCAGCATTTAAAGTTACTTTTCTACAAAACATTCAAAGTCTATTTTTATCAAGTTTTACATCTTAAAAGTTGATCCTAGGGATAGAAAAACTGTCATGTATAATTTTAATGTTGGGTACTCTTGACAGTCCCTGCTTCACTATTCAATTTTTTTAGAGAGTAGATTTTAATGGACTTACCGAAAAGCTTAAATAAAAGTTAAGGAGTTGTTCAAATCCTGTATATTGAACCGAGATCTTGAGCTGCTGCTGAAAAGACTATATGAAGCAGCTGGCATGGGATTCAGATACCTTATTTTCTAGAGAAATGCATGGGCCTTGAGTTTGCCGGTATGATGGGGCCAGGGACAGATGACACTGTCTATTGTCAGTGTACTGTAGGATGAGTAATCAAGATCTAAAATGGGGAAGAGTTGAACTTCTAAATGGGAGTCATTGTTTTCTATAGAATTTTCTCTGTATCTTTGCGAAATGAAAACCATACATGCTATAGTACTAGTAGATTCCATAAAAATGTTTCTCACCCATGGATCTGACCCATTTTGAACAACTTTCTGAACGTTTCCATTTGTTTTCATGAGCCAGTTATTTTCTTCTGCCTTCAGGTTAGTAGTTAGAGGTCCAAAAGTATCAGCACCACGCTTTTCCCAAAAGACTTTGTATAGAGATCGTTCATGGAAAACACGCTATTTGATCATCCCCATTATCCTGGAGGGCAGTGATCCTTATATAAACCTCATAGTTTGGATAAGTGCAGAAACATGGTGCTTTAAGGGCACCTGGGTGGTTCAGTCAGTTAAGCATCCAACTTTGGCTCAGGTCATGATTTCATAGTTCATGAGTTCTAGCCCCACATCGGCTCACGGCTGTGAGTGCAGAGCCTACTTTGACCCTCTGTCCCCCCCTCTCTCTCTGCCTTTCCTTTGCTTGGGCTCCATCTCTCTCTCAAAAATAAATAAACAAAAAAAAAAGGAAAGAAAATGGTGCTTTGTATCTGACAATCCCAGCACCAGGAAAAGAAGTATTCTGTAGGTGAGAGTTTTCCATCCTGAAGAAATCCAAATGACATATTATTGCTAATTAGGTTATGAAGTTAGAAGAGTGTTAGCACTACAGAGAATTGTGAAGGGGTGTCCACCCTCCCAGGACTTGTGAGAAGACCATTTTTTCTTGTGCTTAGCTGACTAAACATGGTCTTATGCAATATTATAGTTTTCTGAGAACCGCAGTTTTCTGCCAGTGTAAGAGATTTCTAGCGTACCTAGGATGTAAATGAGGTCTTCTGGCCCACACATCAGTAACTTAGCTTTCATTTCAGATGTGAATGTTCTGAGTAGTTCCTAAATCACAGCTGTCTGATTTATGGATTAGCTCCTTGATGAGCCTGAATCCTTTGGAAGCATCAGAATCCATTATTTAACTGTTTGAAAAGAACGGTCATTAGCCAGGAGCAAAAGAGCAGTTCACCTCTGCAAGAATCCTAGATACCATGAGATCAAGACCCAGGGTAGGTAGATGGAGATGCCTAAACTACTATAGCCTTAGAAGGCCACACTTGCCAAAGCATAGTTCATTTCTGTCATCTGGATTCCTAATAAAAATATTTCTCTGGCCTTTTAAAAATAGTCCAGAAAGTGAAAGGAGGGGCTCCTATCAGTTAATTTGGAACTTACCTTAAGATGGTGGGTGGGGGTCTTTTCCCCTCCTTGGTTTTTAGTGATTGAAGAGGAATGGAAAGTTGTTTCCATGAGCTCTTACCTGTCCATCTGTATCTCGTGTTTCCTTGCAGTTGGATTTGATCACAGATCTGTTGGGCACACCATCACTAGAAGCAATGAGGACGGCTTGTGAAGGCGCTAAGGCACACATACTCAGGGGTCCTCATAAACAGGTAAAATGAGCGGAGCGGGTGCGGATCGGTCCTCGGTAACCATCTGGGCAGGATTTCTCTTCCAACAGAATAATGAGTTAGGACTTTTTAAACAAGAACATTACTTACAGGTTTTATTTATTTTTTATGTCACAGTCATAAATAACCAAATAAAATATCATAATCCCCAATGCTCTAGGAGAAAGTAAATACTTAGGTGGCACCTTTGCTAATAAATGACCCCTGCCTTTTTGTCTCCTGGTTTTTTTTTTTTAATAATTTTTTATTTATTTATTATACAGAGAGAGACAGAGCATGAGAGGGGGAGGGTCAGAGAGAGAGGGAGACACAGAACCGGAAGCAGGCTCCAGGCTCTGAGCTAGCTGTCAGCACAGAGTCTGATGCGGGGCTCGAACCCACGAACGTGAGATCTGACCTGAGCCGAAGCCGGAGGCTTAACCGACTGAGCCACCCAGGTGCCCCTGTCTCCTGGTTTTTGATGTGTCTGGGGAAATTACTGGGAGCTTTCACTCCAGTGCCATACCTCATACGTGTACATCAAGACGTCTTTTCTAAGTACCGAGCCAAAATACTCGGTACCTCTTCCTCCAACCACAAGGATGAAGCTATTTCTTCCGTACTCTTGCCACTAACACAGAATCAGATGTAAATGTTTTTAGAAAAGAAGTGTGGAGGGAGATTGCCAGATTTATACCGATCAATATTACGTATAACCAGAGAAGTCACTGCTTGTGACTTGTGGCTTTGATCTCCACCTGTTGGCTTAGCAGCATTTTTTAGAAGCACTTTTCCTAATCCACTTTGGACAGAACAGCTTAACGATGGGAAGCATAAGCAAGGAAAATACTTTTCTCAGGAACAGCAAACTAAACAGAAAAGAGGAAGCTTGAACAGGAAGATTCAGCGACTCATTTTCCTGGGCTCTACCTTGGTTTCTTTTAAATTGGGCATTTAGATGATCAGATGGATCGTGTCGTCTGATGGATCCAAATGACCAACCGGCAGACCGACTTTGACACTCCTCCCAGACTGCCAGACAGACATTTAGGCACAGCCTCGCCGCCCCCTGGCAGTTTCTCTCTGTAATTCCAGCGTGACTCCCCATCTTCCACTTTCACAGGCATAACGGGCAACGGGTGAAGCGTCTTCTCTTCTAAAACCAGCCCGAACTAGAAAAATAAGAGCCGTGGATGCTGGGATTTTAAATAGCCCCCTGCCGGTTACACCCCTCTATTGCGTTTAGTTTATAATCTAGGAAATAATTTCAGGCCCTAATTCCCTTAGAAGAGCACACAGTAAGTCAACCTAGAGGAAGGTTCTGCCTTAGTGGAAGGAACCCAAAAGATCTATTATGTTCTATTTATTGGCCGTTATCAGGAATATTAAAGTAATTTATCAGTACCTCATGGTGAATGTGCCCTTGGAACTAGCAAAATAATTTTCCTCTTTTACTGACCTCTTTAGGTCAGTAAATCCTCCCTGACGAAACATAGCCAGTAATGAGATATGATTAAGATCACATACCCTGGTGCCACCCTTCCGGCTCCGGAGGAATTTTAACTATTGCTGGTGGTTGCCGGCTAATTAATCCTTTGTCAGAGCCGCTAAACAGCAGCCTAGAGAGCAAGGCTTCCTAGGGAGTTTGCTGCCTGTCTTCTAGAACAGCTGGACAGTGTAACGTACTGCACGGAAAGTAACTATGCTGT
Source organism: Suricata suricatta (assembly GCF_006229205.1). NCBI lineage: Eukaryota > Metazoa > Chordata > Mammalia > Carnivora > Herpestidae > Suricata > Suricata suricatta. The sequence goes on along the minus strand of NC_043716.1, from coordinate 17,200,040 downwards.
CCTTTGAGCATTCCTGGCATGTGAGTCCCTTTCCTACTAGAAATTTTAAAAACCTGTTAGTTACACAGGGGCGTCTGGATGGCTGGGTCAGTTCAGCGTCTGACCCTTGGTTTCAGGTCACATCACAATCTCGCAGTTTGTGGGATCCTGTCCCTCTCTGCCGACGCCACAGAGCCTACTTGGGATTCGCTCTCTCTGCCCTCGCACCTCAAAATAAATAAACTTTAAAGACAGAATAAAAATCTGTTTTAAAAACCTAGAACTTTGAATTAAATGCAAAAATAATAAGTAAATTGTCTAAAACGAAGGAGGGAAGAAAGGAAATTTTAAAGTTCTATATTTATTTAACTAGTTAAACAGGTTAAGATGTTCAGCAGAATTTTTTCCTACACAGATTTACATGAGTCAGCCTCTTGATAGTAATGCCTCCTAGAATGTTGTTATTTTGTTTATCATTAAGGTGAGTGATGGTCTTAGGAGAGCACCACAGTCAAAGTAAGGGGCAGGCCCGGCTAGTCTTGCTGTTGGAATATCTTGGTTTTGAAGAGAAAACTGGTAGGATAGAAACAAGTTAAGAGACGTTTTTGCCCAGAGGCTAGATACACTTTGCACAAAACTTTAAATTCTTATCTTTAGATACTTTTAACCAGTGCCAGAAATGGTCTCCTGAATCAGATGTTTGTAGGCATTGAACACTAACCCAAGTAGACCTGTATCCCGTATATAATTAAATGTAAATAAACTTTGCATCTTACTTAGTTCCGTTTTTTCCCAGTATGGAAATTCAGATTTTTATCCCCATTTGCTAGTTGATCTTTATACCTCTTCTCTCAAGAGAAGCTCTTGAGCCGTCAGTCAGACTCTGGTTTTTCCCTTCCCACTCTGTCCCTTCGCGTACTCCTCACCCCCGTGATGTGTGTCCTTCAGGCCTCTTGGCCTGCTAGCAGCTGCTTGAAGGTATCTCCATCCATGTCACAGCCATTTAGCCCCGCGACCAGAAGACACATACACACCCACACACAAGAACATTGGTATGTAGCCATTTGGATTTTTTAACTATAAGAGATTAGTTGGTCCCACATCCAGTACATACACTAAGGCTTGTGCAGTTCTGCACATCATGACTGTTCCACAGGACATAGTTGTTAGCTCAGTGCGCCACACCAGATACGTGCCCTGTTATATTTCTTCAGTCTGTAGTGACTAAGAGCACAGGCTGTGGCGTCCGTGTCACCACAGGACACAGCATGACAACGGTGTCCCAGGAGTCCTACAGTTCTCAGACAGACTGAGGCAAATTGCTTAACTTCTGTGTGCCTCAATTCATTCAATAAAATGGGAATAAAAATGATTCCTGCCTCATTAAATCATTATAATGGTAAGAAGATAGTACATGCAAAGGGAGCATAAAATAGTGTCTGGTATTCTAAACATTTCATAAATATTAACAATTAAAATTCTCACCATAAAATGGTAGACAGCCTTGTGATTTTTTTTCTTGTTTTTTTTTTTTAATGTTTATTTTTGAGAGAGAGAGCGCCCGAGCGGGGGAAGAACACAGAGAGAGAGGGAGACACAGAATCTGAAGCAGGCTGCAGGTTCCAAGCTGTCAGCACAGAGCCCAACACGGGGCTCCAACTCACGAACCGTGAGATCATGACGTAGGCCGAAGTCAGACGCTTAACCAGCTGAGCCCCCCAGGCGCCCAGCTTGTGATTTTTTTTTTTTTTTTTTTAAGGAACATATTCAAGTGGAGTTTGTCCCAGGAGTGCAAAGGTGGTTCACCTACAGAAAATCTGTTAATATGTTTTTTAACATTATAAGTGAGAAAAATCATGATTATCTCAATTGATGCAGAAAAGGTATTAGATAAGGCTCAGTCCTTTTTATGCATTACCATGATAAACGGATTTTCTACAAAAACCTATAGACAAATTTCAGAGGAATTCCTTTTAAGCATATGAACAAGGCAGAATGAGCTATACTAACACATGAGTAATTACATGAGATAAAAGCATGCACACAGTAAAAGCCTCTAACTTTTAGAAAAGGACTCCTAATTCTCAGTGAAGCTGCTTAGGCTGTTGGAGGTCCTCACGGGGAAAGCTATCACTTACTCTACTTACTCTGAATACTCGATGTAGGAGTTAGATGAACTGTATTTAAACTCGGGAAGAGGGGCGCCTGGGTGGCTCAGTCGGTTGGGCGTCTGACTTTGGCTCAGGTCATGATCTTGCAGTGTGTGGGTTTGAGCCCCACGTCGGGCTCTGTGCTGACAGCTCGGAGCCTCCTTCAGATTCTGCCTCTCTCTGCCCCTTCCGTGCTCATGCTCTCTCTCTCTCTCTCTCTCCCAATAATAAATAAAACTGTTTAAATAAATTAAAAAAACAAATAATCTCAGGAAGCATATTAACATTTCAATATAAGTTTTTGAGTTTGGATTATAGAAGGAAAAACTAAGCTTTTTTAGGTAGTTCCCATTTAAGTAGCGACTCAAAGTTAGATAGAAATAACCATTCTTTACTACTACCACTACTAATCACTTCTAACAATACTTATATATAATTTTATATATAAGTGTGTATACACACACACACACACACACACACACACACATGTCATTGCCCCGTTCATTAAGTCCTCACAACGCTATAACGTACCATTCATCATTTCTTTTTATAAATAGATGGAAGATTACAGAAGTCAAACAATATGCTTAAAGTCATAGCCAGATTTCAAAAACTGGATTCTCTAATTCTAAAACCTTTGTTCTTAGCCAATATACACTGCCTGGCACAGACACCTTCACCGCAGACTTTTTAAATTTTATTTGTATATCCAGAGGTGATATGTGAGTACATGTAAAATACAAATTTTACAGAGAATTCGCCCTCCCTAGCTACCCCCCATGCCATCCCAGTCACCTCTGGATTCATTTGAGAATGTCATCCTAAACATTTTTCTATGCATTTATTTACATGTATTTGTACAAACAGCAGTTTGTTGGGACTTTTAAGAAAATGTAACCATTCATATACAAAAGGAGAATCGAATTGGCGATTAGAGTCACAGATTACTGTCTCAAATTAATTTACTTGTGTGGCTGATTAATATACATATTTCCATACACCGTATCAATCTGCTCTCTTCTCAGTGAAACTCAGTTACAACTGGCTTGAGCCAAAAAGGAAACTTAGCGACTCCTACCACTTTTTACATGAAGTTGTGAAGCTACAACTGACCTCAGGCCTTCTGGACTCAAGTAGTCAAGTGGTGTTTCAAGCCAGGAAACTGACTCTTCTCTGTTTTGTTTTCCCCTGCGTGTTTGTAAAATGGAACCGCAGTCCAGGCATATATTCTACTAGCATGTCAGTCCCTCAGGAAAGAGCTTTCCCTGGTAGATCTAGAAAAACATGTTTGGAAGGTCTCTCACTCAGGTACAGATTGTTTGATTATGAGCAATAGAAAATCTTGCTTACAGTGGTTTAGAGAAATAGGGGTTCATTTTTTCCCTCATATCAAGAGGTCCAAAGGTAAGCAATCTAGAGCTGGTCTGGCGGCTCAATTATGTCACCCAGGACCTAGTTTCTTCCTTTCGTTCTGCTCTTCCGTATTTAGAACATCAATTTCGTACCCTCTTGCTTATCTTCTCCTGGTCACAAAATGGCTGTAGCTTGTCCAGAAATCCCATTCACATTCAAAACAAGAGAAAGGAGGAAAGAGGAAACACTAGTAGTATCTGTCCCCTTTATCAGGAAAGGAAATTTTCCCAGCAGCCTGCCTTGCAAATTTCTGTTTATATGTCATTGTCTGGAAGTATGTAATATGTAACTTCCCAGATGCAAGACAAGCTAAAAAAAAAAAAATCGAGTTTTTTCTAACTCCTATAATAAAGGTAGGTAAAGGGGAAGAGGACTGGGCGCTATGGTTGGATTAGCAGTCCGCTGGCTGTCCCGTCCCTATTTTAGAACAGGGATCTATCCCAGAGCCAATCAGGGTGTTCAGGGAATCTATCATTTGAATGGCCAGATGTGGGTCAGGTGTCCATCCTTGGAATTGAGAGACTGAAGGCAAGCTCAGCCATTGGACTCATGAGTGAAAAGGGAGTGGTCTTCCAAAGGTCAGGGAGTGCTGTGCAGACAGAAACACCGTTCAGTACTTTTTATTTATGGTTTTCTTTGCTACAACTCAAAATCCTGGATGAATGCCATCTTAGCTGCCATGGTCCAAATATCTTTTAAAGTAGATACTTAAGGCACTGACCTACTGGTAGGATTGAAAAGTCCGTTGTAAGTCTTTAGTCCTTCTGTTCATCTTTTTTTTTAATGTTTATTTATTTTTGAAAGAGACAGAAAGAGTGCACATGGGGGAGGGGCAGAGAAAGAGGGAGATGCAGAATGCGAAACAGGCTCCAGGCTCTGAGCTGTGAGCATAGAGCCCGACATGGGGCTCATACCCATGAACTGTGAGGGCATGACCTGAGCTGAAGTCGGACACTTAACCGACTGAGCCACCTGGGTGCCCCTGTTCATCTAAGATTTAGATTTTCCTTTTTCCTCAGATTGTTCCAACTAATTGTGTCAGAAATACATGTAATGTTTTCACAAAAGTGAAACTAGGCCTGTCTGCTGACAGGTACCCCTATCTTACATTTAGTAGATAATGTTAGAGAGTTCATTCAATTGAAACTTCTTTTTCAGGTCGGGATTTCTTTTATATAAGTAAGAGTGCTTACTGTATTAACATTGCTGACCGGTGGTCACAGCTTCTTTGCTGCCGGCTGAAAACTTAAAGGACAGGACTCACGCAGGTTATGATGTCCAGGTCCAGGTCCAGAAGCTCATTCTTGCTGGATTTCACTGACAGTTAATCGTAGTCATTAATAGAGTACTCTTTACAACCCTTCCCAACCCCGTGATTCAGCACCGGCACCCACTCATTCCCATGTTGCTAAGTGGCTTCTAAACTGGCAGAACAAACAGAAAATGGATTGGTATGTTTTAAAGGGGAAAAAGAAATGTGTGTGAATGTTGGGGGAATGATCAACAACTTTTTCCCAAGTGAAATATTTAGGGCATATTTCGAAGCATTCGGGGTTTTTTTCTTTTATTCAAATTGATTCTGTTGCACTTGATGAGAAATATAAACTTCTTGTCTAGTTCCTTCCAATACCTTGGGCCCAGCTGGTTTCATTCATAATGGCCGGTGAATTAGAAGGGAAGAAAATTGAGTTAGACATTCAATATCTCTAGTATTACATCTTTCCTGCAGAGCCGGTGCCAGGAACTAAATTATTAGTGGTTGTCTTCCTAGAGAAGTGTTGGCGTAACTGAACTGACTTCTTTATCTCTGTACCCCTTCTGAACATGCGTGTGAACACAGAAAAGGAGGAAATATATTCCTATGAAGTGAAATTTAGCCTTATTTTTAGTGTATCTGTTAGGGTCTAATTCTGTAAAGAAAGCAAGATGGGGGAGGGTGTAGATTTTCAGACCGCCTTACCATTCACTCACCTGATTTTCACAAGCTTCACATCTTGTATCCAGTCATCCTCAAGTCTTAACAAATTTTGCCTTGCCATTTGTTCTCTATTTTCTAGTGGCTTCTAGAACTGTTTGTCCATATGTTTTCCTTGCTTGTCTGAGATCTGATGTTTATCTTTGTTGCCCCAACACCTAGCCCCAGGGCCTGGCATTTGGTGGATGGTAGATGATTAGCAATGCTTTGGGTTGTTAGGCTGGTCTGTGCTGGCCCAATTTAAGGATCTAGTGACTTCCCTGACTCTAGCGAAGGCAGCATTAGAACCCACCTGTTCTAGTACTCAGTCCAGTATTCTGTTCCCTAAGCTGGACCGTACCTCCACCTCAAAGATAGGATTAGGGCTGGATCCTCCAGGAGGGCCGTCTGGCTGGTTCTGTCAGTGGGGCATGCAACTCTTGATCTCGGGGTTGTGGGTTCGAGCCCTGCTCTGCATGTAGAGATTACTTTAAAAAAATCAGAACTTTTGAAGCACCTGGGTGGCTCAGTCAGATAAGCGTCTGGCTTTGGCTCAGATCATGATCTGGTGGTTCGTGGGTTTGAGCCCCGTGTCAGGCTCTGTGCTGACAGCTAGCTCAGAGCCTGGAGCCTGTTTCGGATTCTGTGTCTCCCTCTCTCTCTGACCCTCCCCTGCTCTTGCTGTCTCTTTCTGTCTCTCAAAAATAAGTAAAAAATAAATAAATAAATAATAAAAACAGAGCTCTCAAAAACATCACATTACGTAATTTTACACAATAAAAAGTTCTTAGGGAAAATACCTAGATGAAGTTGTAAATTAAAATCTCTTTTCCACACTCCAACCCTTATCTTGACTAATACAAATAATTTCAGGGCTACCATAGACTTCCATATTTTTAACAAGAAATACTTCTTTATCTGCAAACATGTAAATGCAACAAAGAATAGGAAATTGGTCTACAAATATTTGAGTGCCAGTGATAAATGGGTTCTATGCACCTGATGCTTTTTTTTTTATGTTTACTTATTATTGAGACAGAGAGAAACAGAACGTGAGTGGGGGAGGGGCAGAGAGAGAGAGAGACACAGAATCCAAAGCAGGCTCCAGGCTCTGAGCTGTCAGCACAAACCCTAATGTGAGACTCAAACCCACAAACCATGAGATCATGACCTGAGCTGAATTTGGACACTTAACTGACTGAGCCACCCAGGCGCTTCACATGATGCTTTTTATCTGTTGTAATCCTATCAAGTCCTACAATTTTAGAGCTAAGGTAAACTTCACATCATTCATCCAACCTCATGCTATGCTTAAGAATGCTGGGACTCAGACATGTTGACTTATCTAATTAGTTAGTGAATTAGAACCCTCATCTCATCTTCTCTCTGTTAGTCCTTGGCCCTGCAGAAAACTTCTATAAGGTGAATAATTATCTGCCCATGATTCTGAGATGTCTTGCTGCTGTTTTTACAGGGTTTTCCCACGTGGCTCTGTTGGAAGTAGGCAGACACGTAAGACCTAGTTCACATGCTCGCTTTGCACAGAATCCGAAGGCACAGTTTCCATGCCTAACTTCACATGTGTCTAAGGTCTTACATTTGTTTTTGTCTCCCCCTTCCAGGCACGTTCGGTCTTCCTTCTTTCCAGAGTATTTACAGCATAAGGCTAACAGGAGCGTCATATTTACAGAGTTAGCTTTCATTTTTCGTAGGCTCCTTTGTGCTCTCACCTCCAGTGGGTAATCATGCAATGTGAAATATGCTTCTGAAGTCAGTTGTTGCTTCTGAAGTCTGGGTACTGAGGGGAGTACCGTTCCCTTTGAGTTTAGATGTATGCGCACACATCTTTTGAGCCTGACACTTGTCATGAGTTGGCTGTATTCCAGATCTACACATACAGAGACTCACATGTTTGAATTCTTTATTATTTTTTTTTCACAGCCATCTCTTCCTGTACTTTATACCCTGTCTAGCCAGGCTACCCATGAAGCTGTTCATCTCCTTTGCAGGATGTTGGTCTTTGATCCAGTAAGTAGTGTTTATATTTATATTTTTTAATGAATTAAAAATACATATGTTCTAAGGAAAACATGCTGACTTCAGATGGATGAGCAATGTAAAGAATGACTTTTCAAAGATAAACTTCAATCCCTGGTTTCATGTGTATCATCTCTCATCACAGAGAAGTTGGATTATTAATACATAAATATCAGGGTGAAGAGAGACAGAGACCTGTCCCATCCATCTTGATCTCAGTATTTGAAAAAGGAGTTTGACACCAAGGTGAATCAGGAGAAAAGAATCTTAACATTATTTGAAAAACTCTGCCCATAAGGAACTACTTGCCCTCTTGGTCGTTGAGACGGTAGCTTTATCAAATTCCGTTTCTAGACTCGACTCTTCTGAGACAAAGTTCAGGTCTTCATTCATTTATTTATCCAAAGAACATTTTTTAAGTTTTTTTTAAGTTTTTAACATTTATTCATTTTTGAGAGACAGAGAATGAGTGAGAGAGGGCAGAGAGAGAGAGACACAGAATCCAAAGCAGGCTCCAGGCTCCTCACTGTCAGCACGGAGCCTGATGCGGGGCTCGAACTCACAGACCATAGGATCATGACCCGAGCTGGAGTCCGATGCCTAACTGACTGAGCTATCCAGGTACCCCTATCCAAAGAATATTTATGATTCATGCCTATGCCAAAAACTATTGCCGAAGAAGACTCACAATCGAGGGCATTTAGAAAAGAACATCTTCCTTGCCAAGAGCGCAAGAAAGTCACTGAATGGAAAACACAACAGGTACCTAACGGAGCAGAAAACCCCAAACCACCACTTACTAAGTTTACATCAGCCTATTCATAATGAGAAAACAACTGCTTCTCAGTGACTGGAGTGAAGTTTTTGTTCATTTGGTGTTTGTTTTTTGGTTTCCATTGGTGGTTCACTTCACATGCGAGGTGCTCCATGATGAGGGGGCAAGACGGAGTGTGCCGCTTGTCCCCGCACTCCCGCCTCGCCATCAACCTCCCACCGTGAAGGACACGTTCGACCACATCACTTGCTCAGCGAGGTAGTGATTTAGTGTCGTTCGTTTGATTTTTTTTGTTTTACTTGGCAAGTTTACCTATGTAGCTAAACTATGTATACAACAGGAGATGGTGATTAACCCATAAAGACCTTTTACGTATTTTTAATGTATCTTTTGTGGTTAACAAAACTAGAACCACGTGAACTTTAGGCTTCAGAGGTCATTTCTGTCTACCTGTAGGGGAATTTATAAAGGCCCTGAGGTTACATTTTACTTTCAGGTGTCAGAAATATGTTGCTCTCTTTATTCTATTTAGAATAGGAACCATGAAGTTCACTGGTACCAGGTTTAACCTACAGTACTTAGAGCTGTAAGCTGTCCTCTCCGAGGTCCCGTGTTTATTAGTGGTCCGGACCTGCCAGGAGCTTAGAGTCTTTGCGACGCTAAGGCTAGAGTTTCCCAAGCCATAACGGGGTACCAAGCATGCTTTCCTGGCAGGCCTTTTAGAGAGATCTACATGTGACGTGTAGGCCTTTTTCCTTAAGAGGGGGGTTGTCACACTTAATTAAAATGAAACTTGTACTCTGCTCATGGTTACACATTAGATTTATCTATAAGAAGGGACGAAGATGTATCGGGTTAAAAAGAGGATAGATTCTTATCGGACCTGTGTAAATATCTACATGGTCATTTAAAAAGAAAGAACTCTAGGGGTGCCAGGGTGGCTCAGTCAGTTACGTGTCCACTCTTGATCTTGGCTCAGCTCATAATCTCATAGTTTGGGAGATCAAGCCCCATATCAGGCTCTGCACTGAGACCACAGAGCCTGCTTAAGATTCTCGCTCTCTCTCTCTCTCAAAATAAATGAACTTTTTAAAAATGAATTCCATTGTCACTCTAGATAATATTTACCCATTTTTGTCATTGCCTTATAGAACAAGACCAACCAATATATGTTGTTGTGTTTTTGCAGAATTATTTTTAAATTGGCCTGCTGCTTTATTAGGTTATGACTGATAGTAAGGGTTCTTCTCTTTCCAGTTCTGAGGGTTCAGTTGGAAAAAGATACCATTTTTAAAGAATGTTTCATATGATTTTAACCCGCCAAGTTGAGGCTTAATGGTACATTAAGAAGAAATGAGGCTTTAGGGGTGCCTGGTGGCTCAGTTGTTTGAGCATCTGACTTCAGCTGCGGTCATGATCTCATGGTTCATGGGTTCGAGCCCTGCGTCTGTGCTGACAGCTAGCTCAGAGCCTGGAGCCTGTCTTTGATTCTGTGTCTCCCTCTCTCTCCAACCCTCCCATGCTCATGCTCTCTCTCTCTCTCTCTCTCTCTCTAAAATAAATAAAAACAGTAAAAAAAATCTCATTAAAAGTAGAACATTAACCATAATTAAATCAGTTTATTTAGTCCACTTAGTCTGAGATACTGAATTATTACTTCACTGATCTTGGGTTCAGCAGAATCTTGCTACACGTCTGCTCCTGGACTGAAACATTCCTGGAAACCCTGGCTCAGTTCCACGGCCTTAGTCTAGGCGGTGGCTGTCTGTGGTGATGATACGAGTTGTGCCCATGAGTTTATGTCCTGAATCCGGCAGTCAGGAGCCCCTGACAGCTGTCTTTACTGAGGTTCTTGCAATGTTTCTCATGGAAAACTTAATTCTTCAGCTTGTAGCACAAGCCATTAGTTAAATATAAGGAGAAAACAGAAACCACTAGTGGATGAGGTTAAAGGGCTTTGGTGCTTTTATTATCATAGTATCCACATTATTGGAAAGGACGGGGTGTAATAAATAATCCATTTATGAAGATGTAATTAGTAACTCAGATATTGAAGGCATTAAACAAACTTCCAGGGACTTTATCTAAATGCAATAAATAGTTACAAACAATATTTTTAACACACAACAATAATAGGAATTTAGACAAAATTAGTCTCGTTTTTCTCTCTTGACAAACACACATCTGTTATCTTGCATACACATCTCCTATCATCACATGTTTTATACTCTTTAAGAAAACACATATATATGTACTTCGACCAGAGGTGTTTGCACATCTTTTTTAACTATATGTTGCTTGTTCCTCTATAATGTATTAATGAAGAGCCTTTGTATATTAAAAGTATGTTGTCCAGGTATCCAAACACTGCCTATTAACTCTAATTATTACTAAGGTTTTAATGTTAACTAAGAGTCAGATTAAGATTTAATGACACATTAAGTCCTTATGATTTGTATAGCATTCTAAAAACTAATTTCTTTTTAGAAACACTTTACCAGTACATAGGGTTGGGGGGGAGGGTAAAAAAAAATTAAAGAAACACTTTACCTGTTATCTTTCATCTAATGTAGTTGAATACATAATTTTGCTACTGTGTATTCTTAGCCCAACAAAAATCAGTAGAAAAAAAAATTCAAAATGATTAGGCTTTTTGTGAGAAAGCAAACCCAGACCTTATAAAATATTCTGGTAGCATTTTTGTACATGGCAGTAAAATCAGGAAGAAAACAAAGATGTTTTAAAAATGCTACAACAGTTAACTCAGACTGATTTGTCCAGAGTCAGCTTGAATAAGAATATCACATGATCTCTTTATCTTATACAATTACATACCAAATGTTAAAACTTTTAAGTTATTTAAGAGAAATATTTTGCTTCTTACTCTAACCTAGTAACTTAAAGGGTATTCTTTTAATCTCCGTTAAAGCGTAATCTTTGAGTTACAACTCTAGCAAGAAAACATTTCTAAAGAGCGAATATATAGAAGAATAACGTTTTAGAAATCTTTCCATGTCTTTGTATATGTCTTTAATGTGTTGATATCATTTATGAAAAACAGCTGGAAAAGGAGTTTGCCCCATTTGTTTTTTAAGAGATCTCATAACATGGTATGTTAACTCCCATCAGAAGTATTCAAAGTACATCAGTATGTTCACCTAGAAATATTTTTTATCTGTAAAATGGAAAATCTTATTGGGGTGCCTGGTTGGCTCAGTCACATGCTTTAAGTCGGTTAAGTATCTGACTTTGGCTCAGGTCATGATCTCATGGTTCACCAGTTTGAGCCCCACATTGGGCTCTTAACGCTGACAGCTCAGAGCCTGGAGCCTGTTTCAGATTCTGTGTCTCCCTCTCTCTCTCTCTCTCTGCCCCTCCCCTACTCATTCTTTGTCTCTCTCAAAAAATAAATAAATAAACATTTAAAAATTTTAATATTAAAAAAAAGGAAAATCTTACCATCTCCACAAAACTAAAAGAGCCAGCTTTGATTGATAAAGCAACAAAATCTAGGCTAGCTACAGGCGTGTCCACTTCTATTATAAATGTTGATCAGGTAAACAAGGTATGTATGGTATGTAATTAAGAATATACAGGACATAATTAAGTACCATTAGGTCCTCCCAAAGAACGTTATTGAAATCTGAGTCATTTTGTGATCTCTTTCTCAGTTGAGTAGGTAGTTTTTCTTCTCAGTGCTCATACCCCTTACGTAACGAGTCTCCTTTCTTTAGCCTCGTTTGAGAAGTTCTACAGAGACATTAATTTGTTTAGAGAAACAAAAGTGCTAGGAATTTGATTTACTTTTTGTTCAAAGGCTTCTCTTAGGTAAGACACTTTAGAGGATGCCATGTTGGTGTGCGTAGAACATACGAACATAGAGAGCGCTGTCAGTCATTGGGATAACACCAAAATCCTTTCAACCCTGCATTCGAAAGTTTTAGGAAGTATCAGAATCCATAGACCAAAACAAAAAAAATACTAACAGGAAAACCAGATTCCAGCTGTTGGCGGCAGCTGATGGGGACCCAATTTCTGACATCTGCCACCTGACAGAAATGACCTAATGGTCAGATGATAAATTAAAACCCAGATTCAATCACTGTTGCCACCAGTGTGTTCACGATTGGCCACGCTCAATCAGAAAAAGAAATCGACTTGACCAAGAACCAGCTGTAGTGTGCAAAAGCCAAGGAGCTCAGTCTGCACATGAGACCGGCCAGACACACTGAGGACTCCAAGGGGCCCAATCCCGGGCCAGCTGTACTCTCAGCAAGCTTGTTTCTTTTGGCTCTGACAGTACATCTTTATTCCAGTGGAACCTCCAGGAAGAGCTGGACCCATTTAGAAAAAAAAAGAAAAAGCTTACTTGCTAAGATGTCCCAGCGAGTCAGGCTGCAAGAAGGGTGGGGTCACCAAACACGACATAGGACAGGTCATGAAAGGAATAAAAAACACTGAGGTGGTCCAGTTTGCATTTGTCCGTTCGTGGTGGGTAAACAGCTTTCTTCCATGATTCTCATATCCTGAAAAGTCACGACATGCCTAACATTGGCATGGCACAAAAACAGCAATAAAAGTGTTTGTAGGGAATCTAGGTTTATTGGAAATATTTAATATTATTTTTGTTATTTGGGGGACCAGAAGCAGCCAGGATGATCCAGTTATTTTTGGTTTATTTGAGTGTGGAATGGGTTTCTTTGTTTTTAATTGTGTTGTGTGAAGTGCTTGACTGTATTGGGAGCAGGTTCTGGTTCTATTCTGTACGAGTCCATCCTTAAATACTTGAAAATGGCCTTCTATGTCCACTAAGCTGAAAAGGGGAGTGATTTTTTTTTAATGGAGAAATGAATTTATGGTTTATACAAACCTGAAACTACTACATTAAGTATTCTGGTCTGAGGTGCTAGAAAACCACTGGCCAGAGCCGGCTGTCAGAACGTGGCATCTGGACCGTTACGTGCTGCCTAAGCCCACCAGCTTCCCCATAGGCTCTGGCCCTCAGTTGATATTCCAAGAGGATAAACATTTCAGGCAGCTTTGTAAAATTGCCAACGTGATCACATCTCTACCAAATGCTGAAACATATTTAGAAAATATAGCTGTTATTTAAAATGTAAACTTATCCCCTCCAAAACATTCCATATTTAAATGTTACAGTATTTGCCATGTTTGACCAGGTGTATATCCATTGCAAGGTGGGAACTCTTCTGGATCTTAGCAGAGTCACTTCTGAGTGCTTGATGGTGACATGCAGTGGCCCGTTGTCCTGAGTTATGTACTCCTTCTAACACTACCCTATGCGCCTCTAAATTCAGTCACCCCTTTTTACCCGTAAATTAAGGATGGGCTGTGAAAAGCAGTTGCTGTGTCTTATGAAAGATCCTATGTGGACAGTCATGTTTATCTGTAGTGTTGATGTGCTGGTCTCTAAATTTGATTTCAGTCCAAAAGAATATCCGCTAAGGACGCCTTAGCCCACCCCTACTTAGACGAAGGGCGACTCCGCTATCACACGTGTATGTGTAAATGTTGCTTTTCCACCTCTACTGGGAGAGTTTACACCAGTGACTTTGAGCCCGTCACCAATCCCAAATTTGATGACACTTTTGAGAAGAACCTCAGTTCTGTTCGACAGGTTAAAGGTGAGTATCTTTCTTGGCCCCTGGCCAGGTAGGATAATACCGCTTTTCATTATGTGGCCCGTGAAAAGCTGAGTCTGGATGGCGACCCACGTTCTTCCACATGTTTATTTTACATCCTTGCGTGTCGCTGCGTGGCCAGGGCAGATATGCTCAGAAAGCTCTGGGTAGTATAAAAACCCGGATTTCATAGCACACGTGGAAGTCCAGCAGAGAAACTTCCCAAGATGACTGACTTAGGAGTGTGACTCAAAGCAGTTAATGTGTACTCACTCAGTGTGATTTCATCGAATGAAACATACTGGACTTTTTTATATACAACACGCAGACTTTACAAAGGATAAACCTCTACTGAGGGAATCATTCCTTGAACGATCACAAGAGAGGGGAATTTCTGGTAGTCTACTCCAAAAATTCCCTGATGCCATCTCTTCACTGGGGTGGCGGTGGAGATTAAGGATTTCCAAAATTCTGAATGACTGTAGACATTTTAGGGCATCTAGAAGGGAGTGGTCCTCAGTGTAAACAGCCCAAAACTATGTACCTAAACACCAATGGAGGGTTATTGTGGGTTTTTTGGATTTTCAAAAGGGCAATAATTACTGGCAATTTAGAAGATTCACTCATCATGCCAGCCCTGTGGACCCACCCTCCAATTTACAGATCATTTTCCTCCTCCCCCTGATGGGGTTTCCAATCCACATAATGCCACTTGGCAGGGAAGGGGGTTTGCCTGTGTTTGGCAGCCACTGTCATTTTGGTTTTGGGAAAGTTCCACTGGAGCCTGCCCGATCTGTGATACGTGTGTGCGAGCTAATGAAGCCAGCAGGAAATGCTGTCAGAGGCCAGCATGCTGGCCGCCGGCGCGCTGCTCCGGGCAAGCAGATTGGCATGGGTCGTGTGATGTTTGCTTTCTCCACAGAGATTATTCACCAGTTCATTTTGGAACAGCAGAAAGGAAACAGAGTGCCTCTCTGCATCAACCCGCAGTCTGCTGCTTTTAAGAGCTTTATTAGGTAACTATATGGATGCAATCCTTACTTTCTTGTGATTAAAAGGAAGCCACTGTGATTTGGTGTTCCCACATATTCCTGGTTTTATTTAGATTAGATCCTATAGATAAAAAGAAGATTTTCTTTTACGAGTCTTGGCTTTAGTCCAAAACAAAGTAAAAAGCGTTAGCAGTCGTTTTTAACACCGACACCGATTCGTTGGTTGTGTCGGGCTGGCGCACTAGCAGTTTTGATCCCAGATGACGCACACGGGTAGCTAGGGCTCCTCCTGCTGTGGCTTCATGCTGGCCGCTGCCCTCGAGTTAGACGTGGTCATCTGGGCTCCCACCACCTTAATAATAACTGCAAGCGAGATTATTTTCTAGGTATGGTGCTAGTGTGTCGTTTAGAGACCTTTATGGCCACCTCAAAATCCAACAAGCCTCGTTCTCCTTGTCTGTTGGTCTGTCTTTCTCTCTCTCTCTCTCTCTCTCTCTCCTTCTCTCTCTGTCCTTTCTTCTCCATCTCTTTTTCCTAACTCCTTGCATCACTTAAGTCCAGTCAGGAGAAAGAAACCATACCCAGTAACGTGAACAGGGAAAAGCTAATAGCGAGAAGCATTGCCTAGGAAAAGATGGTTAACTTCTAAAAGGTGCATTAGAAGATTCTGGAGTGTCCCAAAGTAGCAAATGCAAAAAGCAGGTACTCCCTGTAGACCGAGAGAAGAGTGAACGAGGAAGAAATTAAGAATTTGGAGGAGGCCCCTCCACCCAAGGCTAACAAGATTTGGACGCTCTTTGGAGAGGATGTGGCTGCCATAGGAACACATGCAGCGTTGAGGGTGGTGAGGAAACTTTGCAAAAGGAGTGAGCAGAACTGCTCCGTCAGGGGGCCTGTCGGGTGCAGAGAGACTTGCCAGAAAGTTTGGGTAGAACCAAACTGGGTCTTCCATGTCAAAAAACCAAAAAACAAAACACCCCACACCAGAACCGGGAATGGCAGCTGCTTCCTGCTGCTGTGGCCGTGCAGTGCCCTCCCATCACAAGGCAGGTGGCAAAGGCCAGCGCGAGCAGGGCCTGGCCACAGGATCACAAAGCGGGACAGAGAAGGACAGACCTGGGTCTGAGAAGCCACCCTCTCCCTCCGTTCTTCCCTACCCGCCTGTCCTGCCTTCTTCCCGCTTGTTTTCCTTTGAACCTGCCGTGACCTGGTGTTGGAAGTCAGTTGAATTTGTTGAATACACGTCAAGAATTTTTGTCGAGAGCTTTTTAAATCAGGGTGACTTTCGTTTCTTTCATGGATGTGTCTGTGGAGAGAAGGAGTTAGGTTGCCTTTTTGGTTTTCTCCATGGTTTAAAATTGCTTCGTTTTATTATTTTCCCCTAAGAGTCAATGACCCAGCCACTCACATGTTTCCGTACCTTTTGGGTGCCGCTTATTCAGTATCCAGGGCCCCAGGGAAGCAGAGGGCTTATAGGCCCCGCCCCGCCCCTGCAAGTTTGTAATCTAGTTAGCAAAATTAGAAATTATGTGAAATAACTGAGAAAACAGATCTGGGGATAACAGATGCTAAGTGATTATCCATTACTACCGAATTAATACGTGATAAAGAGTGCTTAGAAGGCTCATTCAAAATAGGTCCCTGCTGAAAGTCACTGTATTTTGAGAGACTACTTTTAACTGGGTCATTCTGCGTCCTTTTAAGTTACTTTCCTGGTTGGTGATAGACATGATTGCTCACAGTACCCACCACTCGCTTCGTATTACCAACTAGACGCGGTGGAAAAGCATTTCACATACGTTACTCACGCACCCACCACAGGAGCTGGCGGGGCAGGTGGCGTCCTCCCTTCCGGGAGAGCAAAGGGGAGAGGATTTGCTCAGCGCCCACGAGTCACTGACCTGTCGTTCTCAGGCCCATCACTGTCGCCTTGCTGCTAGGCGCACACTCTTGAATGAACGGTGACAAGTTAAACACACCAAAACCCAGAAATGGACGTTAGGGTTTTTTGAAAGGCAGGGAGGAGGCCACGCAGCACTGACTCGCGCTCTTGCCCTTTGTGGTGTCACAGCCGGTTTCACCGTGTCTCCGTTTTCTTCCAGTTCCACTGTCGCCCAGCCGTCCGAGATGCCCCCATCTCCTTTGGTGTGGGAGTGACGGTGGAAGATAATGTACTACTGAAGATGTAATGTAGCTTTCCACTGGAGTCTGGGATTTGCAATTCTGGAGGTTAATCATGCTCGTACTGTAATTTTACTAATGAAGTTTTAAATTAACAACCACTACTTGTATGATACGAATAATATTTAGAAATGTTACTAGACTTTTAATCTTGTAAAGTGGTTGTGCTTTTAGAAGAAAAATATTTTACCCAGAGTTGCACATGTTTTATGAACTTAGTGCCGCTGTTATGGCTCATGTCAGAACAAAAGAGAATTGAACCAAATTTGGGGTTTTGGGGTTTTGTGTTTCTGTTTTGTTTTGCTTTTTTTTTTTTAATGAAGTGAGATTGTTCACATACACACACACACACACACACACACACACACACACACAACAGTCGTCCATTTTGATATTTGAGCCATTCCTGAAAATTTGGGGTTTTCTAAAACAAGAGAATCTAGACACCTTGCCTGCGACCAATCATGGCGCCACGTGAGTGGATCGTGGCTGCACCTGGGGGCGGGGTGGGGGTGGGGCACGCCACCTGATGATCAAGCCCTATAATTAGCTTCTCATTAGCGCTGTGACGGTGATGTGTGCTGTCTAAAATCCAATGTTGTGGGTAGAGAGAATGAGTTTGTGACTAGGAGAGACTAAACTTCTGTTTTCCTTACCCAGTATAAATATATATATATATATTTAATCTATTTTTATTAGAAGTTTTTCTGCTCTTTCTTACATACAAGAACCCCCCACCCCCGGCATGCATCTTCCATGTGTGTAAATAATTCATTTCTGGGCTAATTTCAAAAGAATCCCAATATTGCTGTATAGAGAGAGAACTAGCTTGCACATTTTAGGTCTGTGAAATTTTGTGAGACTTTTCCTGCACTGGACAGTTAAAAAAAAATAAAGACAAAAATGAATTTTTAAAAATTTTAAAGCCACAAAAAAAAAGGCACATAGGGAATTATGTCAAATGTGTTTGTGTCCTTAGGCAAAGCTGTGGGAGTCTTGAAATGTCACAGTAGTAAATAACTTATTACTTTTTGACAAATTCTTTTTTTCTGTTGGAACACTGAATTCTTCTGTGCATATGTATATATAAATACAAACTGAAGGCCTCTACCTCCTGGAGTTATACAACTTGGCTTGTTTACCTCCACATGCTGATGATGACTATTTTTTTTTTTTAAGTTCAATGTGGAGACTTGAAACTTGAATGTCCCTTCCAACTTTTATATTAAAAATAAAAAGACAAGAAAATTGAAGATCGTTTTTCACCTGTACAAGGAATACTAATGGATTGTCTTAAAATTGGTCTAGGAAAAAACCTTGGTGTGTGTTATGGACAATTAACTGTTAAAGTTATTGTAAGTTATCTGTATTTAGCAGAGTATTTTCATCTTGAGTGATCTGAGCTGAATTTGAAGACTATTAATAAGTTATGTTTGGAAGTTTTAACTTCAATGAAGTAATTATTTGCTGTGAAAGAAACAAAACATTGAATTACTAAACAAAGATGGTGCAATATCTTTGTTTTTTTTTTTATGAGGCTCCTGAGAATCAACCCAACTGAAGCATTTCAATTCACTTGAATGAGAAACGTGTTTAGTATCAAAAGAGCCCAAGAAGACACTGGTGTGGAAGGCACAATCTCAGAGGTTGGTCCGTTAACCGTGCCACACTTACTGGTCACTTTGTACAATGTAGATTTGAAGTACAGTGGTGAAAACATTAAATGTGACATTTGAAAAAGATGTGTCATCTTTCTTATTTCGATTCCCTTCCTTTGTTTTCTCTTCAGTACAGCTTTTGTCCTGATTTTGCAGTTTTAAGACATTTCCTATTTATAGTTCTGTTTGGATCTTTGAGGAATTTAGTTGTGGCTTTTAAAAATCTTCCAGAGTTATATGGAAACCAACTTGACAGTAAACTATAAAAGAAAAAAAAAATCTTCCCAGAAAAAAGTCTCAAAAACTTAGTTCACTAACATTAAAGACACTGTGAGTCAAAACATAGCATTTGAAAGTCTTCCCGGGCCTTAGAGTCTAACCCAGTGGTTTTCTTTCAGGTCTGTGCGTGTGTGTGTGTGTGTGTTTGTTGCGCAAAGAACTCTATTTTCAGTGTGAGATACATGAGAGTCCAATACACTAAATGTATACAGGCGGCCTGCTCCGGGTGAAGCAGACTGCCGAGCGCTTGACCTCACGCTCCTCTTCCTTCCCGCCTCCTGCCCGCTGGCAGCCCAAGCGTAACTCCAGCCAAGGAGGAAGACCCCGCCGGGTGGTGGGTGATTACGGCCTGACCCCAGACTGCCTGGCTTCGGAGCGCCTTCCCTGCGGCGGTGAGGCCACAGGACTCCCGAGTTTGTAGACGACGCACATTTACCCCTATCTTTTCTTGATTAACAAAATGAATGGGGTTTTTTTTTCCTGACAAGGAAGGACTGGACTGTTCAACTACTAATACACACACACATATTAGTTTGTCCATCCAGTAAACTTTTTAATATCTGCTGAGCGTAAGAATTGCCTAAGAATCGGGCGCCTGGTGGCTCAGTCGGTTAAGCGGCTGACTTCAGCTCAGGTCATGATCTCGTGGTTCGTGGGTTCAAGCCCTGCGTCAGGCTCTGTGCTGACAGCTCAGAGCCTGGTGTCTGCTTCAGATCCTGTGTCTCCTTCTCTCTGCTCTTCCCCTGTTCATGCTCTGTCTCTCACAAAAAAACATTTTAAAAACTTTTAAAGAATTGCCTAGGAAGGAGGCCTTGCAATATAATAGTGCTTAAATAAGAAAACTAGTTTTTATCACTTACAAGAGAGAATTAAGAATTGCACATATAATGGTTTAAAACCAATTCTTCCCAGATAAATATTAGATAAAATATATTGACCTGTTCCCACTGGAACTTGGTCAGCCAACCAAGGGATGTGTCCCTCAGTTCCTTATCTAAAATTATTGATGACTGCAGGGCACCTGGGTGGCTCAGTCGGTGACATCTGACTCTTAACATCAGCTCGAGTCATGATCCCAGGGTCATGGGATTGACCTGTGTTGAGCTCCACGAGCCTGCTTGGGATTCTTTCTCTTTCTCTCTGCCCCTCTCCCCACTCGAGCTCACTCTCTCTCTCCCTCAGCAGGCATCTTTTCATGTGCCTGTTGACCACCTGTATGTGTTCTTTGGAGAAATCCTTATTCTTATCCCCTGCCAATTTTTTAATTACATTAATTTCTGTTGAGCTGTAGGAAGTTCCTTGTATATTACAGATAGTAACCCTTTATCACATATATGGCTTGTAAATATCTTCTATTCAGTAGGTTGCCTTTTTGTTTTGATGGTGGTTTCCATTGCTGTGCAGAAGCTTTTTCATTTATTTTTGCCTTACTTTTCCATATTGGAGTCTGATCCACCAAGATGCCCCTAAAATCGGTGTCAAGGAGTTTACTACCTGTTTTCTTCTTGCCATTTTGTGGTTTCAGATCTTATATTCAAGAATTTCATCCAGTTTGAGCTAATTTCTGTGTGTAGTGTAAGGTAGTGGTCTAGTTTCATTGTCTTGCACGTGGCTGTCCAGTTTGCCCAGCACCATTTATTGAAGAGATTATCCATTCTCTATTGTATGTTCTTGGCCCCTTTATCATAGATCAGTTGTCTCTGTATGTGTGGGTTTATTTCTGGGCTCTCAGTTATGTACCAACACCATACTGTTTTGATGACTGTGGCCTTGTAGTATGGTTTTAGATCAAGGAGCCTGACACCTCCAGCTTTATTGTTTTTTCTCAAGATTGCTGTGGCTATTTAGGATCTCTTGTGGGTCCATACAAATTTTGGAATTATTTGTTTTAGTTCTGTGAAATATACCATTGGAGTTTTGATAGATATTCCATCAAATCTGTAGATTGCTTTGGGTATTACAGACATTTTAACAATATTAATTCTTCTAGCCTATGAGCACGGAATACCTTTCCATCTGTTTGTGTCCTCTTCAGTTTCTTTCATTAGCATATTCCTAGATAATTTATTCTTTTTGATGCCATTGTAAAAAGTGTTGTTTCTCATTTCTCTTTCTGGTGTCTTGTTATTGGTATGCAAAACTGCCACAGATACTGTATTGTTTGGGATCCTACAGCTGTCCTGAATTCAGTTATTAGTGCTATCAGATTTTTGGTGTATATATACACACATACACAAACACACACACAGATACATATATATAGATACACGCACACAAACATATATATAAACACATATGTATATACATACATTCATGTCATTGGCAAATAGTAACAATTTTATTCCTTCTTTTCCAATTTGAATGCCTTTTATTTCTTTTTCTTACCTAATTACCATGGCTAGGACTTACAGTACTGTGTTGAAGAAAAGTGGGAAGAATGCACCCTTGCCTTGTTCCTGGTCTTAGAGGAAAAGCTTTTAGCTTTTCACCACCGAGTATGATGTTAGCTGTAAGATTCTTATGCATGACCCTTCTTTATGACATACATTCCCTCTATACTCGCTCTGTTGAGTGTTTTTATTATAAATGGATGTTGAATTTTCTCAGAGGCTTTTTCTGCATCTATTGAGAGGATTGTGTGATTTTCTTTTCTTTTGTTACGGTGGGTATCACATGGATTGATTTGTAGGTATTGAGCCATCCTTGCATCCCTGGAATAAACCCCACATGGTCATGGTATATGATCCTTCTAATGTATTGTTGGACTTGCATTGCTAATACTTCATTGAGGATTTTCACATCTGTGTTCATCAAGGATATTGGTCTGTAACTTTCTTTTTCTGTGGTGGCCTTGTCTGCTTTTGATATTAGGATAATGCTGGACTCATAAAATGTTTCTAGAAGCTTTCCCTCTTCTTTAGTTTTTTGGAAGTGTTTGAGAGGGGCGCCTGGGTGGCTCAGTCGGTTGAGCACCCGGCTTCGGCTCAGGTCATGATCTCACGGCTTGTGGGTTTGAGCCACGCGTCAGGCTCTGTGCTGACAGCTGGCTCAGAGCCTGGAGCCTGCTTCACATTCTGTGTCTCCTCTCTGTGACCCTCCCCTATTCCCACTGTCTCTGTCTCTCAAAAATAAATAAAGAACAAAAAAAAAATTAAGAAAAAAAAGGAAGTGTTTGAGAAAGATTGGTATTAAGTCATCTTTGTGTGGTAGAATTCTCCAGTGCAGCTCTCTAGTCCTAGAGTTTTGTTGGGAGATTTTTCATTACTGTTCATCCTCTTAACTACTAATCAGTCTCCCTATTTTCTGTTTGTTTATGATTCAATCGTGGAAGACTGTATGTTTCTAGGAATTGATCCATTTTTTTTCTAGGTTGTCCAGCTTGTTAGTGTATAATTATTTTCCCTACATTTTTTTAATTTTTTGATGTTTTATTTATTTTTGAGAGAGAGAGAGACAGTATGAACAGGGGAGAGTCAGAGAGAGGGAGACACAGAATCTGAAGACAGGCTCCAGGCTCTGAGCTAGCTGTAAGCACAGGGTCTGACGTGGGGCTCGAACCCACAAACCGTGAGATCATGACCTGAGCCAAAGTTGAATGCTTAACTGACTAAGCCACCCAGGTGTCCCCTACACTTTTAAGTGACTTTCAGGGAATGACCAATGCCCAGAATCTTGGGAAGAAGGGGTAAATAACAATGTCTTCACGTTGCTAATGGTAGAACTTTTAACAAGTAGATCTTTCTTCTCACAAGTCGGCATTTATGTTAGGTAGCTGACCTCCGAGATCTCCAATACGGTGCTCAGTCTCCTCGTGTCTCAGGGAAATAATCAAAGATCTATAAAGAGGGGCACCTGGGTGGCTCAGTGGGTTAAGTGTCTGACTCTTGATTTCATGTCAAGTCATAATCTCATGGTCATGAGATCAAGCCCCGCATTGGGCTCTGCACTGAGGGTAGGCCCTGCTTCAGATTCTCTCTCTTCCTCTCTGCCCCTTCCCCACTCGTACTCACATGCATACCTCTCTCTCTGTCAAAATATTTTTTTAAAGATCTCTAAAGAAAGACGGGTTTCACTTTTTAAGAACACTAATTTTCAGAGCTCATCCTCCCCGCCAACTTACCTCCATCCAGTTCTTAATTGCAGCAACGATATCAGTTTTTTAGAATGAACAGCTTAACTTGAGAGTCTTTGAGAATGCTTATCCTTGAGAAGAGAAACCTTGCAAAGACAGTATTATGGATTCCTTTTAAAACCATATTGGTTTTGGGGCGCCTGGGTGGCTCAGTCGGTTGAGCCTCCGACTTCAGCTCAGGTCAGATCTCACGTTCGTGGGTTCGAGCCCCGCGTCAGGCTCTGTGCTGACAGCTAGCTCAGAGCCTGGAGCCTGCTTTCAGTTCTGTGTCTCCTTCTCTCTCTGCCCCTTCCCCTCTCATGCTCTGTCTCTTTGTCAAAAATAAATAAAACATTAAAAAAAAATTTTAAACCATATTGGTTTTGTGCATGTGTCCGTATTCCGTTCACACTGTACCACTCAAAAAAGGATCATGCAGGGAATCACTCTCCTTAGAGTCAAACCACCCTTTCCAGCTGCTGTGGGTCATTCCAGAGATATTCTGCAGAACAAAGTTTATATGTTGTTATAGGAAGGACAGGATAATCTGCACACCGCCCCGCGCCTGCCTCCTTCGTGTGATATGTGTGCAAGATCGTTCCATTTGAACACACGGAGCTAAAGCTTTTAATTTGAGCCACGTTTTTTATTATAAAGGTGAACAGTAACTTGAATTAATTACCCCTTATCCATGTTCCTATCCTTTGTCATGGCATTTTTTTTTCCCATGAGGACAAATGGAAACCAACTAGCCCAGTTTTCCCCCAGGTAAGCCATCACTCGTATCTGTAGTAGTACCTGTTTTCTTAAATCAATTTTATGACACATTTTCTTAAAAGACAAGTATTCAAACCACATTAAAAAAAGAAAAACCTGGGGCGCCTGGCTGGCTCAGTCAGTTAAGCCTCTGACTTCGGCTCAGGTCATGATCTCACAGTTTGTGGGTTCAAGCCCCGCATCGGGCTCTGTGCTGCCAGCTCAGAGCCTGGAGCCTGCTTCGGATTCTCTCTCTCTCTCTCTCTCTCTCTCTCTCTGCCCCTCCCCCACTCACACTCTGTCTCTCTTGCCCCCCAAAAATAAGTAGTAAAACATTTTTAAAAATTAAAAAAATAACCAGTTTTTCCAGCTCACCAAACACCCTAAGAAAATCAAGAGGCATTTAGTTGTATTAACTCGACTCGTTCAACTGTGACTGTATCTGCTCATTTGCCTGGCTTTTTTTCATTCCATCTTGTTTGCCAAGAACTTGTATCATTCAAGAGTTCCTCGATCATTTTACCAACAGGGACCTTAAAAATTAATATGCATTGGAGCACCTGGGTGGCTCCATTGGTTAAGCGTCCAACTCTTGACTTTAGCTCAGGTCACCATCTCACGCATGGCTCACGCTGCTCATGCAGAGCAGACAGTGCAGAGCCTGCTGGGGATCCTCTCACCCCTCTCTCTGCCCTTCTCCTGCTCTCTCTCTCAAAACTAAACTTAAAAAAATATTAACATGTCTTCACATACACCACACATCTGGCAAATAAAGACCAATAGAGTGCCCACATTTTTAATGTCCATGCGCTTGACTGTCAAGAATCATGTGATGCTGAGTTTTACAACCAGTTGTGTTCACAGATCTTTTTAAGTACAGCAAAAATACTTCCAGCAACATAAGTGATTTCATATTCTAAAAAACAAACTCTGTTAGACACCTAGGAATTCTTAATGAAATACAGCAATAAGTAGCTAAGCTTACAAAAAGAGGGAAATTTTGAGAACCAAAACCAAAGAGTACGGGAGCCATTGCTTCTCTGAAACCATTTGCCATCGGGTAAATATATATATTATATAATATACTATATATATAGACATTTTATACATGGCAGCTAATGATAATAACTAATATTTATTGACTGATTACAATGTGCCAGGCCCTGTTCTAAGAAATGTACAAATACTAATTGTACAATAACCCCATAAGGTGGGTACTATAATTAGCCCCATCTTTCAGAGAAAGAAACAGACTCAAAGAAACATGCCCATGTATGTCGTTTATAGGTCAGATTTATGCTACCATGGAAGCCTGGGAAATGCAAATCAAAAAATTTTTAATTTTTTAAAGTTTATTTATTGAGAGAGAGAGAGAGAGAGAGAATCCCAAGCAGGCTCTGTGCTGTCAGTGCAGAGCCCAACATGGGGCTCAAACTCACAAACCGCAAGATCATGACCTGAGCTGAAGTCAGGGCCAGATGCTTAACTGACTGAGCCACCCGGGCTCCCCACAAATCAAAATATTAAAGTGGCCTTCAGTTAATAGAGCCCTGGGGTGCCTGACAAAAGCAAACATAGGTGCTATTGATGGGAGTGCATCCTTACCTGAAGTCTCAAAAGATTCCAGTAGATAAAACACACTCAAAAAATGAGTTCACAACCCCAAATTACAAAACATAAGGAATTAAGTTGCTATACATAAGAGACCATTAATTACAAGTGAAGTACGTCAGCTACTGAAAGTACTGGATGCAGAATACAAAATGATATGCTTTGGGGTGGTTCAGTCAGTTAAGCATCCGACTCTTGATTTTGGCTCAGGCCATGATCTCCCAGTTCATGAGATCAAACCCCATATCAGGTTCTGCACTGACAGCTCGGATTGGGATTCTCTCTCAAAAAAAACTTTAAAAAATGATTATGCTTTAAAATATTGAGAAATGAAGGTACAATATTGTACTTATTTTTAAAAAAGCAAGAAATAAAATCATCCAGGTCTCCTGAGTGACTTGGTTAAGTGTCCACTTTCAGCTCAGGTCATAATTTCAGGGGTTGTGGGTTCAAGACCTGCATTGGACTCTACTGATAGCTCAGAACCTGAAGCCTGCTTCAAATCCTGTGTCTCCCTCTCTCTCTCTCTCTCTCTCTCTCTCTCTCTCTCTCTCTCTCTCTCTCTCTCTCTCTCTCTCTTTGCCCCCCCTCCCTCACTTGCACTCTGTCTCTCTCAAAAATGAATAATTGTTCAAAAAATTTTAAGAAATAAAAGTCAACTGAACTATGACCAGGCAAATTTGAAAAATAATAAACTTACACAAATGAAAAGAAAGTCATCAGATGTAAAAATAGATTTATGGATAAGTTAAACAGTTCAACTGAATACTGTCAAAGAAAAACTCAAGCTTGTGAAAGATTACCCAGAATATATTACCAAATGTACAGCAAAAACAAATTTGCATGGAAAATAATAAAAGACATTAAGAGACTTAGGGGATAGAGGGACAAAGATCAAATCTATAAAATTGTGGTCTCGGGGCGCCTAGGTGGCTCAGTCAGTTAAGCATCTGACTTCGGCTCAGGTCATGATCTCACAATTTGTGGGTTCGGGCCTCGCATCAGGCTCTGTGCTGACCGCTCAGAGCCTGGATCCTGCTTTAGATTCTGTGTTTCCCTCTCTCTCTGCATCTCTCCCATTCATGCTCTGTTTCTCTGTCTCAGTAATAAATAAACATTAAACAAAAAAAAATTTTTTTTAATTGCAGTCCCAAAGAGAACAGACGATAGACAAAATTGAGTAGCTGAAATACTCCTAGATTTTGTCATAGTAGGGAATTCCTGAATTTAGGAATCACACTAATCATAAGCAGGATAGATAATGTGTTCTAGTGGAAATGCAGCATGACAAAGTGGCCTTAAATGTAAGAAAACATGGCCTAAAAAGAATAGCATTGAAAACTTCCCAACAGCAACAATCAAACTGAGAAGACGACAAACAATTGAGTCAAAGTTTTGAGAAGAAATGTTACCCTAGAATTACCAACTATTCGTAATATGCAGATTCAGTTTACTCTGAATAGGTCATTAGCATCAGCAAAGGCACTTCCAAAGGATGTCCCTCAAGAGGAACAAGCCAACCTCCAGGGCAAGAATCGTGAACCAAGAAATTGGTGAACGTGTAGGGAAACTACGCAAGCCCAGACGGCACAGAGCAGGAAGTGCCTAGTTGGGAGGGGAATAAAGGCCGGGATTCGCTAAGCTGTGATACACACACCTGCGGAGAGAAATGAAGTCTCCCGGAGGCCCACGGGCACATAGATTTTTAAGGGAGTCGACGTCAGGAGGTTTCTGCCACCCTCATTCCCCAGGATGTCCTCCACCTCCCCCGTCACAATCCCCATGCTGCTCCACCAGAGACCTACTTCCCACACCGTGCGCGGTGGCCCTGTGTGTAATAATCCTGGTTGCTAAGTAAAAGGAACAACAGGAAACTGTTTTTGTTTATAAAGCCCTCACCTCTTTCATCTCACTGCTCTCAGATAACACATCAATCTGGAGAGACAGATAACCTCTTGAAAGCAAAGCAAAGAGAGCATTAGTAAGAAATATTGAGACTGGCAGGATTTTACTTCATTCAGGCAACAAATTCATACCACAGCTCTGTCTTAAAATTCCGAGGCGAGCAGGTTGTTTTTTATGGAAACATGTATAAAATGAAGCCAGGCTTTTTCTAAGAGAAACTAAATCTATTTTGACTGCCTAGTTTGCCAATAAGGGCTTTCCAATCGGTTCATATGGTCGTCATGTTTTCCATAATTAGAATTAGCTGGAATCAGGAGCTATCAAATTCTGACAAAAATATATTTAAAGCATAAGATTAAAAAATTATCAAAAAATATTGTGCAAACGTTGGCAAGAGTGTGGAAGTTGGAATCCTTGTGCGTTGCTGATGGGAATGGAGAATGGTGCAGTCGCTATGGGAAATTGTGGCGGTTCCTAAAATTAGACTTATTCTTTGATCCAGCCATCCGACTCTGGGTATATACGTAAAAGAACAGAAGCCAGGGCCTTAAACAGATATTTGAACACCAATGTTCGTAGCATTGATTCACAATAGCCAAAAGGTGGAAACTCATCCAAGGATGAGTGAATGAACAAAATGTGGGTGTAGAGGCGCCTGGGTGGCTCAGTAAGCATCCGACTTCGGCTCAGGTCATGATCTCACCGTTCATGAGTTCAAGCCCCACATTGGACTCTGTGCTGACACCTCGGAGTCTGGAGCCTGCTTCGGATTCTGTGTCCCGCCCCCTTTCTCTCTGCCTCTCCCCTGCTCATGCTCTCTCTCTCCCAAAAATAAATGAACATTAAAATTGTTTTTAATTTGGTGTGTATGTATACACTATGGATTATTCAGACTTTAAAAGGAAGGAAATGCTGACATATGCTACATAGATGAGCCTTGAACACATCATGCGACGTGAAAGAAGCCGAAAACAAAAGAAAACATTGTATGATTCTATTTACACGAGGTACCTAGACCAAACTCCTAGAAGGTAAGTATACTGGGTACCAGGTGGGGGCGGGCTTGAGCGGGGAAGGGAGCATTAACGTAGGGAAACTCAGTTCGAAATGATGAGACAGTTCTGGAGACGGATCCTGGTGATGGCTGCGCAACAGTATGAATGTACTTAATGCCCCTGGACTGTACACTTAACATGTTTATGTGTTTTTTTATTCACTTTTTGAAAGACAAAGAGAGACAGTGTGAGCAGGGGAGGGTCAGAGAAGAGGGGGAGACACAGAATCCGAGGCAGCCTCAGGGCTCTGAGCCGTCAGCACAGCACGACTCGGGCTCGAATCCATGAACTGCGATCACGACCTGAGCCGAAGCCGGCTGCTTATCCGACTGAGCCCCCGGCGCCCCTGCGCTTAACATGTTTAAAGTGGTCAATTTTGTGTCTATTTTACCACAAGTAAAAATAGACGTACGCACAGCTGTCTGTCCCCGAAATAGATGTTTCATCGTTACAGCGCTTATTTTTTTGTCTCTTTTCAAGGTGATAAAATCATTTGAAGGATATAAAATAAATTAATTGTAAATTTAGGGGCTCATTTCCGAACTCTCATTTCAATTGCATTGATCTATATGTCTGCCTTTATAGCAATCACTGGGATTGATTATTGTAGCTTTGCGGTAAGTTTTGAAATCAGAAAGTGTTAAGTCCTCCGACTTTATTCTTTTGCAACACTGTTTTGGCTCTTCTGAGTCCCTTGCATTTCCATATGAATTTTAGAATCAGCTTATTAATTCTGTAGAGACCAGCTGAGATTTTGATAAGGATTGCATGAATCTGTAGATCAGTTTGGGGCATTTGCCATGTAAACAGTATTAAATCTTCCGTCCATGAACATGAAATGTCTCTCCATTTATTTACTCTTCTTTCAGTTCTTTCAAGGTTTCATAGTTTTCAGCATACAACTCTTGTACTTCGTTAAATGTATTTCCAAGTAGTTATTTTTGATGGAATTTTCTTAACTTCATTTTCAGATTGTTCATTGCTAATATATAAAAATAAGGGCGCCTGGGTGGCTCAGTGGGTTAAGCCTCCGGCTTCAGCTCAGGTCAGATCTCACGTTCGTGGGTTCGAGCCCCACGTCTGGCTCTGTGCTGACAGCTAGCTCAGGGCCTGGAGCCTGCTTCCAGTTCTGTGTCTCCTTCTCTCTCTGCCCCTCCCCCTCTCATGCTCTGTCTCTCTCTGTATCAAAGATAAATAAAACATTTAAAAAAATTTTTTAAATACGACTGAGGGGCACCTGGGTGCCTCAGTCATTTGAGTGTCCAACTCTTGATTTCAGCTCAGGCTATGATCCCAGGGTCGCAGGCCTAGCATAGAACCTGCATGGAATATATTCTCTCTCTCTCTCTCTCTCTCTCTCTCTCTCTCTCTCTCTCAGAAAGAAAAAGGCGGGAGGGGAGGGGGAGGTGCCTGGGTGGCTCAGTCAGTTAAGCATGCAACTTCGGCTCAGGTCATGATCTCATGGTCCATGAGTTAAGCCCCACATCGGACTCTGTGTTAGCAGCTCAGAGCCTGGAACCTGCTTGTGATTCTGTGTGTGTGTCTCTCTCTCTGCCTGTCCTGCGCTCACACTGTCTCCCTCTTCCTCAAACACACACATATTTTTTACTTAAAAAAAAGAATTAAAAAGTACAATTGATTTTTGTATATATATTTTTAAATATTTATTTATTTTTGAGAGAGCACGAGCAGAGGAGGGGCAGAAAGAGAAGGAGACACAGGATCCAAAGCAGGCTCCAGGCTCTGAGCTGTCAGCACAGAGCCCGACACAGGGCTGGAACTCACAAACTTTGAGATCATGACCTGAGCCGAAGTTGGCTGCTTAACTGACTGAGCCACCCAAGGCACTTCTGAATTTAGTATGTTGATATTTATTCCATAGCCTGGCTGAACTCACTAATTAGTTCTAAGAATTTTTTAATGTATTCCCCTTAGGATTTTATAATAAAGTTTAACATCCTCTGGAAAAACACTGTAATCCAAAAACTCTACATAAAGTTTTCCTACCCCCCCAGGGGGGCAAAACGGAATAATAAGACATTTCCAGTTATGTGGGTTTTGTGGGGGGTTTTTTATTGCTGATGCCATTTAATAAGGAAATCTTTTGTTTTGTTTTTGTCGTTGTTGTTTCATTTTGGGGGGCAGTTAGGCTTGGCTATCTCTGTCCTGCCAAAAACTTTGTCTTTTGTGGGCGCCTGGGTGGCTCAGGTGGTTGAGTGTCCGACTTCAGCTCAGGTCATGATCTCACAGTTCATGGGTTCGAGCCCCGCGTCAGGCTCTGTGCTGACAGCTCAGATCCTGGAGCCTGTCTTCAGATTCTGTGCCTCCCTCTCTCTCTGCCCCTCCATGTTCATGCTCTGTCTCGATCTCTCAAAAATAAACATAAAACAATTTTTTTAAAAAGAATTTATCTTTTGAAAGATGTCAAACCTACTAAAAAGCAGAAAGAAATAGTACCGTTGACTATTGAACACTATTGGTTTGTGCCATGTAGGTCTACTTATCATGGATTTATCACAACCATAATATTAATGTATTTTCTCTTATAATTTTTCTGAACATTCTCTTTTCTCTAGTTCTTCTGTAAGAATACAGTATATGATACATAGAACATATAAAATACTTGTTAATTGACTATGTTATAGATACAGCTTTCAGTCAACAGCAGCCTATCAAATTTGGGGGAGTCAAAATTATACAGATTTTTTACTGCCTGGGGGGTGTCAGCACCCCTAACCCCTCATTGTTCATGGGTCAACTGTATGATGAAAACCCAAATAGGGGCACCTGGGTGGCTCAGTCAGTTAAGCATCTGACTCTTGATTTCAGCTCAGGTCATGATCTCATGGTTCATGGGATCGAGCCCCATGTCAGGCTCTACGCTGACAGTGTGGAGCCTGCTTGGGATTCTCTCTTTCTCCCTCTCTCTGCTCCTCCCCACCACCACTCACACTCTCTCTTTCAAAATAAGTAAACGAACATTAAAAAGAAGAAGAAGAAAACCCAAATACCCTTCACCTATATTACATTTGCCACATTTGCTTTATTAGTCTATCCGCAAATATGTATATACATGTATACTTAAATATACAAATATATGTACTTTTAAAATTTTTTGCTGAGAGGCACCTGGGTGGCTGAGTTGGGTAAACACCTGACTTCAGCTCAGGTCATGATCTCAGTTTGTGGGTACAAGCCCCCTGCTTTGGATTCTGTGTCTCCCTCTCTCTCTGCCCCTCCCCTGCTTGCGCTCTGCTCTGCCTCTCTCTCTCCAAAGTAAACATTAAAAAATTAAATATAATAAATCAAAATCAGTGCAAAAAGATCTATGAACAACAACATATCCAAATCTTAAACAAAGTCTTTGTGATTTAGCCTCCACCTGCTCTGCTCCTCCTCCCATGTTCACAGGTTCTGGGACATGAGAAGGAGGTAATCACTCAAAACAGCTGGCCAGCGGCCCTCTGCCCCCGTGAAACCTACAGCTCTCAAGACAGATCACTCTGAATCTCCCCCCACTTCCACAGCCTCCTTGCTACACCTCTGGCACCAATAGAATCTTAGTTGTTGTTGTTTTTTAAGTTTATTTGTTATGAGAGAGACAGAGACAGTGTGTGAGCAGGGGAGGGGCAGGAAGAGACAGAGAGAAAAAAGGCAGAATCCCAAGCAGGTTCCACACTGTCAGCGCAGACCCCACACTGTCAGCGCAGACCCCAACGTGGGGTTCAAACTCCCAAATCATGAGATCATGACATGAGCCGAAACCAAGAGCCGGACGCTTACCCGACTGAGCCACCCCGCCGCCCCAGAATCTTAGCTTTTGCTAATGAACATAGAACCTTTTGGTTTCAAGGTGTGAAGCCATCTGCTGATTCGACAGCCACAGTGGCTTTCCAGGGCTCATCCTTTTCCATTAGCAAGTGACAAGCTCCACGTGGCAGAGGATTCTTTCCTATTTAGTTCGCTCAACAAGGATGCCAGCTTTGTCTTAGTAAAACGAAGGCACGAGCGGCACCGTGTTTACTTCCAGGACCCACAGTCTAGCAAGAGGGCAGAGACACGCACTCAGATCAGCGCCGCTCAGAGCGAAAGGAACAAACCTGTCACGGAGAGTGGTACAGAGAGGCTCAGGGCCGGCACCAGTGACACCAAATAGAGGCCCGCAGGGGTGGAGGTCTTTGCGCCTTCCAATAGCAGGTGTGGGGGAGGTGGGAGGGCCGTGAGATGTGTGGGTGCATTTTAAGTAGCCGGGAAAGTGAACTGAGAGCAGAGAGGCAAGGACTCCACAGGTGCTGCCACCGAAAGGAAAGAAAGGAAAGGGGCGGGGCCTTCCCCCAGCGCCGCCGAGGTCGGAGGCGAGGACTCCACTTCCCCTACCACGCAGCCGCCGCTGGGCTCCTGGTGTTTGTCTCATCTCAACACGAGTAATTTTCAGAAGGTGCTGAACACTGCCCCTTCTCACTCAGAAAAACAGGGTGACAGCTCAAGACCCCCCTTTTTAAAAAGTCATTTTAAAAAGTTTTTTTAACACTTATTTTTGAGAGGCACAGAGAGACAGAGCATGAGTGGGAGAGGGGAAGAGAGAGGGGGAGGGAGACACAGAATCCAGAGCAGGCTCCAGGCCTCCAAGCTGTCAGCACAGAGCCCAGAGGCTCGAACCCACAAACCACGAGATCATGCCCTGAGCTGAAGTCGGAAGCTTAACTGACTGAGCCCCTCAGGCGCCCCTGAAGTCATTCTTTGACTTAGCCCTTGCTGGGGGTGAGGGAATCTGCTGACAGACCGGCCATGTGCCCCCTCCTCCCCAGGGCCATCTGCCTCCTCCCACTTCTCTGACCTCAAGTTTAGAGCTGTGTTGTTCGTTGTTTGTTTTTTTGATTTTTTTTTTTTTTTTTTTTTTTGGACAGAGAGCCTTGCAGGGAAAGTGCTTGGCCTTGAAAGTCTTTATCTACAGATAACAAACCTGGCTGGGGAGGGCTTTTCTGAGGAGCACTCACATCAGCAGCTGCGCACTTACCACGGTCCCAGGGAAATCCCAGCTGGGGGAGGGGGGTGCCCACACACTCTCCCCCCTCCCGCCTTGTCCTGGAAGCCACCACGGGAGGTGGGGCAGAGCACACCTGGCCAGGTCCCTCGGGAGTAAGCTGTGCATGGAGTGCTCTCCCTACACAACAGGCTCTAGGCCGCAGGACTTTGTGTTCTGACAGCCTTTGGCTGCCCCAGAAGGAAGCTTCGCCTCCCGCCCCCCAGCCCCCTGCTAGGCTCTCTTCCATCCGGCTCTGTCCTCCCTAGTAAACAGCCCGCTCCTGTCCAGAGCCCAGACCCCTCCAGGCCCTCTGGCTTCACCTCCTGCCGGAACAGACACGTGGCTCCCAGCCCTTCAAGGTCTCGGCTTCCCCACAGCCCTCCCTGTGGAGGCTGTTCTCCCCACCACCACCCCCAACACACCAGCCTCCCTCCTCCCCAAGACCATGACCTCCACTCTCTGAGCTTGAGCCATGCTTCGGCCAATGCCCACCTTCCCCTGGGAAACTCCCCTTCCTCCCCCTTGGCAACAGGCTCCCCAGCCTTCTCTCCACCATCCCAGGTGGTCTTTGCCGCCCATCCCTCCAACACCTCGGGCTCTCCGTCCCTTAACTCCATCTCCAAACACCTTCCCCTGCACAGAACCCTTCCACACACCAGGAATTCCGACATCGTGCCCCCCTGTCAAGTCTCCCAATCTTCTGGCCTCTTCATCCAGTGACTCCCGCCTCCAGCATTGCCTCCTCAGCCTCACATTCACGTTCACATTTGACCACACCCTCTGCCCACTCAGCTTCCTCCCTACCCTGGTTGGAATGCATGCTTCACTTCTTCAATCACCTTCTCACCCTACATCTCAAAATCACCCTATGTTTCTTTTTTTTGTGTGTGTGCTTTTAACTCTTTTTGAAGTTATTTATTTTGAGAGAGGGGAGGAGACACAGAAAGTGAGGAGAGAGAGAATCCCAAGTGTGCTCTGTGGGCTATCCGCACACAGCCCCAATGCAGGCTCGATCTCACAAACCATGAGATCGAGACCTGAGCAGAGGTCAAGAGTCAGTCGCTTCAAAGGCTGAGCCACTCCTCACCGCTGTCTTTCTGAACCCCAGCCCTGGATGAGAGAGAATATGCACAAGAAGGGGAGACCAGTAAAAGTAAAGAAAATCTTTTTTTTTTTTTTTTTTTTGAGAGAAAGAGGAGAAATCTTAAGCCCCACGATCAGCACTGAGCCTGACGCAGGGCTCAAGGCCATGATTCTGGGATCAGGACCTGAGCAGAAATCAAGAGTCAGACGCTCAACAGCCTGAACTCCACCCCCCAGGCGCCCTCAACAGCCTTTTTTTTCTGAGCAGACCCCCCCTCCCTGCTCACAGCACATGGCCTCGGAGACTGGGCCTCCAGATCCGCGACCCCCCACCTCAGATGGGCCTTCCTCTGCACTGCCACTGATCTCTATGTTCTAGTCCCAACCGGCCATCCTGGGGCAGAGCTCCTCTGAATTAACCCTTTCATTCTCTCCAGCTCCTGGGGCGCCTTGAGCCACATTCCCAGCCTTCCTTCCTCCTGCAAGGACAATATTCCCCCCCCAACCCAGAAACTTCAAACAGCATCTAAACAAGAAAAAAGTGTCCTAGTGTCTCTCATCTGAGAAACAAAAAGGCCATCTCTGGAGTACATCTCCCTCAAGCCACTGTCCCCTCTCTCTCCTCTCCTTCCTATCCAATGATCTATACTCCGGGTCCTGCTGTCATCTGGTCTCCGACTCCACCAGCCCATACGTTCAGTCGTTGGTCGTAGGGACGCTGTAGGGGCCATTTGGTGCTGCTCTGACCCAGCTGCCCCTTCTCCCCACCATGTTTGTGACATCACACGCCTGTTGTGCACCTGTATCCCATTCCCCTCTTCACCCACCCCAGAGAATGGAGCGCCCTTAAGACCCTTAAAAGAGGCCCTTTGCTTTCAACACCAACTGCCATCAAAGGCTAATGTCACACTAATCTGCATCTCCAGACAGGTTCCTCCAACTGTCCGCTCGACTTCTCCACTCATACAGCAGAGATTGCCCAGGGTCAACACAGAACCTTCTCTTCGACTCACTTCTGTGTCCCACTCCTCAGAGAATGGCTGGGCCTAGCAGACAGCTAAAGATCAATATTTGCAGAACCGGGGGTGGGGGGAGGGGCCTGGGTGACTTAGTTAATGGCGGACTTTGGCTCGGGTCACAATCTCACAATCTCAGGGTTGGTGAGCTGGGGGAGTTGGAGCCCCGCATCAGGCTCTGCGCTGACAGTGTGGATCCTGCTTTGGATTCTCTCTGCCCCACTTGTGCGCGCGCGCGCGCTCTCAAAATAAATAAATGAATTAAAAAATATATCTTTGCAGAATGAATAAATCCTTCCCCATTCATCACAGCCAATCTCTGTCCCAGCCCAAACCGGTCCATCCTCTTTCTATATCCCTGTGCTTCTTGGGTAGTTGAAGCTGGCTCTCTCCTAGGCAACCTTCGGAAGGCTTCCAAGCCCCTCAGGTTCGGCGGGGCTGGGACCTTTCGGGTGGTCCCACGACCCGTGAATGCCGCACCCCTGCACGTATCACAACGCGCTGTGCGGCCGGCCCCGGTGTGCGGCAGCGCGGCTGCATTAGGAGCTGCACTTCCACCAGCGCCCGTGGCCCAGCACACGGGGGCCGCTCAGTAAGCCTCACACGTCTGCAGTGACTCAGTGGGGTGCTGAGCGAAAGGGACCACAGCCCGCCATTCAGTCGGTGGCAAGACCCGGCGGGCGTCAGTCCCGCACTCCCGCCTCTGTCTGCACACTGCAAGCCCGACGCGGCCAGAGAGAAGCCCCGCCCCTGCTCCACGCGGCGCCCCCAACGGCCAATGGAAATGGTCTGCGGGGCACCTCCTCCACACGCTATACTTGTACGAGCCAATGGGCGTGCCCTGCGGCAAGCACATCTCCCGCGGGGGCCTTGCAGCCAGCCAATGGGAGTGGTCGACGTAGCCCTTCCGGGGGCGGGGGGGCGGTTCAGGGCGCGGAGTTCTGGGACCCTGCGCGGGTCGGGACCACTTCCCACGTCGGCGTTCAAGGCCTGCGTGGCGTTGGTTCCTCACGGATCGATAATGGGGGCTCTGAGCATCCGGCGCGGCCTGGAGTGGCTACTGGGCTTCTACTTCCTCTCCCATGTCCCCATCACTCTGCTCTTGGACCTGCAGGCGGTGTTGCCGCGCGAACTCTACCCAGTGGAGGTGAGGGCGACTGTCGGTCTGGACCGCGGTGTCGCTGAGTTTGGGGCCCATCCGCGCGCTGCGGTCGCTCTCCGGCGTCCCCAAGACCTTCCCTCCCCCGCTCTCGCCCGAACGCCAGGGTTCTGCCCCCACCTCCCCATTCCCTCCTTCCCTTCCCGTGCCTCTCCTTACCCTTCATCTCGACGTCTTGCTTGGGGTTTCGTTGGCCCAGACCGTTGCCCCAAGCTGCTTGGGGCAGACACTTGGTCCTTTTAAAGACAGCTCTTCCCTGGGTATGTCTAAGGCTCTCACACCTCACTTCTGGTCACTTGTATTTGAGGGACGTAGCCTGGATGAACCGGTGTCCCAATCGCATGTTGGATTTGTGTGTTCTTTGGAAGAGCTTTAAAATAACGTCTAACTCCAAAGAAATAGTGCCGCAAGTAGCATTAGACCCTTAACAGGGCATTCGCGGATCGTGTTACGTCAGTCTTAGGCTCTGGCAACTTTAAAAGCTCCTAAGTAAATTAACCACACATCAGCCCTTTTAATTAGGTTCAGGGAAGACAGATCACCTGAATAGAAAGAGAGGCGAAAAGCCCCATTTCCTGGTTGTTGATGAGCATTCTTCCCCCAAACTTTGCTTTCATGCTTTTCATTTCTTCAGAGCCCCCGTTTTCTTTTCCCTGGTCTTTGCCTGTCTGGACCCTGTAGCCTTCTTCCGTGGAGCTCCTGTCCTCAAGTTTGTGTCTGTCCACCTTGTCTGCAGAACTGTGGGCAAGACTGACTTACCTAAGTCTTACCTAAAGATGTGATTTTGCCTGTTTCTCTTCAGGTGCTTTTTCTCTGCAGAGCAGAGTTCTAACCTAAGGTCCCTGAGCGCCTGATGGGGTGTGCAAAATTGTGTGTGCCTCGTGTTTTCGGGGAGGAGCGTCTGTAGTTCCCGTGGGCTTTTCCAGGAGTCTGACCCTGCCCAATGATGTACTCCCACTGCACAGTCCTCTTGTTTGCTTCTAGATCCCAAGCATAACTGGGAAGACCTCTGACCTACCTTTCCTTGGGAGAAGGACAGGGAGGGTGTGGAAGTCCAAGAGCATTGGACTGCAGTTTGGAGATGTGGTTCTTTCAAGAAATGCTTCAGCGGCTTGAGCAAGTCAGGGCTCTGCCGAGTAAAACGAGCTCGGACACACAGGGTGTATGCGTTTCCTGTTGCTGCTGTAACAAACTACCAGAAACATAATGGCCATAAACAGCATTTGTTCTCTTAAGGTTTGGGAGGTCAGAAGTTGAAAGTGAATCTCCCAGCCCTAGGGGGCTCTTGGAAGGACCCTAGGGGAGTGCCTGTTCCTTGCCTCTTCCAGTTCTGTGGTGGCCTTGGCTTGTGGCCATACCACTCCCATCTCAGCTTCTGTCACCATTTGGCTGCCTCATCTTCTAGAATTCAGTCTCCCTTCGCCCCAGTTTTACCCAGGCACTTGTGGTTACATCGAGAGCCAGCCAGGTAGTCCGCGTGACCTCCCCATCTCAGGACCAAGACCCTGAACTTCATCCCATCTGCAAAGTCTCTTTTGCCCTATTAGGTTTAGTTCAGAGCTTCCAGAGATCAGGTGCTTTGGGGACGGTTGTTAAGGTGGCACCCACTCTCTCAGCAGGGTGCCACAGCTCCGCGCCAGCCCAGCCATTAATTGCCTTGAAGGAGCCTCATCTGTGGT
The DNA here is from genome assembly GCF_006229205.1 of Suricata suricatta. Classification (NCBI taxonomy): domain Eukaryota; kingdom Metazoa; phylum Chordata; class Mammalia; order Carnivora; family Herpestidae; genus Suricata; species Suricata suricatta. The sequence continues at coordinate 17,161,579 of NC_043716.1, read as the reverse complement.
TTTCGGAGTCTGTGTGGCCACCAGGACTCAGGCAGGCTGCCTGGTTAGTCTTTGATGGGATGCATCCCTTTAATACGGGGCACCTGTGTTACTCCAGGTTTTCCAGACTCAACAGCTGCTGCATTCTTTATCTTTTCTGGATGTGCCATTCCCATGAGTCCTTGCTTACCACCCCCAAATACAGCTAAAATGTGTCCAGCATCATAAACACCCCATGTAAACTTACATATTTGACTTGGGAAAGTTTTCTCAGTTTTTATTAATGTCGACTTACTGTAAAAGGTCAAGGGCCACTGCAAGTAGGACTTGGCCAGAAATTGTGTATATGTGTGTCAGGTGTTAGCGACACAGAGACGTCCTATTTTGGAAGGGCTCTTGTCTCTCTGCACTCTTGTTGCCTTGGAGTAGAGACTGATGGTGTGGTTGCTTCCTTATGGGGAAGATCGTAATAAAAGCCTTGAGTTGTTCTCAGATTCTCTTTGAAAATAATGCCAAATCTTAACGTCTGTTGTGTCTGTCTTCCGTCAATAGGAGGGATTTCTCCTAGAACTAAAATGCTTGTAGAGGGGCACCTGGGTGGCTCAGTCAGTTAAGCTTCCGACTTCGGCTCAGGTCAGATCTCACGTGAGTTCATGGGTTCGAGCCCCGCGTCAGGCTCTGTGCTGACAGCTAGCTCAGAGCCTGGAGCCTGCTTCCGGTTCTGTGTCTCCTTCTCTCTCTGCCCCTCCCCCTCTCATGCTCTGTCTCTCTCTGTATCAAAAATAAATAAAACATTAAAAAATAATAAAAATAAAATAAAATAAAACGCTTGTGGAGACCACATAAAGGTTGGGCTCATCTTCCTTGGTTTGAACCAATCAACGCTTAGGAAAACTCTTACTATGAAACAATAAGAATTTCATTTGGATTGGAACATGGAGAGCGCAGGCAAAGCATTGCTTAGTATCATCTACAGCTGGGTGTCATTGGTTGTGTTAAAATAAGGAAGACCAAAGTGAGCGTGTGGGTGTGAAGTCGGCCTGTGCTCTCATTCTGAGGTAGAGAAGTACAGGACCGGTCGGTGGCACTTCTGGCTTAGAAATCCTTGTGCAGGGGTGCGTGGGTGACTCAGTTAAGCAACCGGCTCTTGCTTTCAGCTCAGGTCACGATCTCATGGTTCATGATTTCAAGCCCTTCGAGAGAGAAACGCTGCTTAGGATTCATATTCTCATTCTCTCTCTCCCCGTCCCCTTCTCCCCCTTCCCACTCACGAGCCCACGTGCTCTCTTTCAAATAAACTTCATCAAAGATATAAACCTTAAAACATGGATTGTGGCCTTAAAAAATGTAAAATCATATAACTTAAAAAAAAAAAAAGAAAGAAACCCCTTTGCATAGGCCGGATAACAATGGTAAGTTGAGACCAATGTGAGTCGGGTGTCAACATTTTGGGGGGACTTAACCTAATAAGAGTAGTTCTTAAGGACCAGTTGCATGCTGAGACCTTAATAGGATCAAACTTGAATTTCTCCGCAGGTGTGTTAATTACGTTCCGTTAAGTACTTGTCACATTTACTGTGTGCTGCCCTTGTTCTAAGAACCACGTACATCAACTCAGTTTATCTTCCCATTCGTGAAGTAAGTTCTATAATGGGCAAACAAGTTCGGTGAGACTTAAGTGCTTTGCCCAGAGCCAGCACTCAGGGCCAGACAATGTCCGTCACTCTGCCAGGGACCTGCCGTTTGTCTTCCACTTGCCCTTAGTCCAGGTGTGGCATCGTGTGGCTCATAGGGGACTGTGGGCAGGTGCTAGGATACTAATTGATTACTACACGAGCTGGCTGACTCGATGATCTTAAGGTTTTTAGGTTTTGGGGCTTTTTTTTAATGTTTATTTATTTTTGAGAGACACAGAGTATGAGTGGGAGAGGGGCAAAGAGAGAGAAAGAGACACAGAATCAAAAGTAGGCTCTAGGCTCTGGGCTCGAACTCAAGAATCATGAGATCATGACCTGAGCCGAAGTCGGATGCTTGTCCCACCGAGCCACCCAGGAGCCCCTCGATGCTTTTAATTTTTGATCTGAGAGACTGTATACAAATTGAATAGAAAATGAAATTCAAACCAAAGTGCCTTTTCAGTTCTACGGTAAATCCTTAAAGCAGGTCATTCCCTCCAATATTCTTTAAGGAAAAGCTAGAGAGCAAAACAAGATGTTAAAAAACATTTGGTCAAGGTCTTACGGATGAGGCGCAGTGACGTAACCTTCATGATTTAGTTCTCCCACTTGACCATCCTGAAAGATGCCTAGAAGGAAGCTTAAGGGAATTGCTGTGAATTTCAGTTTCAAATCAAGTACAAATTCCATATCACTCGGTCAATACATTGGTGATCTAGCCAGAGCCTTTTTGAAATTAAGACTGTGCTAATAGAATGTTTGTTTCTGGATATTTGCTTAGAGCTTCGTTTCTGCAGTGAGGCCGGTGTTTCACAATGCTGAGCCTTTATCTTTTGATTAAAAATTAACAGGAGAAATATTGCAATGGAAAAAAATGGCTTTTCCATTGCAAGCTAAATCCTTACATCAGAAGTTCCCTTTATTTGTCATACTATCTGGACAGATTTGGCTTTGGAGATGGGTGTGTCAGGACGACGCCATCTCCAGGATGGCAAGTATAACAGATGCTTTGGGCCCTTAAAGGCACAGAATGGGCAACCTCAGGCCTTCCTGCTCCCTTCCTCTGCTGGTAGCCATAGGTCTACAAATTTTTTTTAGAGAGAGAAAAGAGCACGAGAGCGTATGAGTCGGGGAGAGGGGCAGAGGGAGAGAGAGAATCTTAAGCAGGCTTCAGGCTCAGTCCCGCAACTCTGGGATCGTGACCTGAGTGGAAAATGAAGAGACAGTCACTCAGCTGACTGAGGACTGAGCCACCCAGGCGCCCCCGGACCTGCCTCTTTTGATTGAACAGTGTAATTAGGAGGGTGGGTCCCAAGCCAGCACTAGGACTGCTAACCCTCGAGCCTTGACATGGCCTGGGTGCTCTATAGTTTGTGGTTTGGGCAGTTTGTTCTACAAATAAATATCTTACGGATCTAACAGAGAACTCTGCAGAGCTACAGTAGTTAAGGAGGAGGAGGAACTTGAGATGTAGGGATTCAGTTGTCTGAAATTGCATCTTTATAGCAGGTAAACTTCTCTCCCTTCCATTTCACCCCCCCCCCCTCAAAAAAGACAAACGCAATTCATTTCTGTGTTTGAGGCAGTTGGGCCCTGGGAGCTTGGTGTACAGCTGCTGTTCAAGGTCAAGTGTTAGGATGGTTTTCATGGCTGTCCCTGATTTATGAAGAACGATACTCTTGGCAGCCTCGCTGCTCTCGTGTGTTAATTTCACAAAGCGCCTACTAAGCTCCTAGGTACTGTTGCTCCCCACGGCAGCTGACAGACAGGGCTAGTGTGGCCAGGGAGTCGCAAGTAGGGTAGCTGAGGGCTGGAAGAGCTGAGGAAAGCTTGGAGGAGGTGACATTCCAGGGAGTCCTTAGGAAGGGGCCATCTAGGCTGCCGTGGGGCTGGGTCGTGAGGGACTCTCCCAGGGGGCCAGAGCTGCCAGGTGATGGAGTCATCGTGCTCTCTCTCTTGTTCACTCTCTCCTCAGCTGAGAAACCTGCTGAAGTGGTATACCAAGGAGTTCAAGGACCCTCTGCTCCAAGAAGCCCCGGTGTGGTTTAAGTCCTTCCTGTTTTGCGAGCTTGTGTTTCAGCTGCCTTTCTTTCCCATAGCAGCCTATGCCTTCTTCAAAGGTTGGTGGTGGGGCAGGGGGGTTGGGTGGGAATCCCATTTTTGCTATGGTATCCGATCCCGGAAGTCTTTTGGGAGAGTGTCTCTGAGGAGAGTGGTCCTTGTAGTTCGTGTGAGGGTCGTCTTGCGGGGCGGGAATGGCCAAGAGAGAGCTTGTAAGGGGACATTCGTGTGGCTCAGGCAGAGGCCTGTGGTTAACGGAGCCCACTGACTGCCTCAGTCACCTGGAAATCTCTCCTACACCTGAGGCTGCTTCAAGATTGAACTTGTTCTGGGGGCGCCTGGGTGGCTCAGTCGGTTAAGCGTCCGACTTCGGCTCAGGTCATGATCTCGTGGTTCAGGAGTTCAAGCCCTATGTCGGGCTCTGTGCTGACAGCTCAGAGCCTGGAGCTGCCTCGGATTCTGTGTCTCCCTCTCTGTACCCCTCCCCCACTCACACTCTGTCTCTCTCTCTCAAAAATAAACAAACATAAAAATATCTTTTAAAAGAAAGATTGAATTTTTTCCTTTTTATTGTCTTTTTAAATTTTTTTTTTTTTTTTTTTTTTTACCCCTGCAGAATTTCTTTTATCACTGGCTTTTACTTTGCTGATTTAGGTAGCACCAAGCTAACCCCTGAAGGGCATACCTTCTCATTTACTCTTAGTGTTCCCGTGAGCCTAATGCTTTTATAAAGACAGTGGCCGTACTCCGGTACATGGTAACTGAGCTTGGATAACCAGTTTCCCACTGGAGCCTCCAGATCCATCTCTCGAACCCCGAGATCATGACCAGAGCCAAAGTCGGACACTTCACCGACTGAGCCTCCCAGGCGCCCCAAGAGTTTTTCTGAATTAAATTCCAACGCCCCCACCCTCGGTCCTTGGCAGTCGGTGAGCTAGAGCCCCAGCTCTGTGCCTTAGGCGACAGTAGAAGACATCCAGTTTCGCATTTGTTTGCACTGGGAAAGGAGGTGGATTCCATGGAAAGGGAGCAAGCGTGGTGGGCCCTGGAATCGCGAGCAGACCTGCCGCTCACCTCCTTCTCTTCCCCCGACCCCAGGAGGCTGCCGGTGGATCCGCACCCCTGCAATCACCTACTCCGTCCACACCATGACGACGTTAGTGCCAATTCTCGCCACGTTGCTATTCGAGGATTTCTCCAAAGCCAGTGGTTTCAAAGGACAAGGACCTGAGACTCTGCACGAACGACTAGCCCTCCTATCTGTCTATGCCCCCTACTTTCTCATCCCTCTCCTGCTTCTGCTTTTCATGCTGCGGAGCCCCTACTACAAGTATGAGGAGAAAAGAAAGAAAAAATGAGAGAAGTAACTGCCAGCCTGGCAGGAGCTGCCTGTGGGGCAGTTTCCTGGTAGACCCAGGATGCAGGAAACTGCTCAGACCCCATGTTTTTCAGTAGCATTTGAAACACACCAGCAACACCCCGGACCAAGACGCTGGCAGGAGCCACATCAAACCCTCCCCTTTTGAGAACTCTGCCACTCTCAGTCCCATCATCTGAGGATGGGGGGGGGGGGTCCTAGGGAAATGGTGCCCAACACCTCACCCTGTGCCCAGGGTCCATCACGAGCCAGACCAGACACTGGAGAGACTTCCGAGACACGTGGCCTGCGTGGCACGTCACTGAGTCACTTGACCCACAATGGACAGGTGACTAAACCCTTGATTCAGGACTCTCCACAGCCTGTCATTAGCAACATGAAGAGCGGGAGGTTTCAGGCCATTGTAAAGTTCGAAATGATGCCTCTTTAATATTCATTAAAAACAATATCCTGGTTTTTTTGCCTCCACTTCTGGTGTGGGGAACGGGTTCTGTGAAGGTTTAAACTTGGCTTTGCTCCTTGGGTAGCTCTGGCCTGACTTTCAGAAATGGGTTGAACTAGAAGGCGTTTTGTTTCCGTCTTAAACAGGTCATCCCAGAAAAGATATTTTGTCAAGTCTCCCTAAAAACCGGGTTTTTACAGACCACCTGACGGTGGCCCGCTCTGAGGTCTGAGTCTCACATCCGATCTGGAAGTCTGCTTCCTGCAGGATGACTTCGCCCGCCCTCAGTTTCGTCATTCCCGGCCGGTCCTCCACGGGGACGGGCAGCTGGGTGTGACGTGTCCGTGTGTCAGTACGGGATCTCTTCACTGGTGTTTCTTAGCTTTCTCTAAATTCGTACTCGAGGCCAACTCAACAAAAGACTGGATGCATGGAACATGGCAACTGGTCCTTCCTCTTTTCATCTGTTTTGTTCACGAGCCATATTGGTCTGATTGATGGGAGGATCCTCTGACGCCTGTGTCTGGTCCGAATAAAGGCAGCTGCTGCCCCCTGCCTGGTCTGTTTCGTGGCCTGGGGGCTAGAGTGTCCCGGGTTCCCTGACAAGGTGTTCGATGTACACTTCAAAGGCAACAGGAAAAGAGGCAGATGAGGCCATTTGAAAACAATAATTTATTGCTTCCTTTGAAAGTTTTGTGAATTAAAAAAAAAAAAAAGGATCAGAATGTACAGACTGCTCAGTTCAGGCTAAGAATGCCTGGGCCACCATGGCCCCCCGGCAGGTCACCGACATCTGTAGCGAGCCCCGCCCCCACCCAGACTTGCTTGCTGCCCTCAGAGATGCTGTGTTTTTCCACACCATCTCCCAGGGCACACTTGGGTCACTGGTCAAGTCACTGGAATGGTACAGAGAGGGGCTTTATGGGGTTTTGATTTTGCCCGCCTGCTATAAAATGAAACTTTCAGTTCATTTCTGAAAAATAAATTGGTCAATAAATTCATTTTGTTCTGCTTCTACTTTACACAAAGCTTCATATTCAACCCGATACCTGAAAAACAAAATTGTGAGAAGCCCTAAAAATGGTGAAATAAACTATGGGTTTAACTCTTCTAGAGAAAAACATAAGTGATTTAAACAATCTCAAGAAATGGTGTGAGTTCAAAATGAAGAAGTTAGGGTAAGAGAGAGGAAGAGGCAAAGCCCAACCCCGGGCCCCCCGTGAGAAGCCTCCAGGGCTCCCCTTTAGGAGAACTAGCCGGCTTTGTGGACAGTAGCTCCCTGAGCTTTCATGCTCTCAAACTACCAGAGGTGGTTTTGTATTAAGATGTTTTCTTTTTCCTTCTCATTAAACATGATTTTTTTTTTTTATTCAGAGAACAAGGGAGACGCTAGTCCCGAGAGAACAATGATGAATAAGGACAAGAGGTGGCCATTCAAGAAGGAAAAAGAATTGCAGCTGAGTATAGAGTTTTGCTTTACATCATAATGTCTTACCTTTCAAGCTGCATTTTCTTTTCTGCGATTAGTGCTTGCAATTGCTGCTGCTGGGCCTCTCTCTGCTTTGCTATAGATTTGAGCAAGTTCCGAGCACCAATGGCCTAGAGAAACAGTGTTGCCAGAGAAGGTCAAGGTTTCATTCAAAGCATCTTCAGCTAACTCCTCAGCCCCCGAAGGGCCGCCTGGGGGCTATCTCGGTGCCCGGCCGGGGAAAGACCGTGGAGCCCCAGAGCCTCAGGAGTGAGAAAGGGGAATTAGCCGCACGGTCCCCCAATACCTGATAGGGCCTGCACTACAGCTCAGGGCAGGTCTACGAGTATCCCGGCTTCTGGCACACGGGGCTCAGTGGCCCATTTGGGGCACCATTTAGTCCTGTGTCCTTTGCCAGGTCCCAACCCCGCACCCTGTCTGCCTTCTTCACTTAAAAAAGCATAAAACCACCCATCTTGGTGAGGTGAAAACGAAAGGAAATAATGACAACGTGTACGAGCATAAAAGCTCAACAGGAGGTTAACTGGACTGGGAACTATCACTTAAAATCCTGTTTAAGTGAAATAAAAGAATCCCACACTCCCCTCCCCAAGGAAAAGTCAAGCGGGCAGGGGGAGAGGCCGGTGAACCGCGCATCCCAGGCCAAGACTGAGAAGGCAGACTCCTCTTACCTTCATCTTCTCATTTTCCGCTTCTTTTGCAAGTTGGTCAACGAGCTCAATTAAACCACCAACTATTTTCTGAAACTGGCCAATTTCTTTTACGGAAAGAACAGAAAATAAAATGTTTTATTTTCTCTGCATTATCATTCACTTAGTGTTCCCTTGTGGCAAGAGAGCAGGCCTAGCGGCCCGTTCTAACCTGTGTCCAGTTTGAGCGTGCTGGCCCAAAGTCTTCCGCCCTTGGTCTAACCCAGAGAAGGGTGGCTGGGAGCTTGGAGCTGGACCGGGACACACCTGGACCTTGAGTCCCAACTGAGCCAGCCAGTGACTGTTAGTTAACCTCTGTCTGTGAGGCTCCTGATGGGCACATCCTCCACACAGACTGTCCTGCCTCCCTCAGAATGACGGGAAGCGCAAAGGGCGTGTCCAGGGAAGGACTGACTCAGAACATGAACACAGCTTCTTGACTGGCCACAGATACGGGCCTAGATTTCAGTTCCTGGTGGTGGTGGGGACAGGGGTTTGACCACTGTGACCAGAGCTAATAAAGAGCTCAAAGCATTTAAGCGCCTAATCTCCCATTCATTTTTTCAATGTCCTTGGGTGTGGTAGGATCTTGTTCTACAGAGTGAACTAGGACCCAGGGAGGAAGGATGACATGCAGTAAGAAGACTGGTGAAGGAGGGGCGCCTAGGTGGCTCAGTCGGTTAAGCTCCGACTCTGGCTCAGGTCATGATCTCAGAGTTTGTGGGTTTGAGTCCCGCGTTGGGCTCTGTGCTGACAGCTAGCTCGGAGCCTAGAGCCTGTCTTCAGATTCTGTGACTCCTTCTCTCTCTGACCCTCCCCTGTTCACACTGGCTCTCTTAAAAATAAATAAAAAAAAAAAAAAAAAAAAAAAAAAAAGACCGGCGAAGGAGCCCAAGCTACCTTTCACCTGTCAGGCTCTCTACAGACTACGGAGCGCCCTGAAGGCCCAGAAATCCCCACTTTAACTACCTGTGCTCTGTACTCCCTGCCCTTGGGCTTGCTTGGCTGCTGGGACACAAGGTGTCCTGGGGATCTAGCTAAAAAATGACTTCGCTGAGTCTGCTGAGCTACTTCTAAAGACTCCAATTAGTCAATTTTCCCTCCAAGTGATGGTAACCCTGTGACTGAGAAAATGATTTCATCCAAGAAATCAAATCACGAGTACGTGACTCTCTCCCACCCCCAAGTCCAAGAGCAAAAGGATCAAAGATGGGATAGCCTCTCTACATTTCACCATTTGTTTTGATTGGTGCTCTGTGTGGGACCACGTGAGCGGACGAGGTGGTTAGCACATGGGAGTTGATAAGAGCTGCAGCTGGGGTGGGGCACAGTTGGAACAGCTCAAAGCCGAGTGGCCACAGGTCTCCCCAGACGACACTCACTGTCCACAAAGTCCTTGCACTCTTCCTTGAGCTCCGTGGTCTGCTGGGTAACCTCAGGGTCCAGTACCCGCAGCTTGTTCAGCTCATCAAAGTGCAGCCCTGCTTCCCCCAGGATGTCCTTGGCCATAGCTGTGGAGAAAGCAGCCTGAATCCCCGTCACTTCCCAGCCCCCCAGGGAAATGCCTGCTCCCAGCCCAGCCCCACTCCTGCCCCGTCCCACCCCCCACACCCCCCAGACACCAAGAGCAAAAACCCAGACGTTCCTCCTCCTCCGAAGGCGCCCCTTCCCTCTGCCTCCGCCTCTCCGAGCCTCACCTGTTTCCCTTCCAGCTTCCCTAGAGAAGAGAAGTTCTGCTCGGAAGGGCTGAGAGTGGCAGCCGGGAGGAAGTGTGTCATAGGAGCAAAGGTCAGGAAAGAATAAAGTCCAGCCGCTTGTCACAGGCACCGTTCATTCAACACACATTTCTTGAGGGCCTACTACAGGCCACACGGCTAGATGCTGGGGGTACAGAGATGAGTGGAGCATGGTGCCCGCCCTGGAAGAGCACATAGTTCAGCTGGAGGAAGACAGACACGTAAAGTGCAAAGTAGACCGTGTGAAGCGCTTTTACAGAAATATCACTCAAGTGCCGGAGAACAGAGCAGTTAGCTTGGGGTGAGGGAGTAACAGGGGAACTGAGTGTGAGAAGTCAAAAGCATACTTATCCCCAATTGTGTACCCAAAAGGACATGAGAAAGCTTTTCAAATACATTACTGGAATCACACCAAAAGCAAAAGAGGAAATCCGCGTGAGTTAAAGATTAGAGTTAAAAAGTAAGCCCGGAAGAAGACCGTCACCCACGATGTACACCACAGGCGACCGTACGCTTGCCTGAACTAGGACCATAGTTGGTTCAGTCGCTTTCTAGCAGAAAACACAAAAAGGAATGACGTATCAGCAAGAACATACTAAGTAAGGAGGCTGCGGAAAGGTGTTCCAATCACAGAAAACAGCAGAGATGGGAGCCTGAAGTCACAGAAAGGCCTAGAGTATGAAAGGACCGAGGATGTAGCTGAAAAGGTCGGCTGGCGCCAGATCTGGAAGGCCTGTGTGCCAGGCTGCGGAATTTGGGGCTCCATCTGTAGGCGGGAGAACCACCAGGGGTATCTTTCCCCACCCAGGCCACCTCACGCTCCTGGGCCAAAGGATGCCTCAATTCTGGGAAATGATTGAGCTCCGAGTTGGGCTCTGCGCTGAAAGTGCGGAGACTGCTTGGGATTCTCTCTCCACCCCACCCCCTCACAATAAATAATAAACATTTTTTTAAACCCAGCTAAATAAAATAAACAAAAGGACATGCCCTGTCTACAAAGGGAAGGAAGACTACTTAGGCCTAGCCATTGGCTGCCATACCAATTCCCAAACCCCAGGTGTTCCGAAGGCTACCACCACCTGGCCCTGTGCCAGCCCTTTCCTCTGCTCCCACCTCCCCCAGCTGCTTCCCTCCCGGCTTCCTTAGAGAAGTTCTGTTCCAAATGTGGTGACTGTGGGAGTAACTTTCCAGAGCAGGCATACCATAGGACGAGCATTGGTTAAAAAAAAGAATTAAAAGGGGGCACCTGGGTGGCTCAGTGGGTTAAGCGTACATCTTCAGCTCAGGTCATGATCTCATGGTTTGTGAGTTCGAGCCCCACATTGGGCTCTGTGCTGACAGTTCAGACCCTGAAGCCTCCTTCAGATTCTGTCTCTCTCCTTCTCTCTGCCCTTCCCATGCTCAGGCTCTGTCTCTCTCTGTCTCTCAATAATAAATAAAAACGTTACAAATTTTTTAAAAAGAGAATTAAATCCTACAGTTACCAGGACTGATTTTCAAGACAGCCAAAATCCAGATTTATACATGAAATCTGATTTTTAAAGGAAAGCATTGAATTCAAAAATTTAAAGGAAGTACCACATCCAACACTGTGGGTCAACTAATGTGTGTCTATAGACTGTGTATGACTGTGGCCCAGAGCCTTTCGCCTGTCAGGAGAGAGACCAGCATCTTCCTTTTGAAACATTTTAATCATTCCAAGCTTCCTTTTAATCAAGCTTTTTATTTTTTTATATAGTTGTCTCTTCCAGTACTTCTTTTTATTTTTTATTTTAAAATTTTAATCCAGCTTTTTAAAAAAGATCTGTCGGGGCGCCTGGGTGGCTCAGTCGGTTAAGAGGCCGACTTCTGCTCAGGTCATGATCTCACAGTTCGTGGGTTTGAGTCCTGCATCGGGCTCTGTGCTGACAGCTCAGAGCCTGGAGCCTGCTTCTGATTCTGTGTCTCCCTCTCTCTCTGCCCCTCCCCTGTTCATACTCTGTGTGTGTGTCTCTCTCTCTCTCAAAAATAAAAATTAAAAAAATAATAGTAATAAAATAAAAAATAAAAAATATCTGTCTTCTCGGAGCGCCTGGGTGGCTCAGTCAGTGAAGTGTCTGACTTTGGCTCAGGTCATGATCTCATGGTTTATGGGTTTAGTCCTGTGTCGGATTCTGTTCTGACAGCTCAGAGCCTGGAACCTGTTTCAGATTCGTGTCTCCCTCTCTCTCTCTGTCCCCTGTTGTGATCTCTCTCTTTCCCTCTTAAAAATAAATAAATGTTAAAAAAAAAAAGATGTGTCCTCTCTTCCTGCTTGTTCTGTGACATTTACACATACAGTCTGAGCACTGAACACCTACGAGGTGATTAATCAGACTGACTGCTCTAGAAAGCTTCTTGAGGGAGCAAATGATCTGCTCCGACGGCTGCTCCCATTCCTGAAAGGAGGCATTTAGTCAGATACATCTTCTGAGTCCCTACTCTGGAGACACAGTAGTGAGAAGATGCTTTAGTTCCTGACCTCTGGACAGAGAATAAACAAATAATCACGAACTGTGACAGCAGTATGAAGAAAAGCACAGGGTGTCTGTCATATGAAGCTGCAGCAAGAGAACACAAATCGTATGGGGCCAACAAAATCTTCTGAAAACACAACACCTAAGCTAAGCCCTAAAGCCCATCCAAAAGTTGCCAAGTAGGGAAGAGGCATTCCAGGCAGCAGGAAAAGCACTGGGTGAAGATCTTGAGGATAAAAGAAAGTTGATGCATTCCAAGAACCGAAAGGCTAGTGTGGTGAAAACCCAGTGAACAAGGGAGTGTGGAGCAGGATAAGCCTAGACGGGGAGGCCAGAGCTGGTTCACGGAGGGCTCTGAAAGCCGTAGTCATGAGCTTGGATTTTCTCATAAGGGTAGCGGGCAGCCAGCAGATTCTCAGCAGAGTGGCACAGTCCTACCTGCCTTTCAGAATGATCACTGGGACCTGCGATGGAGAATGAACTGGAGGGAACAGAAGCGGGGGCTACAACTACCTTGTTCATCACTGTAACCCTCGCATCTAGCACGGTGCCTGCACATACCGAGTGTCTGCAACGCGGCAAATGTTTGTGGAATGAATGTGGAAACAGAAAAGGCTGTTGCAGTAACCAAGGCTTGGAGCTAAAGCAAAGCGTTCCACTTTGCGATGTTACGTAAGTCGCGTTAATAGTATTTAGTAAAGGACTGAATGAACGTTAAGGGTCTGGGGATGAGAGAAGGAAAGAGTCTGGCAAGATTCCCATGGATGCGGCTTGAGCGCCAACTGGATGTTGCGAAGGCAGGGTGGAATGAGATGGAAAGGACGGGAGGAGGAGAGTAGGGTGAAGGTTCACAGCCAACTATCAGATTCTCTCCCAACTCCCACCACACGTGCGTGTCTGAGCATCTGAGGAACACCGGGCACAGGAGCCGCACGGAGTTCCCAGAAGAGGACAGTGGCGACACTCTCCGCCCCCCGGCTCTCCCAGATCCACTCCCCGCCCTACAGGCGCGGTCGGCGGGGCGCGGGGAAGGAGCATGGGGCATACAGTTAGGAAGACCTGGGTGATGGAGCTGGCTGTCCACACTACGAAAACGTCTGAACCGCAGTTTCCTCCCAAGACGGTTGCGAGCATCATCAACGCGTTAAGCTCCAGGCCCAAGCTGGGTGTGACACCGCCTCGCAAAACATCGCGCCGAATCCCCACGTTTTCTTTCGGCCTGTCAGATTCATTCGCCCCGCGTCCGCCCGCGTCACCCGACCCGCAGTCACTGCCTACCTGCCAACCTCGTAGCGGCGGCGCGCTGCGGCCCGGGCTGATTCCGATAGGCAGCTTCTCTCCCCTGTTAGCGGCAGCCTGTGCCTCGCCCGCCGGCCTCAGCCGCTGCCACGGATACAAGTCCTGTTTACCCACACGTTCTTACCTGCAAGCGGAAGCACTTACCCCTCCCAGCCCGCAGAGCCTGCTGGGAAACAGAGGCCCGAGAGGAGAGTCGCCTGCCTACAAGATCCAGAGGCCTTTGCGCCGGAAAGGCTGCAGGAAGTAGCTGTGCGTTCTCCGCGGGCCCCCTCCCTCCCCGGTGATTGGGTGCTGGGCAGGCCCGGCCTTAGAGTCCTAAACTGCGCGGGGTGGGCGGGGTTGCGCCGCGGCTCGGGGCGGAGGACGCGCGCGGGCGAGGACGTGAGCTCACTGCCCGGGATTCCTGGCGGGCAGGCGGCCACAGCCCAGAGCGGCGCAGGGTCAGCTTGCAACCCAGCTAGGAGGAGAAGCGCCCCCCGGGGACGGTGAGAGCTGGGCTGCGGATGCCCTGGGGGACAGGATGGACGGGCCCGGGGCTGGAGCAGGGAGCCCCACCCAGTCCTGGGGGAAAGGCGTGGAACGGTGTAGGGGAGATGAAGAGCTCCAGTCTTCCACTGGGTTGGGTGTCAGAATCCGTGTCTCTCGGTGGTGAGGAGGGGTGCGGGCTGGGTTTGGGTCACGCCAAATCTTTCCTGACCCTTTGGACGAAGCCCAAGATTTACACCTAAGATTTCTGCTAGATCCAGCCTCCTCCACCCAAGATCGGCCGCCCGCCCCACCACCACCTTGTTGTGATGGACTTGTGGGTCCTTCTTCCTTTAGGACCCCACCTACTTCCATGGCCATGGTTGTTTTTCCTGCACTTTATTCTGCTTAGGTTCCCATTAGCCTCGCTGAGAGAGACGGTTACGCCCTCAGCCCCAGGCAGCCATCCCCAAATATCCACACACAAAGTCCGGAAGGAACAGCACTGAGGCTATCTGTGGAAACTTCATTCTCACTGGAATTACTTTCTGGGGCGTCACCTGCCACAGGATTCCTGGAACCCATTGGTCTGGGAAGAATCTGAGCGGGCTGCATCTGAGCTGACGTCATCCGGGGGCTCAAAGCAATTGCTTTGTAGGCTCCGTTGGCCGCCACCTAGCCTTTGAGTTCCTTTACTTTGGCACCGTATTGGTCCGCTGTCTTTATCCTGGGGAAGGCGGGACTAGACACAAAATAGACGTGGAACTTGCCAAAACTTTATTCCTTTGGGATGGGTGGGGGAAGGTGAAGCGATTTCATACTATGTATATGTTACTTACTAATGAGGCATTCCGCTGTTGAGAGGGTTCATCTCATCCTGGAGGCAGATGAGTCTCAGAAATTCAGAAGAAATTCTGAACTGCACACAGCACCCACTCTGGCCCTTTTTTTGGACATCCTTCCTAGGGAAACTACTTAAATCTTTTCAGGGACAATTTCAGTCTAACACACTGACATGTATTAAATACTTTCAAAAGGTGCCTAGCATTGTGCTAAGTACCGTTGTGGACAGTAGAGCTGTCAAGCTGGGGAAGCCAGAGCCCCGGCTGCTGGATCTCACTTGTAGGCGCTATGTGTAACAGCAAACGTTTGCGGGTTGTGATAACCACATGAAGTAGTTTCACCTTTTCTGTGGCTCTGTGACCAACACTGCAGTCCAGGCTTTCATTTCTTGCCTAGACTGCTGCTTCCTCTGGTCTTTCCACTTGATCTCTTGCACCCTTAGCAGTCCATTCTCTACACGGCAGCCAGAGTGATCTTTTCAAAGTGTGAGTAACTCAGATCCTATCCCCCCTCCCCCCCCCCCCGCTTAAAACAGTCCAGTTTAATGTTTATTTTTATTTATTTTTTATTTTCTTAATGTTTGGTTTTTTTTGAGAGAGAGTGGGGAGGGGGCGAAAGAGAGGGAGACAGAGAATCCAAAGCAGGCTCCAGGCTCTGAGCTGTCATCACAGAGCCCGATGCAGGACTCGAACGCACAAGCAGTGAGATCACAACCTGAGCTGAAGTCGGACACTGAACTGACTGAGCCATCAGGCGCCCCTACCTAAAATGCAGACTCTTTACCTGCATTACCTGACTTCATATCAAGCCAAGGTGTGCACTAGACATCTTGGCCTTATTTCTGTTCCTAAAACTTGTGTCTAACTGAGAAACTTTGCACTTAACTCTCCCATCTGTCTGGAATGCGCTTTCAGACTTCAGCTGGAATGTCACCTTCCCAAAGAGGCTTTCCCTGTACTAATTAGTACTAATCCCTAGTCATTCTCTGATCACTAGCTTATTTATTGCATTTCTTACCTTCTGGAATTGCTTATGTAGTCATTGGCTAGCTTTTTGTCTGGCTCCTCCCCCTAGAATGTAAGCTCCATGAGGCCATGACTTACTCTCTTCTGTACCCTCAGTGCCTGGCACATAACAAGGGCACAATAAATGCTAACTCTCCTTATTTTTGTTTTTGTTAACATTGTGATGCTTCTTTGGACTCCTTCGAGGTAAGCTCAATATCTTTTCGTCCCTCTGTCCCTATTGCTTAACATAGTAGGCACTCAGTATTGTTTTATTGCTGAATGAATTAAATGAAGTAATGTATATATATTAAGTGCCTAGGTTAGTACCTAGAACATAGTAAACATGCAGTGCATGTTTGCTTTCCTTTTTGTTTTTTCTGTTAATGAATTTTACTGATTCCTTAGGAAACCAAAACATATGATGCAGAATCTCGATCACGAGGGGTGACCTGGCTGTGCCCTCCTTTGCGTCCTCACTCCTCCCTCCTCTGAATGCCTGTCGGCCTTTCAGTTCCCAGATCACTTAATTGCTTTCAGATTTATCATCTGCTCCTTTGGAGCCCTGTCTCCCCAGTCTTGTGGGCAGAAAGAAAGGAAGAGAGAGGGCTGGGCTTCCCCACAGGAAAAAAGTAAAAATAGCCATCCTGCAGTTGTTCTCTCCTGAAAGCGGGTGACAATTTCAGGAACTTGGGACAGGACTGGGGCCATTAAAGGGGAAGGTCAGGAAATGCCACTGGAGGCAGTGTAACCTCTGCCAGGAACACTGGGCTGGTGCTCTCCAGCCTGGCTTCTTCCACGCTCTCCTGAAGCTTTCCTCTCTGAAGCCAGACTCCAGGCGGCGCTCACTGGTGCGGGCTGCTTCTGAGCCTGGAACCTTTAGAAAGGAAGTGCATCCTGTCCCTCTGGCTCCTGGGAGTCTCCTGCACTGGCAGAATTCCCAGGAGGTTTGGTAGGGCGTCTTGGGTCCTGGGAACCTTGGGAAGAAAGTAACTGGCATTGGACGGTGGATCCCCAGAGAGCAGACTCCGCTGCCCATCTGTTCCTCCAGTGTCTCTGACTAACTCCAGGAGTTTGCTAGATCTCCTTGCTGCTTAGAGCTGAGCCGAGTCTCAGGGAGGCTCTGCTGAGATGGTGAGCCGGCTCTAGGAGGCTGTGCTGGTTGCTGGTACGGGAATCAATAGCAGGAGGGTCTCCCTTTGCTGTTGCCCTAGGGCCTTAGCCTCTGCCCAGGAGTCTTGCTTGTCAAGGAGGGAAGGACTGCGTAGTCTCCTGGCCCCTCTCGGCTGAGTGCTGTCCCCTGCTGACTCTTGTCTCCTCTCCCATCTCCTGCTTGCAGTGCCAAGAGTATGAGGCTCTGGCCTCCACTGGCCGCTCACTCGTGATCCTTCCACCACGGCGGAGCCTTCTAAGCCGACCTCCTGCCGTGTGGTGATCTACCTGCAGCGGGAGATGTCAGGGGACACCTGTCTGTGCCCAGCATCCGGCGCCAAGCCCAAGCTAGGTGGCTTCAAGGGAGGAGGCCTGGGCAACAAATATGTGCAGCTCAATGTGGGTGGCTCCCTGTACTACACCACTGTGCGGGCACTGACCCGGCATGACACCATGCTCAAGGCCATGTTCAGCGGGCGCATGGAGGTGCTGACCGACAAAGAAGGTGAGGCATCGGGGCTTGTTGGGCTGGCCCAGGAGGGAAGGACGTATTCCCAAGGAAGTGCCTTTGGGGCAGGGCTTATGCCTGGCAGAGCTAGACTCTAGATTAGCTTTTCCTGTTACCCAGTACGGGATTCCTTTGCTTGGAGTCCTCGGTAGAGCTTCAGGATTCTTCCAAAATTACACGTAGAATGGTGTGTGCTTACGAGCTTTCCAGGGAGGAGTTCCGTACTTAACAATTCATAGAGGACTAGATTCTCCCAGGAACTATTGCTATAGTGACTAGGCAGTTCCTGGAAGGCAAGCAGGGCCCAGGGGTTTCCGTGTTCCTGGGAGGTGGCCCTGAGCAGTCCCATGGGCCTCTGTCCCCACAGCACATGCCAGTCCTAGGTCGAAGAACAGCCATAGGCCTAAAAGCTAGAGGTTGTGTCCCGCTTCTGCTACCCTGCAGTGGGCGCTCTGTGCTTGCTTGCTTCTCCCCACCTGCCACCAGGCTTGTCAGGTGGCCTTTGCCTTCTGCTTGCGGCCTGGAGATAGTCACCGCCTGGGGTCTGTCTGAATCCCCAGGCTGGATCCTCATAGACCGATGTGGAAAGCATTTCGGCACCATTTTGAATTACCTCCGAGATGACACCATCATCCTCCCACAAAACCGGCAGGAAATCAAGGAACTGATGGCTGAAGCAAAATATTACCTCATTCAGGGGCTGGTGAACATGTGCCGGACTGCCCTGCAGGTATGGAGATACGGTTGGATCAGGCTGAGGAGGTGGGGAGTTTGGCTTCTGCCTTGGAGACGTAAGAGCCCAGTTCCTAGAAGGCCGTGTGACAGGTGCGGGGAATACAAACCGAGTTAGATACCCAGGGAGGTGTTGCCCAGGCCAAGGACACTGGCAGTCAGTCCATTTGTGAAGTGACAGACTCCGGCGGTATGACTAAGACCAGCTTCCAGTTTCTATGCCTTGATATCTGGGTTTTAGGCTTTCTGGAAATGGGGTACTGCCCGCTAGCTGGCAGTTTCTGTTGCCAGATACCTCAATAAGCAGAGGGTGGCCTTGGCACAGGGGCTTTGATGGCTCATGGGGAAAGCCTGACTTAGCCTGGCAAGCAGGAGAGCTCAGAAAAGATTCTCGGCTGTGTGTGTCACCAGGACAAGAAGGACTCCTACCAGCCTGTGTGCAACATCCCCATTGTCACATCCCTGAAAGAGGAAGAGAGGCTCATCGAATCCTCCACGAAGGTACTGGCACCTCTGAGGGCTGTGGGCAGGGGCGGATGGGACCCTGGCCTGGCCCTCACGCTCTCTTCCCTCCCAGCCCGTGGTGAAGCTGCTGTACAACAGAAGCAACAACAAGTATTCCTACACCAGGTAGGGTGGGCGTCTGCGAGCTGAGGGGCTGGGAGCCAGAGCTAGGGGCAGGGCTGTGGATGTAGCTAGAAGGACTAAGCAGCCAGCAACGGGGCGGCAGACCAGGAGAAGCCACCTGCACCCCCGCAGGGTTGGCAAGGGGCCGGATCTCAGGAGGGAAGAACGGAGAGGAGAAGGGAAGTCAGGGCAGAGGCATCTGGAACCTGGCGCAGGGCCCCGGCTGGGGATATAGATGGGAGTGAGCGTGGACCAGCCGCCACCCCACCGTGTCTTCCCAGCATTACTTACGAGGCGGACGAGGACCGAGGCCGCCTTTGTGCTTCACGGCTGGGCCGAGGTTAGGTAGACCCAGAAGGCCACCGACTCAGGGAGTCCTGTGGACGGATGAGTTCCCAGCATCACCCCTGCAGCAAAGGAGGGGAGCCTCCTGCCTCGATGGCAGCGAGCCTCCTTCCTTTTGGGCCTAATGAGAGGAGACCTCCCTCCTTCAGTTCTTTCCGCTTTAACTTTTTTTTTATAGAATTTTTTTTTTTAAGTTTACTTACTTAGAGAGCATGCGTGTGAGTCCATGCAAGTGGGAGAAGGGCACAGAGCCTGATGCAGGGCTCAAACTCACGAACCGCAAGATCATGACCTGAGCCAAAGTCAGACGCTTAACTGACTGAGCCACCCAGGCGCCCCTCTCTCTGCTCTAACTTAAAACCAACTCCCCTCTTTTTCCTTACAGGCCCCAAAACCCAGAGGGTGCCCCATGACCCTTTCTCTTCTCGTCCCCCACCCCTGGCATCTTGGCTTTTCCTCAGTTGTGTGTGATCGGGAGGGGCAGGGAGGGAGGCACCCAGCTAGCCCCCTCTCTGGTGCCAGAACCTCATTCCCCGGGCCCACCGGCCTCCATGGGTTTTGCAGCAACTCCGATGACCACCTGCTGAAAAACATCGAGCTGTTTGACAAGCTCTCCCTGCGCTTCAATGGCCGCGTGCTCTTCCTCAAGGACGTCATTGGCGACGAGATCTGCTGCTGGTCCTTCTACGGGCAGGGGCGCAAGCTGGCAGAGGTGTGCTGCACCTCCATCGTGTATGCCACGGAGAAGAAACAGACCAAGGTAGGGGGCTTCCCTCTGCTTGCAGCGGGGAGCGGGCACACAGCAGCACGGCCCCAGCTGCGCCTTTCACCACAGGGAGCAAATGAGGTGTCTGGTTTGCTCTGTCTCCCCAAAACTCACGTGATGGTGCTGGACGGCTCCAGAAGTTTGGGGAGTGCTTACAGCGTGGCACAGGGGGAAGGACCGGGTCTTTGGAGCTGACCCAGCTCTGGTTTGAATTCTGGTTCTGCCATTTACCAGTTTTCTGATGCCATATAAGGCCCCTTAAATCACCTGGGCTTCCACTTCCTCCTCTGCAAACACGAGAATGATAGTGGGAATTTGGTGGAAGCAGAACGGACGTGGGCTCCCAGGAGAGGCAGTGCGGGCTGCCAGAAGTAGCTGCTCTGCTGTCCCCTCTGGCCCCCGGTGCTTGAGGGTCCCTGGTCACTCAGCACAGCCTGTGCGGTGGCCGCGCAGCACTGCGTACAGGAGGGATTTGATAGGTAACAGTTAACACTGACTCCGCAAACCTCCTTCTCCTGGGCTGCAAGCGGGCCGCCCCGAGAGGGCGTGTCACGGAGGCGGCAGGGCTTTGCTGGGCCTGGAAGGCAGCTTTTCGTGGGGAGGCTCACGAGTGTGTGAGGGGCTCGAAGCCCACGAGCTTGTGGAGCACCTGCTCGGCCACTGCGATGCCTCCGGCTGGGCGGTCTGGGGGTTGGGGAAGGACAACTTACAGGAAGTGGCCCTGCTTCCTCCTGTCATTTTGGGGGTGGGGCCTCCCATGTGCTCATGTCAACAGAGTCAGGAGTCAGGGACAGTCTCTGTGGGGGCTGGTTACACTGGAAGTGGCAGCAACACCTGTCCTCTTCCTAAGTGTTTTCTCATTTGAGAACTTTCTGACTCATCACCCCACACCTGTGAGACTGGCAGGGCTGGACCTTTCTCCCACTTTGACAGGTGAGGGAACAGAAGCTCAAGTTAGACTGGAATTTAGGTGCCTTGATCATCCTTTTTTTTTTTTTTTTTTTTTTTTTAAGGAAGGGGAACACAAATTGGGGAGGAGGGCAGAGGGAGAGATACAGAATCTCAAGTGGGCTCCAGGAGTGCAGAGCCCGATTCTATGACCCTGGGCTCATGACCTGAGCTGAAATTGAGTCAGATGCTCAACCAACCGAACCACCCAGGCGCCCCGTCTTTCATGTAATGTCCACAACTCTGAAATAGAGATTAACCATGATTTTTTTTTAAACATGTGGAAACTGAGGCACGGCAGCTAGTGAATGGTGGGGCTGTATTTAGCCGAGGTCTGACCACAAAGCCAAGGCCCTAACCTCTCCACATAACTAGTCCATTGGTGTGGGACTGGATGGGGCACTGGCCGCATGCTAGGCTACGGTACCCTTATGCCCACAGGGCGCATCTCCTCACATCTTCCTCAAAGACAGCCCTCCCCTCCCTCACCAGACACGAAGCCGTCCGTCTCGTGACAGAGTTCGGGGGGGCCTCATGGAGCCAGCACAGAGCCAAGGGCCCGGACGTGTTGCTCCCTCTCTTGGGTGAAACCTTACTCAGTTCTCGCCTCCCCCTGACCCCAGGTGGAATTCCCAGAGGCCCGAATCTATGAGGAGACGCTCAACGTCCTACTCTACGAGACCCCCCGAGTCCCCGACAACTCCTTGTTGGAGGCCACAAGCCGGAGCCGCAGCCAGGCTTCCCCCAGTGAAGATGAGGAGACCTTTGAACTGCGGGACCGTGTCCGTCGCATCCACGTCAAGCGCTACAGCACCTACGACGACCGGCAGCTTGGCCACCAGTCTTCCCATCGCGACTGACGAGACCCTCAGGGAGTCGGGGCACGAGATACCCGGTCTCCCCTCCTGTGGAGCCCTGGCCCACTGGCCGCCCCACGCTGCTGCTGCCGCCTGGGTTTCTGTCCCAGCACCCAGAGGCATGACAGGAAGTCCGAGGGCCTGAGCAGGAGAGGGACCACCTTGCTTTGCCCTGCTCCCTCAGCACCTCAAGGTGACCAAGTCCTGGACCCTTTGCTCGGCCTTCCTGACAGAGGACTGCTGCTGCTCCCGGGGTGAATGGACTGACAGGCCCACCTCCCACGAGAGCATTCCCCTTGGCCCCTTCGCTCCATCAAGGGGCTACCTTTGGGCCTCTGTTGAGGGTCTTGGGGAATGGGTTCGTCCTGGCGCTTGGAGGCCCAGTCTCTCACAGAAGGTGCGGCTCCTTTTTCCTGATCGTGTCTAAGCACAGCCTTCACAATTTTGGTTTTTAACAAATTATCTAGGAAATGAATAGTTTTTAAGTCTACAACAATGAGGGCCCTGGGTTACTTGTGCTACCCCTCAAGGGTGCCAGGACCCTGGGCAGGGCGTAGTCCTTGGCCTTTCTTGATGCCTTTGGGATCAGTTTCTTTAGTATATGTGCTGCTGAAGCGAGCACACAGGATCAGTTTCTTTAAAGCACTTTGTACTTTTATTCAGATTTGTCTTCTGCCCTAACCCACATCATCTTTTTCTGACGCCAACCCCCTCTTTCCTACAGAATCAGAGAGGGACTAGAGAAGCAATAAAAGCAAAAAAAAAGCCACCACCACTGAAAACAATTTACCAGTTTTGGCTTTGCTGAGCTGGCCAAGCAGCCAGCCCAGGGAGCCCACAGGAAGGATGTTTAAATCGGGAACCGGGTCCTAACAATGCCCGTGAGAAAGAACCTTTTACCCCAGCATCTTAAAGTCACGTACCTGACTCCTCGGGCCTAACAGGACTGCTCTTTCCGATTCCCTTGCTCTTGGCTCCAAGGCGTGCCTTGCTTGACTGACCAGAGAGCCATTGTTGGGGCTGGGAGCATGAGCCACGGTAGGAAGACAGGCTGTGGAAACCGTGGGCACCGCTCTTGGATGTCAGACGAGGACAGCGAGCACGAGCCCTGCGTTCCCAGCCCTGTGCCGAGGTGGCCTGTGCCTGGCCGCATACCCCCTGCCCCCTGCCGCCCACCACTGGCGCTGTGTCCTGGCCCGGGGTGGCCGCGGCGTAAGCAGCCTAAGTTCTTTGAAAGATTCCTTCATTTCTTTCTTGTTGGGCCACGCGGTCACAGAGCTGCCATGCACCAGCTTTTGGGCAAGGGTGTGAGTTCCTCCTTGGGGCTTTTGTCCACTGCCTCCCGTTTGGCTTGGCCCTTGGGAAGCCGCTTATCCAAATTCTTTTCCAAAGGAATGCTCTCAGGGAGGGATGTGTTTAGCCAGCCTGACCAGTGTGGCCACTGGGTAGCAGCCACCTGGGAAGGAATACCGGTTATCGGATTCATCTCTCCTGCCTGCTGGCACTATAGCTCAGTGGCCTGCTGTGGCTGACCTGATAGAGCCTCTGGGCAAATGGCAGGCCGAGGCTAGGTCCCATAAGGACCTGAAATGACATGATGGGGCCGGGGCATTGTGACTGACCAGGCATTTACGCTTGTCACAGCCTTGAAAATACAGACTTTCAGCAAGGCACCCTGGTCATTGGCCCAGACGCTTCTTTCAGCCCTCACTGGAGTAACATGATGAAGACAAATCCGTTTCTGTGGCCAGATTCCGGCTCTGGCTTTGTGGCTTTCCCACAGAGACTGGAATGCTCCTGCCAGAGGCCACTGGCAAGTCCCACTCCAAGTCCCAGCTCCCCACTGAGGTATTTTAATACCTGCCCTTTGACCTCCCCAGTGGCAGCCTCTCTTCACTGCTTTGACATTTACGCCCTCAGTCTCTTCCTGAGAAAGCACAGTAGTCCTGGACTGATGGAAAGTTATCTCCTTGGTCTTAAGAAAAATACTAACATTGAAATCATTGACGTAACTGTAGCTTCTTTAACCAGACTTTGTGGCACAAGAGCTTGGAGAATTTTCTTTGAGTTTCTCAGCCCCATTCAGAAAGCAGCTCTTGGCTCTGAAATTTTTCAACTCTGAGCAGCCCAGGAGAAAGTAAAGAGCGTGCAGGAAGGTCAAACCTTGTCGGTCTCTGAGAAAACGGAAGCCTGCTGGTGACCCCGTGTACCAGTGCTGGTGTCACGCAGCTTCTTGCCTAACACCTGCCTGAAGGAGAGCCCAGAACTTTGTCCCATAACCACAGTTCTTTGTTGCTCCGCGTAGGTGATGGAAATAAACACTAACTTCTAATAAAATCGTGTTACAAAACTGCGCTCACAGTGGTCATAACGGGCAGCGCGGTGCCCTGGATCTGGGTCCCGTGTTTCTATTCACCGCCTGTGTCCTCCCTGGTGCAGTCTGTGGCACTCTGTGGCCCTGCAACCCAGGCTCCCCCTGGTGGAGGATGAAGGACAACACTAATAAGGGCTGGAACGGAGATTTAATGTTAATCCAAGAATAAAGCCACCTCTTTGACAATCACTATGGTAGTAGGGAAGCAGGAATCCTAAGATTCAGGGGAGAATGCAGCACATTTCATCTCTGGCTCTTGAAGATCTGCGAGCAGTTCAGAAAGCAGCGTGGCTCAGTCACTGTCTGTCCGTACCTAAGGCTCGTGGGCCGAGTTTCTGCATTGGTGGTCTGGAGGCCTGACAGACGCACGCTCATCCGGCAAGCCTGTTCTTCCAGGGAACTCAGCTGGCTTGCCCACTCCTTCCCGGGCTCAGGGAAGCCGGCGGTGTCTGTGACTGGCCAGTGCTGAGAGCCTGAGCCTGATGTTGGCCTCCTGCTCTGCACTTGGCAGAGGATAAAGAGGAGTCCAGTCCAGCCCCCACCCCGCTGGCTGAGGGAGGCACAGCAATGCTGGGAGACGTCCCGCTGACCCCCAGCTTCAGGAGGGAAACAGATACATCCTCTAGTAGCTGGGGCAGCTTCCTGGAAGGGCCACAAGGAAAGCAACCGAATGCCCCCACTGCATCAAAAAGGGAGCCTGGGATCCCCGGGAGCAGAAATGGCGAGGATGGCCAAGTGTGCACTGGTTTATTGACCAAACCTCGTATTTCGAACGTGTGTGACAGGCAGGAAACCCCCGGCCTCTGGCTGCTGGACAGAATTCCTGGTGGAAAGGTTTACTGGAACACAGTGTAGCCAGGGGAAGCCAGCCTTGGAGGAGCCCTACCCGGGACTTCTGGAGAAAAGTATACCCACCCACAAAAAAAAGAACCCCACAATCAAATGGTGCAATGATAGAGACACCCACTGTGGCCCATGGTAGAGAGAGTTCTGCAGCAATTGTGGGGCCAGAGCAATCTTCAGGGGCCAAGCCTAGGCACTCAGGCCTCAGGCTGGCCTACCAGTGAAGGCCTGAGGGTGGAGTCTTCTCATCTTTATTGCTTTCCAGTGAGAAGGGAGGGATCCGGACATCGAAGTGGGAGCCGTCAGGCCTCTCGAAGCGGAACGTACCCCTGTGGTCAGAGTGAAGCTAGGTTAGAGGGAATGAAGGCTAAGACCCCCGAGGGTCGGGAGAGCCCCCTCAGCTCCAGAACTGAACACAGCAGGATGAGACAGGCTTGGGCTCTCTTCTGCCTGGTCCATGTCAGGATCACCCTGGTCCGCAAACCCAAGAGCCCTTCCTGGCCCTATGTGAAAAGAGATACAGCTGCCCTGATTCTGGCCCTCAGATGCACACTGTGTGAGCTACCCAACTATACTTCCAGCTTAAGGAGTGAACCACCAGGGGGAAAAAAAACTACACGAGCAACTCAGGGCAGCATCAGACCATCAGGCCACTTTGGTCCAAGTCCTCAGTCCACCAAATCACAGGGAAACTAGAACACAGGTAGTTATAAAAAATCAGACAAGTGGGGCTCATTTGGCTGCACGTCTGACTCTTGATTTCAGCTCAGGTCATGATCCCAGGGTCATGGGATTGAGCCCCAAGGTGGGCTCTGTGCTGAGCATGGAGCCTGCTTAAGACTCTCATTTCTCTCCCTGCCCTCCACCCACCACTCATGCCTCCTCTCTCCAAAAAAAAAAAAAAAAAAAAAATCAGAGAAGTCCCACACAAGGAACAGCAGATAAGGCTCCGCCTGAAGTTGTCACCTGGCCCAGGATTAGCAAACTCCGAGCTCTCACTCCGCCTGCAGGGTGGCAGCCCTGTCCCAGCATGCACTCACCACATGTGGCCGCTGGAGGCCTGCAGGGAGACGTGGCTGCTGTACTGGAAGGCGGGCTGCTCCTTGGACAACACTGGCTCCTGTAAGGGGGCAGACGAGACAGGTGAGGCCAGACAAGCCGCTGTGCCCTGGGGCCACGTGCGGCCTGCCCCTTCATCAGGACTGGGTGCCCCCCATGCTTCCCACAGTGGCTGCCTGCCAGTACCGCCTCTCACAGCACGGCCACTGGCCTTTTATCCAGATTCTGATTCTGGGAAAGGGAACCTCAGACTGAACATCTGTAGGCCCTGGGATCCCAGGCACAGGACCTATTCTATAAATACACCTTCCAGCACCTGTTTGCTGAGCTCCTAAGTGCCAAGCACCAGGTGCTCTGCAAACATTTGCTGACCTAAATCTAATAATTGGGAGATAATAGGCATGACTCCCATTTTAGCAGAAAGAAACTGAGACTTTTGGTTAAATAACTGGCCCAAACTGGCTTTCAGAGCCAGACCATCTAACTCCAAAGTCCTGTTCCTATCCAATATCCCACCCTGCTTCCCAAGTCCCTGCTGACTTGGATAAATGCATGTTGAGTGTGGCTCCTGGCCATTTCTCAGGAGACAGGGTCGGGTAGTGCACGATTTGTAAAATCAGATCTCATGGACCAGCAGAGTATGCAGGCATGTAAGGAAGCAGAGAAAGGACAACTGGGAGTAGTGGTTGGGGACAGGGTGGGGAAGCCCCATCTAAGGGCACGCAAATTCGTATTTTTAATAAGGCTCCGTGCTGGCAACAAGAACTCTATGCAAACTTTGATATCAGACACACTTGGATTCAGATCCAGGTCCCACCACCACTAGCCATGGGACCTTTGCAACCTTTCCCTTCATCTGTGAAACAGGCTGTAAGAAACCAGTCTCACAGGGTCATAAGGTTTCACCCAAAACAGCCCAGTGCGTTCACACATGAAACCTCTGTCCCCAACCACAGAAGAGCAGGGAAGCGTGCACTCAGCCCCCAGGGCTGCCGGGCAGGAGCACAAATGGGCCATCACTGGCTCACCCTGCCCACCACCCCTCGGCCTCGCACGGTCTCCAGGGTGCCAGACAAACTGAATATCCTCCAGTGTCGCTCCCGGAGCTGCACCACATCGCTGTCGAGGTTCTCCAAGCGGATACAGTAGCGCCACTGTGGGGGCGGAGGAGAGAGTCACATCTGAGAAAGGACAGACCTCGGGCCAGTCCCCCCAGAATTCGGCCCCATCCCCAGAGGCAAACTCCCTCCCCACCCCATCCCATCTCCTGAGCTTCTCTCCTCCCACAGGGAAACACTCACCCAGTAGACATGGGAATTCTGGGCTTCCTAAGTGGGGGAAAAAACAACAAAGAATTTAAGTCCCAGAGGGCAGGACCAAGTCTGTTCCAATCAACATCTCTCCAACTGAGGAGATGCGTTCCAGGAAGGTTCGTGTCTGTGGGGTGATGACTGAACTATGGCCAACAAGCCTAAAAGGAGGCCGCCTCCCCTGGACCCATCCCAGGCCTCCTTCCTCCTCATCCTATCAAGATCAGCAGCAGAGCTGGACGCCAGCGGAAATCAGCCACGAGACCCTTCCCTTTCTCTCGGGTCTTCCAGCCAGCTGCTGCCCCCAGCCCCTGCCGGCCCAGGCCACCGCCCTCCCCTCCCCTGGCCTTCCGTAGCCCAATACCATTACGATACTCGATATGCTCTATGCTGGCCTCTCCCACCACCATGAGCTCCTCCTGGAAGGCAGGGACGGTGTTTCATTTTTATTTGAGGCTCACCGCCTCAATAAGAAATAACCCGCTAAACATTTGACTAATGCAGAATGCATGAACATCAGGCTCTGCTGACTGAAACACGCATGTATGTATTCTTCATACACGCGTACACAGGACCCTTTCTGAAGCAGAAGAGAAGGAAAGTCAGCCTGGAGGCTGCCTTCCCAGAACCTGAGTGTCTCCCTGCTCTAGGTCTTGGTGTCAACCCAGACCCAACGCGTGCAGCATGCGGAAGTGAACCCACGCTCCATCAGTCACTCAGGGGCACCACAGGAAATCTGGGCCCAGCCCTGAGGGAAGGGGCCCAGGCCAGGCACATACCCTCATGCCCATGTAGAAGGGGATGACGGTCACCCGAATGTTCTCAGTGGTTTCCCGGTGGACATCAGAGAGCTCCAGCCAGGGGTGATTCTTCTCTTGCCAGGCCCGCAGCGTCTCCCGGGCCACGAAAGGGGGTGCTGGGGCAAGACAGAACTGGTCGGTTCAGGTCCAGGCCAGAGTCCCGGGTGCTGCACTCATTCTCCAACTGCCTCTCCTAGAAAACTCTTCCCAATGCCGGCCCAGGCAAACAAGGCACCCAAACGTGAAGCAAAAACGCAGGCTGGAAAAAGACCCAGAGCCACCAGGAATAAGCCCGGAGGAGGTCTGTGATGACGTGGTGGGAAGAGAAATGGGCTGGGAGCGAGGAGCCCAAGTTTTCAGACCCTGCTGTAACCTTGACCTTGCTGCTAAGCAACCTGGAGTCCCTTCTTATCATCCCTGGGCCTCAGTTTCTGCATCTGTTAGGAAGAGACAACAGCCATCTGCCTGACTGGGATGCTAATGGGAGGCTGAATAAGGCTGTGGATGTATGGCTTTGAAGTTACTGTTATGCTACTGTCTTTGAAGAAAGGGCCCTCCTGTTCCAACTTCCTTTCTTGAGAGAGATCACCTTTTGTCTGGTCATACAGAAGAAATCTTTCAAACAGCTCGTGCTGGATGGGAACCTGATCGGTGGAGGTGTAGGGGAGGATGTCTTCGTGGCTGACATAGTCAAGGCCTGGCACAGAGAGAGAAGAGAGACCGTGAAACTCACAGAGGAAAGGAGAGGAACAAGGCTGGGAAGAAACGCAGTTCCCACCACCCTCAGCCTCTACAGTCCCTCCTAGCTGATTAAAGGACGTCAGAAAGGCATCAGCATCTTCTTGCTGAGACCTCTCATCGACAGGCATGATCAGCTGCTCATGACTCACCTGGGATGGCGTAGAGGGCCCGGCTGTCGTCATGGTTAGCCAAGAAAGTCACAGCTTCTGTCTGAGATCTCTGAGACTAAGGCAAGAATTGAGTCAGAGATTTTCTTTGTCGCTATCCAGTCCTGAGAAGTTGGGGCCCAGGACTGATAGGGGCTCTATCTGACCCTTCTCCCTCCCTCTTTCCCCATCAGGTTCAGGGCTTTCCCACAGAGAGAAACCCCCAGCCCAGCCAGCAGGCTTACTTACTATATGCGGACAGTCTCGGGCATCGATCAGCACCTGATAGTAAGTGTGAGTTTTGCCTTTCACCTCCTTAGAGCCGTGGCCGGCGGGATTCTCTGCTCTACAGGGGAGGGGAAGGAACCGAAGATCACCCCATGAGAAAGAGAAGCAGTGCCTGCCTCAGTTCCCTACCTCCTCACACTAGTGCCTGATCTGAAGGGGCTTTCACATAAGCAGGGTACCGGCCCGGCTGCGGGACAAGGATGGAATGTGGAGGACCCATAACACAGACTCATCATGTGTCATACTCTCTGGCTGCTCCCTGGAAAGGGGTCACGTTGAGAAATTCAAACTGCTGCCTCCCTCCAATCCTGGAACCCCAGGTGCCCCGCCCTTCTCGCATCCCTGAGGCTGTCTCTGATTACTTAATGGAGCTGGGCCTTTTCTATTTTAATGTACTCCAGCAAGAAGAGATTGAAACAGAGATTCTAACTGAATGTCAAGAAATCAAGAATATTCATCCCACAAATGCCTTCTTGGGCTACTTATAATGCAAACAGAGAAGAGCATGGGAGGGGCGCCTGGTTGGCTCAGTTGGTTGAGCAACTGACATCGGCTTAGGCCATGATCTCATAGTTTGTGGGTTCGAGCCCCACGTCGGTCTCTGTGCTGACAGCTCAGAGCCTGGAGCCTGCTTCCGATTCTGTGTCTCCCACTTTCTCTGCTCCTCCCATGCTCATGCTCTGTTTCTCTCTGTCTCTCAATAATAAATAAACATTAAAAAAATATTTAAAAAAAAAAAAAAAAGAGAAGAGCATGGGAAAGCATCCTAGGAGGGCCTAAAGGGACTCTCTGGCATAAGCCTGTCCCTGGCACTCAGCACTTTTGTCTCCATGGTGTCCAGGAAGTACTCTGGGACTGTTCCGATGGCCCAGGAGGATGCTGGATTCACCCCTGGGGCCCCAATTACGTATGTTGGCCATGAGTCAGGCCTCCTCCTGAGGGTACTGTGAGGTATGACGCCAGGGGCACTTACTTTTCTGGAGCCGTAGACGCCACATCCCGGTCATATAGTCGGGCCTGCCAGGGAAATAGGACGACACCTCGGTAGCCAAAAACACTATGAAGAAAGAGCTAGGAGGAAAGAGAGGCCTCAGTGAGCGGGCAGTCCCCAAGTCCTCGCAGGTGGGACCCAGACCGCTAAGGGGCACAGGTGGTCTTGCCAGTCTTTCTCCTGAACTCTGAGATCCACCCCCACCCTCGCCCCCTCTTCACCTGGCTGACTTCTGCCGATCCTTCAGGCTGTAGCTTAAATCCCTAAGAAGCCTCCCCTGACCTCCCTTCCGCTCAACACAGGGCTTGGCCGCCGACCCCATCATAACTCGTTTCTAGGCCACCACCTCCACAAAGGCATTGCTTCCTGATTCAACTCCAATGCACCTCTGGCCCACTGCAGGCACACCACAAAAAGGGGGCAGGCAGGGGGCAACAAGGAGTTGAATAAAAAAAAATGTCCTTACTTACAAGGGGCCTCAATCTATCTCAATGGGTCTGGCACGAAGTTGATAGAAAAACAAAAGCCTCACACCCACAGCTTATAGGACACCGCCATCAGTTCAACTGTGACAAAGCATCAGAGGTTTCCTTTTCTAAAAGCTCCCTCACTGGCTTCCCACCACCCATTATATTACAGGACTCTTCAACAGCCTGCTTCTCTCCTCACTGCGGCCCAAATTATCTCTGTCCACACTAACCTGGAAAGGGAACCCAGCGACACGTGAAATGGATTCAAAAACAGAAAGCCCATCTTGAATTTGTGATTCTGTTCTGGCACTTAAAACACCAAGGCTGAAAACCGTACCATCCAGGCCTGTGACCAAAGCTGACCCTTTCAGAAGCCAGGCGCACCTCGAAAATGAAAGCACTCACCTGCCCTGTCTCATATTTTCCATTCTGTTTGGGCACCTCAAATACACCAACCGTCTCCAAAACTTTGCCCTCTGGTCGGTTTCTGATTAGGAAGGAAGAGAACAAGCAGCTGAAGGTGCCAGGAAGGTAAAGGCACCTATGGCATCAGATAAAGCTACTAGGATACTTACGGATGGCAGGAAGTGGGGCAGGTGAAACGGGTAAGGGTCCTGCCAAACCACCACTCCAAATTCCGCCTTTCCCCCTTTGAGGTCCTACCTCTGTTTCTGTGTTATGTCTGACTGCACCCTGACCCTTTCTTCTCTCTCTGCCTTTCTCATATCATGCCCTCTCTCCATTATATGCACCCCATGCCTCTGTTTCCTCCCTGACCCACCCTCCTGACCTCCCACAGCATTTTAACCGCCCTTCACACCTTGCATTTCCGTTATTTGTGCCCATGTCTTATCTCCACTAAAAACTGCGCATTCCCCGGGAGCAATGCCGAGGTCTGATTAGCCTGTTTCCCCTCGGAGCCTAGTGTATATGAAAAATATTTGGTTGTAATTCTATCTCTAGCTACCCCCCTAAACTGCAGCCTTCACCCTCCCCTTGGAGGGCATCATCTCCAGATGTCCTGCTGTACTCCCTGCATTGTACATAGTAGTCTCTCAACCTAGTTTTTGTTCAGATTTACAGCAAATTTCACAGGGGTCTTAAAACTGCAAATAGTGATCATCTCTCCCCAGTACCCGTGTCTAATCTCAGCCACTAAAAGGTCAGTTCTCTGTGACCTCTCTGGGCAGGGCTGCTCTTTCTAGGGGTCTTTCAAAGGTCCACTGTTCTAAGGATTCTGGAGATGTGAACCTAATGCTTCCTCTCACTTGATCCTCCAACCCCAATGTGATCTGCCTGTCCCATCGCTAGAGACAATGTTCACACACACACCCCCCCATGGCTTCCGAGCCCCCTCCCCAAGTCACACAGAAAGAACCAGTCTTCCCAAGGTCACGCTGAAACCTGGAACCCATGCAGGGCCCACACTCAAGAGTCCTGCTTCCCACTTCGAGCATCTTTCTGTGGGAGGCCTGCCCCGATCCCGGGCTGGGGGTTCAAGTCACACGCCCTAAGGCTGACAGAGCTGCCCATTAACGGCAGCGCTCGAGATCCCTATTTGGGGGAGGTAGGATTCACTCCGGGAGGGTTACTAGCTCCCCTTCAGAGCTAGCCCTGCGCAACCCGGGGCTCTGGGCCGCGCTCCCTTCTCTGCTCCTGGCGCACGTTCCAGCCAGGGCAGGTCGGCTCCCGGCCGGGACCCTCTCCCGAGTCGAGTTCCAATCACCCTCGGCCGGCCCGGCCTCCTGCCTCCGCGCCGGCCAGGAACACGCTCCCTGGGCTCCACGTACGGCCCCCGCGCTCCGTCCCTCACCGGGACGAGAGGTGCCTCCGCGTCGCCGTGGTCGCCGCTGGTGGGAAGGCCCCAGCTCCACCTGCCGCACAGAGCGGCCTCGGTCCCCGGGCCCCGGTCAGCGAGCGCGACCACCAGCGGCTGCCCACGGCCAGGGCCCGCCGGGCCACACAGCCCGCCATGTCCCGCCCGAGCGCCCGCTCGGCTGCAGATTCTGGGCCCAACCCGAGGCCGGGAGGCGTTCTGCCCCCGCCCCACACTGCCCTGCGCCGCGTCCCCGCCCCCTTGGCCCTCTGCCCCGCCTCGTCCCGCTCCGCGAACTCCATGCTTCTTCCGGTGCGCGATAGGCGGAAGTCCCGGCCCCGGGTCACCTGACCGCAAGTCGCTGGACATGGCGTCTCGCTTGGTGGCAGGCCAGCGGCTGGTGCGCGCTTTGGGCCCCGGCGGGGAGCTGGAGCCAGAGCAGCTGCCCCGGAAGCTGAGGGCAGAACTTGAGGCCGCGCTGGGAAAGAAACACAAGAGCGGAGATGTTCCCAGTGGCTCCGCGCGCCTGGTTTCTTTCCGCCTGATCCGCGATCTGCATCAGTACCTGAGAGAGAGGGGTGAGCCCCAGGCTCCGGCCTGGACTCGCCTCCTTCTTTTCCGGAGTCTTGTCCCTCCGAGCCTTTTCCCACCTCTGGCATCGTTATCAGTGGAGAAAAAAACCCAACTCTCTCCTTCGCCCGCGAACGGTCATCTAGCCAACCCAAGAGCCCCCTCAAAAACCCTAGGGCAACCCACTCCCTTAACAACTTCCATGGGGATTTCTGGTGGATGACCACATTTATTTGTGCACGTTTTTTCTCTTGGAAGTCTCCTCGTGAGCTACCAGGCCTATTTAGGGTCGCCTGACCTTTGAGGAAGACCAGCTCTACTTAGGATAGTGAGCTTGTTCTTTTGGGGGATCTGGATTTCTTTCCATCTCAAAAACAAGTCAGATCTGATAGTTTCTCTCTTTTTCCTTTGTGTGTTTGGTTTTTTTTTTTAAACATACAATTATGGAAAGCTCTGTTCAAAGACCTGAACTGGAGTAGCATCTGAGTCCTAGTCCTAGCTCTGCCACAAATTCCCCTTGGAGAAGTCATTTCCCCCTTCATTGGGTCTCAGTTCCCTTAACTCTAAAGGGAGGGACTAAGACAAACTGGCATGTAAGGTCTTCTGCCAGAATTAATGTGGCTTACCCAGACGTAGGAAGGGTAGACTGCTCCACTCTTAGAACTGAAAAGTACCTTAGAGATCATCCAGTTTCTGAGTCGTAAGAGTCTCAGATCGTCCGGTCTTAGAGATCTACACTGTCCTCTGAGTATTTAGCATTACTGTGACTGAAAACTATAGTTCTGTTGTGGCCACAGCATGACCTAATCTAAAGGCAAGTGTAAGTGGCACACATGTCTTAGCTGTGACATTGGCAAGATAAATGAGAACTGACACTTAAAAGTCAGTATGCACACTAGGAGATACTTTTGTGGAATTGTCCTCGAGTCTTGTCAATTGAAAGTGATCTTGGAGATGAATTGAAAGAGGAATGGCCATGTTTTATTTTGGTAGAAAAAATAGAAGGGCTAGACCCTTCCCTGATCTTCATCCTTCGATCTCAGTTCTATGCATCATTATGTTTGTGGAAATCTTTTCTTCTCAGGTTCCACACTATACCTTCATGAGCTCCTAGAAGGCAGTGAAATCTATCTCCCAGAGGTTGTGAAACCCCCCCGGGTATGTAAGGGATATATTTGTGAGAGTGGGTATTGACTGCGTTGGACTTATTCGCGATACATTCAGATTTATCTTTGGGCTCAAACATTTGTCTTTGAAATCCTTGAGAGCTGGGGTGGGAGAACTGGATATTGTTTGACAGCTTGGAAAACAGATCTCTCTCCGCCCCCCACCCCCCAAAAAAGTTTCCAAAGCAGTGGAGGCAGGACTGGTACATGGGTCCCTTGGCACCGTTAGCAGTGCTTTGTCCCACTGAGACCAGTGGTTGTAACATGCTTTCTGGCAAGCTGGAAATACCCTTCTCATTTCATTTTTTGGCCCCAGAACCCAGAGCTAGTTGCCCGTTTGGAGAAGATTAAGATACAGCTGGCCAACGAGGAATATAAGCGAATCACCCACAATGTCACCTGTCAGGTAAGGGTCTGTTCCAGTACCTGGACTGAGTAGCCCCTGAAGGCAGAGCCCTGCGCTGGGAAGAGGTACACAGAAAAACAACAACAACAACAACAAAACAACATAGAAGCTTGGTTTTTGTTTTTTGTTTTTTTAATATAACACAATTTACTTTTTTAACATATGCAATTATTTTCCGTCATTTACAATACAGTAGTTACAATGACACTCCAAACAGAAAAGCAAAGTAAAAAATCAAAACCCCCACTTCTATTTCATGTAATTAGACTTATACAGAAATTAGAAGGTTAAGTACCAAC